>NC_049260.1:39814725-40163059 GCF_011100685.1 Canis lupus familiaris
CAGGATCGAATCCCACCGTCAGGCTCCCTGCATGGAGCCTGCCTCTCCTTCTGCCTGTGTCTCTGCCTCTCTCTCTCTCTCTCTCTCTCTCTCTCTCTGTGTGTCTCTATGAATAAATAAATAAAATCTTAAAAAAAAAATAAAATCAAGATCGAAGCCACCAAAGACCCTAAGGAGTAACGTCTTCATTCTTTTTTGAATTTTATTAAAATTAATTAATAAAAAAATTAATTAATAATTAATGCGGAAGAGAGGCAGAGGGAAAAGCAGGCTCCATGCAGGGAGCCCGACGTGGGACTGGATCCCGGGTCTCCAGGGTCACGCTCTGGGCTGTAGGCAGCGCTAAACCGCTGAGCCACCCGGGCTGCCCTTCATTCTCTTCTTAATGTTTACTCTAAGCCCATTTATAGTAGGAGGGAAAAGGGTTGAAAAAAAATCACAATAGGGGAGTTTTTCCAAATAGTATCCACCAGCAGGTTGTCTCAGCCTAATGATTCGTGGTCTCTTGGGTGTATGATGGGGGCCTATTACTCTGAGCTGGGTTTGCGATGAGTCACACAATGGCTGACTCACTTTCCTCCATGACTAACCAGTGCAGGCGTTTGTCGGTGAAGGACCCACAGCCCACCACAAGGCGGCACCCCAGGGAAGGAAGAGCCTAAAGTTAGTGGGTTCCAAGAGAAAAAGATTCTTTGGGCTGCAGGAAGGAAATAGCATATAGCCACAAAATATAGCATCAAAATGTCAGCATCTGATGACAAAATTATCTTCAGTATGTTGCAAAGGACTGGTTGAAAGACTTAAAAAAAAAAAAAAAAAGAGGTCCAAAAAGTTGCAAAGTGAATTTAACCTGTGGTCAGGCCCCTAATACTAACATACAATTTGGAAGAAGAAAAAGAAAAATATATTAAATGTTAGACTGATTTCCCATTTTCTATTTAAAGGGGGGGGGAATCAAGATTCTTCAGACAAGAATTTCACACTTGGACAAAAAGCTATCCTAGAATACCTGGGTGACTCGGTGGTTGAGTGACTGCCTTGGGCTCAGGTCATGATCCCAGGGTCCAGGGATGGAGCCCCACATTGGGCTCCCTTCTCAGTAGGGAGCCTGCTTCACTCTTTCTTGCTCCCTCTACTTGTGCTTTGTTCTCTCTCTCAAATAAGTAAAATCATTTTTAAAAAGAGAACATTTTTCTTTTAAAACAGCATTTCTAGGGCATGAAACTTACTTAAGATTCTCCCTCTCCCTCTGCCCCTACCATCTTCCCTCTCTAAAAAGAAATAAATATAAATAACACAGCATTTCTTTTTTTTTTTTAAGATTTTATTTATTTATTCATGAGAGACACAGAGAGAGGCAGAGACATAGGGAGAGGGAGAAGCAGGCTCCTCGCTGGGAGCCTGATGTGGGACACGATCCCGGAACTCCAGGATCACGCCAAGTCGAAGGCAGATACTCAACCGCTGAGCCACCCAGGCGTCCCTAAAACAGCTTTTCTAAGGATGATCTAGATCAGTCCTGTTCAGAGTTTAATGTATATACCAATCCCTTAGGGATTGTGTTGAACTACAGAATCCAATTCAATAGGCCAGAGGTAGGGCCCAAGATGCCCCAATTCTAACAAGCTCTCACCTTGGAAATGTCAATTTCAATTGGCTTAGGAAATAGGGTCAGTAATTTTACATTAGCTCCTCAGTGACTGTGCACTTTTTAAAGGGACCTGGGGAGATATAATCCAAAAACTAGGCCCATTTTTCCCTGTATGACTAGAAAATCCACAGCATTTTGTGTACCTGAGTTAAAACCCAAGAACGTCAAGTTACAAACAGACACGAAAATAGCACATCCAGTACCACGGCAAAATTGTACCATCAAAGGGAGCTAATATTTGCTGGCGGCCTTTTACATGTCAAGCAAGCACAATGTGCTTTGGAGACATTTCTTTTCATTCTTCCATGTCAGAGGAGGCACCTGAGACAGAGCCTCTGCTCCAGGTCAGAATCTGAATTCACATTCCACCCCCATCTGTCTCTATGTGCTACTTTTATTTATTTCTATTTTTATGTTCCAGCTCTATGCATCCTATTCCCCACCAGGTGGTAGATGGGATCATTATTCCCAACTATTTCTCCCTCTGCATAATAGGGTTACACTCATCCTATTGACTGTCATGGGAGAGAAGTACATGTCCCCACTTCCTTGACTTTGGGTTTGGCCCCTATGACACACATTGACTAATGGAAATGTGAGCAGATATGGCACTAACCACCTCCAAACCGAGGTTTTAACTGTGTTGCGTGGTTTGGATTGTGCTCCTGCTCTTCACCAAGAGAACAGCATGTCCCAGATAGAAACTGTTCTTTCAGCATCACTTGTAATAAGAAAATTGGAAACCACCTATTGTCTATTAAAGATGGTAATTACAAAGACACAGGCTATGGAAGAATACATAATGTCAAATAAGAAACCCCAAACTAGGACTGCAGCTGTGGAGAGCTGCAACATACACATGAACAGGGACAAAAGGACAAAAAGGAAATCTACCAAAATATAATCAAGATTTTGTTGGACTCCTGGATAACTTTTGTCCTCTTCTCTATTTACTACATGTCTGTTACCGTGGCACGCTGCTTCAATAAAATGCAAATTCATCTTCAACTTTCAAATTTCAAGGCAAGACTTTATAAGACATACCATCAGACAATACATGCCTTGCCAAACTGAGAATGTCACAACTCAGAATTTTCTCTTTTTTATGTGCAATAAAAACTCGCAGTTGCAAGTTACTAGCAGTGTGACCTTGTATAAATTAACCACTCTGCCTGTTTCCTCATCCATAAGTGGTTTTAATAATGACTTCTTTGGTTATTTAGCACATTAAATATGGTAATATATAAGGCACCTGA
Source organism: Canis lupus familiaris (assembly GCF_011100685.1). Taxonomy (NCBI): domain Eukaryota; kingdom Metazoa; phylum Chordata; class Mammalia; order Carnivora; family Canidae; genus Canis; species Canis lupus. Next base: position 39,817,633 of record NC_049260.1, read on the forward strand.
CTTATACAAGCATTCAATGAAAGCACCTTTCTTTCACTACAGCTAATAACACAGAAAACATATGCAATTATATCTGTTGTAGAAAGGGATTTATCAACGAAGCATTACCGAAGATAATATTCAAGGCAATTTAAAATCCTCAGCAGTCCATGAACCCAGCTATAAGCAGATTCTACAGCACACACCACTTTTAGGGACCCTTGATTACCCTGAGCCTACCCAGGTAATCTAGTACCATCTTTTTTTTTTTTTTTTTTTAAAGTAGGCTCCACACCCAATGTGGAGCTCCAACTCATGGCCCTGAGATCACAAGTCACATGCTCTATACCTACTGAGCCAGCTAGGAACCCCCAGGATAATCTATTTTAAAGACACCTGAGTAGCAACCTAATTCCATGTGCAACTTTAACTCCTCTTTCCTATTTAACATGTTCCACAGGATCCAGGAATTAGGACACAGAATTCATCTGCGGGCCATTATTCTACCTAGCACACGGTGATACCACATGCATAACAACTCAGTATTTCAGAAGCTGGCTGAAATCAGATTCCCACAACAAAGCACCAAGGTGAATTGCTCTTTTCTGTTTGTGTACTCTGATGTTCCCAGTGGTTGATCAACATTCAGTCTCTTATATCAGAAAAGCACATTTGCTTTTTTTTTCAAGATTTTTAAAATTGATTTATTCATGAGAGACAGAGAGTGAGGCAGAGACATAGGCAGAAGGACAAGTAGGCTCCTCACAGGGAGCCCGATGCAGGACTCGATCCCAGGACCCGGGGATCATGACCTGAGCCAAAGGCTTAAACACTGAGCCACCCAGGTGCCCCAGAAAAGCACATTTCTGTAAGAACCATACTTAAATGAATGAATGCTCTCCATCTATTCAGCCCTGCTTCAGGGCCAAGTGCCAGGGCCACATCTAATAGAGAAGACTTAAGGGCAGTCTCAGCTCATGAAGCCCTCACCAACCCAGGGGAAGGGGATGACCAAGTGAAACCCCAGTAACACTGAAATCAGAACTTCCAAAGTTCTGTGGAGCTGCAACAGGTTGTCAGTGAAGGCTTTCCTGAAAAAGGCATTTGGGTGAAATGTGTAGGGAGGAAATAGAAGCAAGGGGCTGAAGGCACTGAGGCTCAGGCACATTCTGTCAAGGGTATAAGGAAACAGCCCCCTGGGGAGCTGGGCTGGGGAGCACGGAGAGCAGCGGAGTGGGCCCATGTCCTTGGGCTGCTGAATGGGAAGGCAGGAGAGCGCCATTTATGAACTCGATCCTAAGGATCACAGGGGCCAAAAGGCCAAAGAAGGAAGAAAAAAGGCCTCAAAACTGGGCAGCAAATTGTTCCCCAGAGAAGCCAGAAAACTGCAACAAATGAGGGAAGAGGCGGAGCAGAGGAAGACAGAGGCAGGGGAAGGAGGGAGAGGACTTTTCTGGGCGGCCACCAAGCGCCAGCCACTGCATTTGTGCAGGACTATATAAGGAATGTGTGGAAAAATCATAAAGACAAAGAATTACGGAGGTTGCCAGAGGTTGGGAGGAGGGAGGGACCTATGAGAAGTTAGTATTTAATGGGGACAGAGTTTCAGGGCTTTTTTTAAGATTTTATTTATTTATTTGACAGAGAATGAGAGAGCGAGCACAAGCAGGCAGAGTCAGGCCGAGGGAGAAGCAGGCTCTGCGCTGAGCAGGGAGCCCAACGCAGGGAGCCCAACGCGAGGCTGGATCCCAGGACTCGGAGTTCATGACCTGAGTGAAGGCAGATACTTAACCATCTCAGCCACCCAGGCACCCCAGAGTTTCAGTTTTGCAAGACAAAGAAATGGGTTCTGGGGTAGACAGTGATGATGGGTACTGAACACTACTGAGTGATATACATAAAAATGGTTAAGATGGTTAATCTTACATTATGTGTATTTGGCCATGATTTTTTAAAATTGAAGGAAAAAGGAAAAGAATGAATGGAACTTGACAAAGGAGGGATTTCTCTGCTTATCCATTTCTCTTTCTAGCAGCCAAATATTGAAAAGAAGTAGTATGTGAGATTAAGTAAAAAAAAAAAAATCCTACAATAAGCTTGGATACCTTCATGGGCTAAGGAGAAGCAACAGTAAGGGAAAGAAAGATAATATGGGATGACAGTATAAGATCTGGAATAAATCCCAGAGAGGCAAACAGACTCAGAATCCAGAGAACATGTGGGGAGGGCAGTGGGGGGCGTAGGGGGAAGGAGGAGCTTTGGTGAGAGGTGGAGGACTCTCTTCCACCAGAAAGGAGAAAGAGAGGGCTGGCTATGAGGCAGGAGAGAAGTAAAGGATGTCAGAAGTTAGGGAGAAGAGAAACGGAGAACTGCAGTGTCCAAAAGAAAAGGGAATTGCTTCATCTGGATCACTGACCAAAATTCTAGAAGTCAGTTGCGTATGTCAAGGTTTCAATGGAGAACAGTTAAGTCTCAGTTGTGGTTTTATCTCGAAGCAGCTCTGTTACTTTTGCTAAGTCCGCTAAACTTCTTAAACCACATCTCTCAAAGAGGGGGATTTGCTAAAATAATCCAACTGTCCCTTCCAGCTCTACATTTCAATGGTTTTAAAAGCAGAGAGCTTATCCTTTGCACCGTGTCAGTTTACCTACCTACTCACCCACACCACCAACCCCCACCCCCGCCCCCCCCCAAAAAAAAAAGACTGAAATGAGAACAAAAGTCAAGGTGAAAAAAAAAAAGTCAAGGTGATATAAAATAAATACCCTTGGGCTGATTTCACATTTCACTTTAAATAGTGAGAGCCACAACAAACAGATGGTTACCGCTGACAAGAGATGTGTCATTACAGTCCTAATGATAACTGATGTTTTTACAGCTCTTTATAAAGTGCCTTCACAGACCAATCATTTGTGATCTTCCTCACAACAGCTATGTGAGACCGGTATGGTCCTAGTATTCTTCTATCCATTTTGCAGTAGAGGCAAGTGAGCCTGACAAGTTGGTGAAGTGCCCAGGCTCCCAGAGCACGTTAAGTGACAAACCTAGGACTGACATGGGGGCTCAGGACTCAAAACACAGGATTTTTTTAAAAAAAACTTGTGGGGTACCTGGGTGGCTCAGTTGGTGAAGCGGCTGCCTTTGGCTCTCAGATCATGATCCCAGGGTCCTGGGATTGAGCCCCCGATTTCACTGATCCCTGCTCAGGGCATGCTGATCCCTGCTCAGGGCATGCTGATCCCTGCTCAGGGCATGCTGATCCCTGCTCAGCGGGGAGCCTACTTCTACTCCCTCTGCCCCTCAGCCCTCCAGTCATGCTCTCTCTCCCTCTCAAATAAAAAAATCCTTTTAAAAAAAAAAGAAAAATTGTTTCTTAGACACTGACACACAGTATCTAAGATTTCCCACTTGGTGTCACAAACATAGAAAACATAGGGGTCAAAAGAAATTTGCAGAAGTTTGTGCTTTCACTTGATCCTGGCAAATAGTTTACTGAAATTCAAGTACAAACTTAATTTCCATGTGATAAATGATTGGAATATGAAGGGCAGAGATGGTAAAGGATTAGAACCCAACAGTTCCAATGTCCTAACAGTCTCAGGATGAGAAAAATGGAGGTCTCCTCTGGGAGGAACAGCCTGTGGGAGGCCAAAGCAACACTAGAACTCAGAGCTCCCACCAAGCCTAGAGCTCTTGGCCCTGGCCAGGTCTTACATAGCCTCTAAGAAAAGTTAACGACAAAACTGCTCCTTCACACTGAAATGGTTCCAATTTAAATAATGTGAGGGGCTCATTCTCTCCTTTTTACATGTGCAAACCATATGGATGCTGCCTAGAAACGGGCCTAGGATTCTCTGGAGCAAATTCTCCTCACAAATGAGAGGGTTTGTAATGAGTCATGCCTCATTTTAGTACAAAAGTTAAGTAAATGTGTCCAATAAGGAACCCATCTGAGAGAACCTGAAGTGAAGTGAGAGTGCCTCCATTACCTTCGTCTACCTAAAAAGTGCTTTTTAGACAATTTAAAATTGAAAAACTAAAAAAATGAAAATATTTTGAAGAGGACCATATTGTCCAAGTAGTCCTATTTTCCTCCTCTGGCAGTAATATTGTAATGAGTCAGCAGGTGCTTCACTGCCAAAATTACTTTTATCACAAAGCTAGGAAATGTGGAATGCTTCAACTGAAGACTTCACAAGGAGAATAGATGAGGACATGAAAATGATGTATATTACGAAATTGCAGATTCCATCTTATATGCACATAGAGAAAAAAACAGTATGAGGCTTTCTTGAGACTAGAAAGGATTCAAGGACAAGAATGTCAAAGAGGAGCCCTTCTGAGGTGAGCAGAAATCTGACTTTCTTCCCTCAGGGCACTTGGGAGCTGCCAAGAGAAAAGATTTCTACCAAGGAAAAGTGATCAAAACTTCTTGGTGAACATGCTAATATAGGCTAATGTGACAAATGCAAAATACCACATTTGTTCAGTTCTGGAGCTGTTAAGAGGAAGACTGAGATATTAGGCCAAAAGCTATTCAAAGGCAGAGTAAAGTCTCTAGTTTCACAGTGTTTTGAGGACATTTGTACCAAAGGAGGAGTGCTCCCTCAAATACATAACCAGGTTTCTCTTCAAAACAGTTGCAAGAACTTAAAATCAAGGGGACAAGACGCTAAGCTCAAGACCCCCAAAGGGAAAAATTTAATCTCCCACAGTTTTCCAAGGCCAAGGAGACAAAAAAAGTCTTTTACAATTTCAATGAAAAGCCTGGAAGAACCACACCTGAGGAGCACAGCAACCACAACTGGACTGAGTCTTCCTAAAACTGCAACCTGGCCTTGACTTAGCTCAACTCCCAATGGTGCGACTCCTCACTATATTTACCTAACCGAGGAAAAGGAGGAAATTCTCTCTGGAGGAAGATGTGCTGCAGAACTAGTAAGATTCTTTCACACAAAACTGCTTGTTATAGGATTAAAACATTATAAGCTATTATGAGGTGAGAAAAAAAATTGTAAGAAAATGTAACCGGGATCCCTGGGTGGCGCAGCGGTTTGGCGCCTGCCTTTGGCCCAGGGTGCGATCCTGGAGACCCGGGATCGAATCCCACATCGGGCTCCTGGTGCGTGGAGCCTGCTTCTCTCTCTGCCTGTGTCTCTGTCTCTCTCTCTGTGTGACTATCATAAATAAATAAAAAAATAAAAAAAAAAAAAAAAGAAAATGTAACCAAGGGGACCTGGTGGCTCAGTGGTTGAACATCTGCCTTTGGCTCAGGTCATGATCCTGGGGTCCTGGGACTGAGTTCCACATCAGGCTCCCCGCAGGGAGCCTGCATCTCCCTCTGCCTATCTCTGTGTCTCTCATGAATAAATAAATAAAATCTTTAAAAAAAAAGAAAATGTAACCAATATTCAAGAGAGAACAAAGAGATGCAGACTCATAGATGCTCCAGATAACAGGATTCAGCAGACAAAACCTTTGAAATAATTGATTAGTCAAAGAAATTAGTCAAAGAAAATGAGACCAAAAAAAGGGAATTGGATGGAAAGATGGAGAATTTCCAAAAGGAACTAGAATCTAGGTCTATGGCCCTACCACCTTGAACACACTCAATCTCGTCTATAAAAATAATCAAATGGAAGTCATAGAAAAATAAAATACTCTAAGAAAAATATAATGTCTGAAATAACTCAGACGAGTCAATTAGCAGGGTTGGGTTTAATAGCAGACTGGATGTAATAAACTTGGAATATAAAAGTTAATGGAAAACATCCCTATTAAAGCCCAAATAGAAGAGGGGAGGGGCACCTGGTTGGCTCAGTCCAGAGCTTGTAACTCTTGACCTTGGGGTTGTGAGTTCAAGTGCCATGTTGGGTGTAGAGATTACTTAAAAATAAATAAAAATTAGGGCAGCCCTGGTGGCGCAGCTGTTTGCTGCCACCTGCAGCCTGGGGTGTGATCCTGGAGACCAGGGATTGAGTCCCACATCGGGCTCCCTGCATGGAGCCTGCTTCTCCCTGTCTGTGTCTCTGCCCCTCTCTCTCTGTGTCTATGAATAAATAAATAAAATCTTATAAATAAATAAATAAATAAATAAATAAATAAATAAATAAATAAATAAATAAATAAATAAATAAATAAAATTAAAAAATAGATCATAAAGAACATGGAAAAGGTCTGACCATGTAAGTGGTAGAGTCAGAAGAAAGTAACAGAACAGGGCAGTTCTGCAATATTTGAAGAGACAATGGCTGGGAATTTTAAGATTTCTTTCTTTTTAGAGAGAGAGAGAGAGCGAGAGAGCAAGCATGCAAGTGGAGGAAGAGGCAGAAGGAAAGGGAGATTCTCAGCAGACTGCCCACTGAGCTCGGAGCCTGACTTGGGGCTCAATCTTATGACCCTGAGATCATGACCTGACTGAATCAAGAGTCCAACACTTAACTGAGGCACATAGGTGCCCTGAGAATTTTCCAATACTGAGGAAAGACATCAACCTTTAAATTCCAGAAGGTCAACAGACCAAAGCAAGATGAACGTAAGGAAAACCACACCTGGACTTGTGAATGTCAAATGTTTAGTACAAAAACATGGCAAGCACTAAGGAAATCATGTAGCAACCCCCAAACAGTCTGATACAACTTGGTCTTCCTATTATTGGAGAGGTAATAATAAAAAGGATACTGGGAGGGGCACCAGAACTCAACAGTAAAGTTTAAATTCTTTAGTAGGGTTATAGTCACTCTGCTCTTGACCAAGTACAGGAAAACTCTACAATAACATAAATGTGAATATACTATGATGGATGGTTGCCTCTTGGTTTCTACCTGGCCACAGATTGCATATCATGAACCTTATAATGTGACTTCATTTTACGCAATCAAAAATTTTTAATCCCAGGGGTGCCTGGGTGGCTCAGTTGGGTAAGCATCTGACTTCAGCTCAGGTCATGATCTCAGTCCCCAGGAATACAGCCCCACCTGGGCTCCCTCCTCTGCGGGGAGTCTGCTTGAAGATTCTCTCTCCCTCTGCCCCTCCCCCACTGCTAGTGTTCTCTGAAATAAATAAAACCTGTAGAAAAAAATTTTAATCCTAGTAATAGTTTTATGGTAGAGTTTACTAAAATCAGGGGGAAAAAACACTGATGGAGTAGCAGAATAAGATGGGACTCTAGAGGTAAACAGTCCAACCCCTATGTTAGGTGATAACAAAACTGAAGCCTGGAGCAATAAGAATGATGTGCACAGCACCTACAGCTATTTAGAAGCTGACTGGAAATCTGAACAGCATCCTTCTAACTTCTAATCCAGCCTTGTGATTCTGGCACCAGGCCGATCCAAGGTCAAATCCAATCCAAAGTGAAAATTCTTGGTGTAAATGCTTTTATTTAATGAATATATATATATATATATATATATATATATATATATATATATTTGGACCAATAGTGATGGAAAAATCACTGCTACTGATGCAAAATACAACACACTAGGTGCTCATTTACTGAGCATGTAGACGTGGAGACCCGACATCATCACTGGGCAGAGCTCCTACACACACACACACACACACACAAGGACTTTGGTCATTCTGTGAAGCCAATGTTCACAGGCAGAGCAGAAGAACAGGTCAGAGAGGTAGAGAAGGGTGTGGCCAAAGACTATCACTTAAACCCCAGCAGTCAGGGACGCCTGGGTAGCTCAGCGGTTTGGCGCCTGCCTTTGGCCCAGAGAGTAATCCTGAAGTCCCAGGATCGAGTCTCACGTCAGGCTCCCTGCATGGAGCCTGCTTCTCCCTCTGCCTGTGTCTCTGCCTCTGTGTGTGTGTCTCTCATGAATAAATAAATAAAATCTTGAAAAAAAAAAAAACAGCAGGTTATTTCTGTGAGTCTCCACAACGCGATTAAGAACATGCACAATATCACCACACATGGTGGTGAATAACAGAAAATATCCCACGTCGCCATACATAGGGGTGAGAGAAAACGAGAAGACAAGAGCTGACCCTCCGTACAGATTCTTTATTACCAGAGCACAAGGTGTACCCTCAGCGCCCGTAGCCTTTTACTTCACACAGTTCACATATTTTCTTAAGTGGGGATTAGTGAGCCTTCAAAGGAGAAGAGGATGACTGATGAACCATCTAGCCCCTCTTAAATGTCTATGCTTTATGGGTTTTATTTTCTTTAATGATTTTATTTAATTATTTGAGAGAGAATGAGGGGGAGGGGTCCACGGAGAGGGAGAAGCAGACTCCCCACCCAGCAGGAAGCCCGACATGGGGCTCAATTCCAGGACCCTAAGATCATGACCCGAGCCAAAGGCAGATGCTCAACCAACTGAGCCACCCAGGCATCCCAAATGTATGTTTTTAAATTCTCACTTAAAAGCCAAGTTGTGCCCAAAACACATTCAGTGTGGCATCTGAGGTTCCTTCTGAATTTATCACCTTGAATGTTAGTCATTTCCCTATCATAACCTTCTTCAATATAAATACTTAACTAATAATCCCTGATAAAACTAAAGTCACTGTTCTGTATAGCTGTTTCAGTAAATCAGCTCTATGCTTACTCATGATTTTTGTACAGCTTTTGCTAGTATTTTAACCTTATACAGGAGGATGTGTATTCTCTCCCTGTCTCTCTCCCTCTCCCTCACTCTCCCCACCATATAGTACATATAGACTATGTATTTATATAATATACATCAATAGATATAACTTAGGAAGGAGCATTCACATTATGCAACATGTCAGGAATATAGTACATAAAATATTTTACACTATTGTCTATTTCAAACTAGCTCTTAGGAAAACAAAAAACATGAATCCCTGCACATGCTATCTCAATTAATATCCTACTTCAATCTGTTAAAATACCTTGATTTGCTCAATTGTTAATAGTTAAAAATACTGATTTTTCTAACTCAAAGTAGGCATGGTCTTCTAAAATTATAGAACTACAGTCACTTGATTTTATGTCATTTTACCTAAACAGCGAGGACAATACAAAGATTTGGTAAGAAACGGATTTTTTTAAGAAACTGATTTATAAAGAGTACAGTGAGATATGAACTACGTCTTTTGTTCTCTACAAAATAAAAGGAAAACATGCCATGAAAAAATTTTAAGAAGATATCTTTTAACATAAGTGAAAGTTCTATTTTCACCCATAAATAGTAACACATCTGTTATTTTGACAGAGGATTACTCGGGTTGTGGATGTTTCATGCCTTTAACTGTGTCAGCGGCCAATCTAGGAATGGCACGTGGCAGGAGAAAAACATGTGAAAGGTCGTTAAGAGGTCATAAGGGGTCTTACAGCCCTTCAAGTGCCTCCTGTTTTACACTTTCTGGCCACTTCACAGTTCACCTGTATCTCTAGATCAGTAGAAATGGGCTTGAAGGAGGAAAAATCTAGATCTGTGTTCTTTACTTCTAACAGCTCTACTAAAACATACCAATATGTACTATGACAAAGTTCTGGAAAAACTCAAACTGATCCAAGATTATTCTACTACCTCTGAAGTTGAGGTTATTTCATGTATAGTTTTCTAAGAATATTTATCAATATACATTTCATGTATATTTCAATTAAGCTCCTGCACCTGTATTGTAACCATACTTCCTCTTAATGTACACTAGTCCTTAAAAAGAATCCTTTAATTGGTAGTAAATCAGAAACACTGAACTTCATGTTTCATGTTCAGCAGTTGAGCATCTGCCTTCGGCTCAGGGCTTGATCCTGGGGTCCCAGGATGGAGTCCCACATTGGCCGCCCTGCAGAGAGCCCGCTTCTCCCTCTGCCTGGGTCTCTGCCTCACTCTCTGTGTCTCTCATGAATAAATAAATAAAATCTTTAAAACAAAACAAAACAAACAAAAAGCAAAAGGTGGAGAGGAGCTGAGCCCTTGCTAGAAGAGCCAGCCCCCAACCCACCTCTTGGAAAACCTGCCCAGATCCAAAGAGCTGCCCAGCTGAGTCCTATCCAAATTGTCAACTCACAGAATCAAGAGCTAAGCTAAATGCTGGTTCTTTTAAAGCACTGATCAGGGGCACTTGGGTGGGGTCTGCCTTTGGCTCAGGTCATTATCCCAGAGTCCTGGGATCTAGCCCAGCAACAGGCTCCCTGCTCAGCAAGGAGTCTGCTTCTCCCTCTCTCTCTCTCCCCCTGCTCATGCTCACTCATGCACATCCTCTCTCAAATAAATAAATAAATAAATAAATAAATAAATAAAAATTTTAAAACCACTGACTAAAACAATATTGTGTTTGTTAAGCAGCAAAAGCTAACTGCTACAGTAAGGAATGGAGTCATTCAGTGAACATGTAGCAAATGTCTTCGTATGTGAACGAGTGCTCTCAGTAATTACTGGGGGCACAAAGATTAATATGCAATAGTGCTTACATTTAGGCATCCCCTCCAAGGACACTAATAAAGTGTGAATTACAAAATCTATTTAGAGGATAGGAAGGCTCACTCAAGGAAGAGGTCACATTGGAGCTGGTTTGTAGGGGAAAAAATAGGAAGTCATTGGTAGATAGGAATGGACGTCAGAAGCAGACAAGAAACAGCATGTGCAATAGCACAGATGCAGGAAAGAACTCAAGGAATGTTCTAGGAATGGCAAATAGTTTAGGACAGATGGAGTGTGGGGAGGAAACAGCAGATGATGGAACAGGAAAAGCAGGTCGAAGGCAAATAATTAAGGGTATCCTACTGTAAATCATGCTAAGGAATGTGAATGCCTCTTGTAGGGTGTAGAGAGCTACAAATCACTTTTTAAGTAGGAAATGACATGAGTAAGTCTGTGTTTTAGGCAAAAGCAAGCTGATGACAAGTGGGGGATTAGAGGCAAGAAGAATCAGGGAGATCGGTTGGGAGGCTATTACTACAATCCCAAAGGCGACCTGAACCAAAGTAAATACAGCCTCTAAGAGGGATAGGGACTGTGTGGGAGGAGGGAGACAGTGCCAAGATGTCTACTTTGGGATCCTGGATTCATGGTAAATATATCAATTAAGGCAGGAAAGCAGAAGAGCAGACTGAAGAGGAACAACGCATGTCTTTTATTAAGACACATGTCATCAGAGATCCAGTGGGAGACGTCCAGGAGGCAGGTAAAGATATAGAGCTAGACCTTCTGCTGAAGGGCAGGTGGTGAGAACAGATAGACCAGGGGAGTCTTTTGAACACAGGGCAGGGGGAGAGGGACAATTGAAGACCTAAGAATGGACATGAACACAGAGCACTGAGAGGAAAAAAATACAGGTGAAGAGAAAAAGCATTGAGGGGCATTGATAATTTGAGAGGCAAAGAAAAGAAGGAGCATCCACCACTGGCAACTCTCCCTGGGAAGGGAAAAAGGGAAGGGTCATTCAGCAAGTCTGGATTATGAATTAAGGAAAAGTGGATACTCATCCATTATGCCACATTCTTTCCTCCAGCCAAGTCATCACCAGGTTCTTCCCTAGGGTTCTTCCCACTCTGGAGGGGCTCTGAGGACATAATCAGTGTTAGGGGGAGACCACAACAGGGGCCACTTGAGTAATAGTGTCCATGAATCTTCTTGAAAAACCCCCTTTTTCAAACCCCTTCTCTGGCACCTGCTACAACAAAGAACATTTCCAACTTTCATTCTTGGGGTACTTATTTTAAATATGCTTATAATTAATATACTGCACTTTCCAAACGTATTGCCTTTATCTATTTCTAATAACTAAAAGAGAGGTTTTAAAAAATAACCCCAAGATAGGCAAAAGTTTTATAAATAGAACCCAAAAAGCAATAGCCATAAAAGAAAAAAAAGTCCATCATTGGACTTCATTAAAAATCATCAAAGACTGCATGAAGATAGTGAAAAGGCAAGCCACACACTGGGAGAAAATACTTGTAATACATATTATCTGACAAAGGACTCCTATACAGAATACAAAAGAACTCAAAGATAAAGATCCACTTCAAAACCTGGCCAAGATTTTAACAAAAATTTCACAAAATGATATCAAAATGCCAGTAAGTTCATGAAATGGTATTTAACACTAGTCACTAGGAAATAGAAATTAAAGCCGTAAGGACCACCTCACACCCGTTAGGATGGCTATTATCTAAAGAAAAAGGAGAAAGGAAAAGAGGGAAAAAAGAAAAAACGGAATAGGGGCGCCTGGGTGGTTCAGTCCTTTGAGCATCCGACTCGATTTCAGCTCAGGTCTTTCTTTTAAAGATTTTATTTATTTATTCAATACAGACACAGAGAGGCAGAGACACAGGCAGAGGGAGAAGCAGGCTCCCCTCAAGGAGCCTCATGTGGGTCTCCATCCCAGGATCCCAGGATCATGACCTGAGCCAAAGGCAGACGCTCAACCACTGAGCCACCCAGGAGCCCTCAGCTCAGGCCTTCATCTCTGGGTCATGGGATAGAGCCTGGATTTGGGGTTCCATGCTGGGTATGGAGCCTACTTGGGGTTCTCTCCTCCTCTCCCTTTACCCCCTCCCTCCCCCACTCACTAGCATGCTCTCTCATTCTCTCTTCCTCTCACTAAAAATATAAAATAAAGGAAAAAACAGAATTGGGATCCCTGGGTGGCGCAGCGGTTTAGCGCCTGCCTTTGGCCCAGGGCACGATCCTGGAGACCCGGGATAGAATCCCACGTCGGGCTCCTGGTGCATGGAGCCTGCTTCTCCCTCTGCCTGTGTCTCTGCCTCTCTCTCTCTCTCTCTCTCTCTGTGCGACTATCATAAAAATAAAAAAAATAAAAATAAAATAAAAAAAAAAAAAAAACAGATTTAAGTGTTGGCATGGATGCGGAGAGACTGCGGCCCCCTTCCACTCTTCTGAGAATGTCACACGGTGCAGTAGCTATAAAAAACAGGATGGTGGGTTTCTCAAAAAATGTAAATAGAATTACCATAGCAGATCCAGCAGTTCCACTTCTGGGTACGTGCCCCCAGGAAACTGAAAGCAGGGTTGTGAAATACTTGTACACCCATGTTCTGAGCAGCACTATTCACAACAGGCAAAAGGTGGCAGCAATCTCAGTGTCCACCCGACAGATATATAAGTGGATAAACAAAATGTGGTAGATGCTGACAGTGTGATAGCACTCAGCCTTAAAAAAAAAAAAATCCTGACACGTAATACAACATGAATGAAACTTCAGGACATTTGGCTCAGTAAGATAAGCCGGTTACAAAAGAGCAAATATTCTGTGATTCTACCCCTGAGATACTTGAATTAGTCAAATTCATTGAGACACAAAATACAATGGTGCTTGCCAGGGGCCATGGAGAAGGGAAACCAGGGATTTACTGTTTGATGGGCACAGTTTCAGGTCTACAAGATGAGAACAGTTCTGCAGACACATGGTAGTGATGGTTGTTACCCAACAATGTGAATGTGCTTACGGCCACTAACTGTATACGCATCAAGGGTTACGGTGGTGTATTTTATGTTACCTGTGATTTGCCACCACTGAATTTGTTTCAATTTTAAAACCCCCAGGGAGATAACAGTATGCCCTCCCACCAAGAACAGCTGAACTTAAAAGACTGCCCCTGCCCCCAACCAAGTGTTAGCGAAAATACAGAACAACTGGGACTGGAACTCCTTACACCACTGGTAGAGCCTACATTGGTACAATCACTTTGGAAGACTATTTGGCAATTATTTACTAAAGATAAATATAAGCGTCCTCTATGACCATGCAACTCCATTCCTAGGTGTGTGCTCATGAGAAATGAGTGGGCATGTGCACCAAAAAAACGTTAAGGAAGACTGTTCATAGCAAGAATGTTCAGGGTCACCTGGGTGGCTCAGTCCAATAAGTCCCGGACTCTTGGTTTCGGCTCAGGCTCTGATCTCAGGGTCATGAGATGGAGCCCTGTGCAGCTTCTTCGGCCTCCGAGCTCAGCCTCTGAGTCTGCTTGCAATTCCTTCCTCCTCCCTCTCCCCCGCCTCCTACCCCTCTCCCCCCTGGCTCCCCCCAACACTCCGTGCTCTCTCTAAATAAAATTTTTAAAAATAAAAATGAATGTTCGTAGTTGCTTTATTCATATTAACCACATACTAAAAACAACCCTAAAATCCAACAGAATGGATAAACAAATGTAGTATGTCCATCCAATTCAACTATAAATCAACAATGAACTAGAATGAATTACTACTACACACAGTAACATGGATCAGTCTCCCATACATTATTATGTTAATGTGAAAGACATACACAAGAATCCCTTAACTGCATGAAGACTGCCTGAAGACATACACAAGAATCCCAAAACTAGTAGCTGGAGTTTTTAAAAACCATAATGTGAAAAAAGAAATCTGAATATGGTGACCTTCAGGTTTGTAGTGAGTGAGATAAAAAATGACCAGAAGGGGAAAGAGGAGAAAATCGGGGGTTGCGGAAGAGATCCATATCTTGACCTGGGCGGTGTTCACACACGTCAAAATTCACTGAGCAGGACACTTTGGAATAATGTGTTTTACACTTTATTGTATGTATGTCATACCTCATAAAATAAAATATCTCTAAAGCACCTAATGTCTCTACAATGAGGGTAGTAGGATTCAAAAAGGGAATAAAAATCTCAACTTGTTGGGCTATTCCTTTCAGACCTAGAAAATGAGACCCTATTCCTATTAGAAGCATAGAGGGTTGATTAATTGCCGGAGTCAGATAATGAATCTAGTAAGTCCCACACACTGCAAACTTACCTGTTCCTAAATGTCGACGAGCTTTCCTGAAGCCACTCCATATCCGTGGGGTCTTTACATTAAGAACCCCCTCAGTCCTCAGTCTAGCCTATACTTTCTGAGTCAGAGGTCCCAATTTGCTTTCTACTGGTACGTCCAATTTGGCCTTTTAAAGCTTTGAGAACAGCATCTGACTTTGTTTTACACCCTCATCGGCAGGGGCTAATTAAATCCCTCTTCAGCTATAAAGGCAGAATGTCAAAATTCACAAGATATCACCACATTCCCGAATTGTGATGAATGCGTACACCCCGAGGAAAGAGAAAGCTTCATTCTCGTTAACAGCCATTTTGATGCCTGCCCCTTACACAGCCAAGGTAGCAAGAACTTTAACTTCCCTGGGAGAGCACCATGAGCCACGGCCCACCATTCTAAGAGAAAAATCCACAAAGCTAAACCCCTCCCTTCTTCCACCATTCATAATACTGTGCTACCCAGTCGTTGAAAAGGCCCTTAATATGCAAATCTTTATGTTTTAATGACCCTCGAAGGCAAATTCTTTTCAATTGCATCACAATGAAAAACCCTTAATTTGATAGTCTTTGATCCCCCTTTGAAAACCTGCCGTTAATTTAGTGAAATGGGTGAATTATGAAGGTACCTCGTCTGTGTTCAGCTTGGGGAAAGAAAAAGGACGAGATGGTTAAAAAAAAAAAAAAAAAAAAAAAAAAGCCTGGTTTCAAAGAAGCAGCTTGATGCTTTGGTGTTCTGGTAAGCGGTATGCCCAGTCAACAGCAAGATGTAGTTTTTGTGAAAAGCAGATACTATTGTGTAGGCTCAACAGGGTGACTGGTTAAGTGTCCCAAATGAAATCATTCAAAAAAAATTAGCAGTTTTACACAGTCTAGGCAAGTGTTTTTAAAAGCAACAACTTGTTAAATGCAAAGCCACATAGTCACAACGGAAAACAAAGCTTCTTTGGGGGTGGGGAGGTAAAAAGTAACAACTACATGCAGGATTTTATTTAAATACACTGTAATAGGATAAGCTGGTTTTCTCCTCTGGAAATGCCTCAAAATAGGTTTCACTTCATAAAAGTCTATATAAATGTCAAGATATTGGAATGCGAGAATTATAAAACCGGCTAGGTGTATTAATTTTTCTACATACCTGTGGTTTTTTTGATTCCAGTACTAGCTTACTCGCGTATATTCACTCCTATTTTTCAGCAATCACTTCTGGAAGCCCCCGTTTTGGCTTCCACACTGCCACCTGTAGACATAAAAGAGAAATAAACCTTATGCATTATTCATCAACCACGCATCTTTTCTAAGCAACTAACAGGGACAATTGGGGCAAAAGTAGCAAAGTCTTTGCTCCAAGAGATTTTTTTAAAAAGTGTTCTTTCTCCTCTGTGTGGAAATTCTTAAGGAGTCCCTCCCGGGAAGGTTTGATAAATTACTTAGAAATCGAAACAGATTAAATCTCACATCAACACCACTCTGATCAGTCCATTAAGAGATGGAGTCACAGAACCCATCCACATGCCAACCCACAACCATTCCGAGATCTGCCACCTCAAATCAGAAGACACTTTAACCACTTTGTTAACTAGGGAATTGAGAATTCTGTGAATTACCACAAAGAAGAAAAAAACATGAGGGAGCGATCCAGGCAAAGCGCACTTGCTCACATGGCTGTAAAATATCTATTAAAAACAGTAATATCAATTCTCAAATGAACCAGTGCCTTCTCCATCCTAAACAGCAGTTAGGTGGGGTTTTCCTCAGAATGCCATGTTCCCGTCGTGAGTGTGAATGTAGAGCGCTGAAAGAAAGGGCTTTCCCAAAACCCCACAGATTTTAACACAGGTAGGTCTTTTTTACTTTAAAAGGAAAAAAAAGTCACATGTATCCAAATCTAAGAGTAGAAGAAGCAGAC
Source organism: Canis lupus familiaris (assembly GCF_011100685.1). NCBI lineage: Eukaryota > Metazoa > Chordata > Mammalia > Carnivora > Canidae > Canis > Canis lupus. Next base: position 39,834,243 of record NC_049260.1, read on the forward strand.
CAAGCAATAAATGAAAATCCACGAACTCTCAAGTCAAAGCAGCCATGAGGTGAGGGACGTGTGTGCGCGCGCGCGTGCGAGAAGAGTCAGAGATAGAGACACACACACATTTTAGAGTTATTGCGGGTAACAGAGCAAAGCAGGGTGTGTTTTGTGTATGTAAGGGAGAGCGAGGGAACAGAGACAAAGATTCTAGAGTGAATTGAGAAAAACAGACGGAACCATGGGGTGCTGCGTGTGTGCCCGCGCGTGAGACAGACAGAGACAGACACAGATTTTAGAGTGAACAGAGTAACCCCGCGCCGCGCAGCTCTTTACCTCCCGGGTCCCACCGTCCACAGAGAGCAAGTGCCCCAGCTCCAGCACCTTAAGCCAAAGACACAAGCCCCACCCCCACCCCAGCCCCACCCCCAGCCCCACCCCCACCCCACCCCCACCCCACCCGCTAGGCGAGAGAGCGCCGGGAGCCACCCAGCCGGCAAGGCCCGCCGAACCCGCAAAGCCCGCGGGCTTTTCTCTGGCCCCACCGGAGGGACCCATCCCCACTTACCCGCGATTCACTTTAACGCCCGGGAAGCCTGCTCGGGTTTTCAGAGTTGCCGCAAATCCAAGAAAATCCAGTCTCCTCGAGCCACTGTCCTCCTTCCCCCTAGGGCGGACATTCGCACACGCTCACACTCCCTCCCTTCCCAACCCCGAACACGCGCTGGGCCATCCCGAGAGGCTCTTTGGGGGCCGGCCAGCGACCCGTCCTGCTCCCACGTGCCTCCATTAACCCTTCGTCCAAACGTGCACAAGGCGCCAAGTGCATGTGCACCGTCTGCCTTCAGAGAGAAGTTCGGCAAACCCCACCCCGCCCCACCCCCCGCACACAATCACACACCCCACTCCGGCCCTGAAAGCGCCAGCGAGCGCGCGGGCTCGGGCACCCGGCGGGCAGACAATACTCCAGCAACTCCTGCCTTCCCCGCACGCGCCCCGGCGGGTCCCCCGCCACGCCACTCTCGCGTCTCCCCGGCTTCCTGCAGTCCCGAGGGCCCAGAGCGGCGGCCTCCGGATGGTTGCTAGGTGTAGACGGCGAAGAAGAGAGACCCGCACGCACCACCGAGATGGGGGGCGGGGGGCGGTCGCCGTCCTTCAAAGCCGCCCCGGGGCTCCGCTCCCGAGAAAGCGGCGGGGGTGGGGGCTGAGACCCGAGGGGGAGAATCCCCAGGGAGGCAGCTTCTCCGCACCTCTTCCCCACCTCGCACAGCGCGCGCGCACCAGCGTGCACACCGAGGGGCCGCGCACCTTCCCGCTGCCCCCGGACCCACCCGGCCCTCGCCCCCGAGCTCGGTGGCCTGGACGCCAGGGCATCCGACCCGCGGCGGCTCCGGAGGGGGCAGAGCGCCGCGCTCGGGGGTGCCCACCTGCGCGCAGGGTAGCCGACGCGGCCGGTGCGCCGCCCGCCGCGCCGCGTCCGCCGCAGGAGGAGGTGGAGGCGGCCCGAGCCCCGGACTCCACACGTCTCCTCGCTCCCCAGCCGTGCGGTCCTCGCTTCCTCTCCTCCGCGAGGGTGAGCCTCCCACCTAGCCCGCAGGTTCTGCCACCGGCCCGCGGCCCGCCCGAGCCAGAGCTGTCCTCCCCGCCCCTTTCCCGCCGCCCCGCGCAGCGCGCGCTCCGCCCCCCGCCCGCCCACCCCCCACCCCCGCCCGGGCGCAGCCGGGGGCTGCGGGCCCCGGGCCTCGAGTCGCCGCTCCCCGGATCCGGGCGGGGGGGGGCGGGGTTCCGCCCAGACCCCGCGCCCCTAACCCGCTCCCCTCTCCCGCGCCGGCCGCGGCCGCCCGCACTCACCCCGCGGTCAAGGGTGTGGGCACCGCACGCTCTGCCCTCGGTCTTCCGGCGTCGCCGCTCCCCGCCAGGCACCTTCCACGGCCCAGAGGGTGCCTCGTTTCTTGGGGGAAACGGGGGTTGGTGAAGCGGGGTGGAGTGAGCCAGAGAGAGAGAGAAGGCAAAGAAATTAGCATGTCAACTGCCAGGGGATACAAGTTGCTGCCTGTGCCTTGTTTCTGTTACATTAAATACCTGGATGTGCTGCTTTCCTCGTTAAAACCGCAGCAATATTCAGAGGCATGAATGTAAGATTTCCAAGCTCATTGGTTGTAGGGGCTTTTAAAAAACCTAATGATGCAGTAGACAACAGATTCACTCTCTTTAAAAAGTTACTTAATATATGTGGCCACATTTCTTATTTTAAATAATAGCAAAATATAAATAACAGAACAGCTGTGTTTTACAGAAACACATCCAGTTTGTGTTATTTAAGCCCTCTGTAATTATATTAATTGGATTTGTTTTAAAGCGTATTTTAGGTATTTCTTAAGAAAATGGGCTCAGAATTTAGGGATTAGAAATACATAATTTTTAATTTGGCTTTTTGCCATTATTCTAAAATATCAATTTCATGGAAATTATTAAATGTGGTTGTGTAGAAAAATGGATCTTTATTCTCCCGAGCTGGCAACATTCTTAGATTTGGCAAAGGGCAGACTTTTTTTTAACGAAGAAGTAATAAAATTCTCATTCATTTTCTAGGGATGGAATATCTATCTGGTTTAGCAGCTTTTTCTTTAGTGTTTTTCTCTTTGAGGCAAACTTCCTTTCTGTTTCCTCTTAAATTTGTTTTCTTCAAAATTTCCCCCTAAATATAAATAAAGCTATGGATGCCAGGATTTTTGAGCCTTTGTTTTCCTGAAGGGATAGGAAAATGAATTATGATCGATTATCAAAATCAACTCCAGGCTCATGATACTAAATTTCACACTGATTAACTCTGTTTTTCAACTCGGCTTTTAGTAATTTAACCTGCCACTTGAGAACCAAGAGTTTTTTTAAGTTTTGTCCCTATAAGAATGAAATGTACACTTTTTAATTAACATTTTGAACCAAAATTAAATTGACTAATGAAAAGCATATTCGTAGTGCATTTGTTGCTGGGTAAATGAGGACAACGTGGATGATAAACAGCATTCTGAAGAAGAGGCTCTGAAGCAAAGAAAACAGTCTTTAGAAAAACTGATGATCCCCTTTTCAAGGCAAGGATAACAAATACCAGTAATTATGCAAAGAATGACTGCTGCCTCTCTTCTCTCTGCTTTGGTTTTGTGGCTGGGCCTGCATTTATCTCTTTTGATCATCATAATAAAAGTAAAGTAATTCAGCATTCCGGTGACATTGCTTAGTAAATTAGCAATTTGAAAATGCTTTTATTACCTAATTAATCCAAGTAAATGCCTCCGATAAATCCGATTTTACTCTTACTTTTTTTTTTTTTTTTGGTGCTTCCAGAGAAACACTTTGTGTGAAATAAAAACAGCTAAGGCTAGCTCAAGAACAATTACCATCTAGACTCTTTTGGTGCATCTGTGTCACAATAGGGTTGATATTATGTGACCTTTGGGTCTTAAATTATATATAAGATATTGGTTATGAATTGCTCATCGGCTACTTCTTTAATGAGTTCCAGCTTGTTTGCTCTGCCCAGAAGCGTATTTTATTTCTTTATGTCTGCCTTACAGAGCTTACCTTTGCCTAAACTGTTTTCATGGATCTTCCACCAAAGACTCAGATCCTAATCCATAGCTCACTTGACAACCATCTTTGTCCTTCAAGTTGTCTCCCTTGAGGTCTTTGGTAAAAATCCAGCATGATTAACCATCCAGAATTGGACAGAGTACTCTGTCAAGCACGATTCTAAGAGATAACAATCAGATTTCTCAAAACCAAGAGGGTGTGTCTCATTTGAATAAAAAGAAGAAACAAAACTGGCAAATCCGTTTTGTTCAGGTCAAAACCAAGCCAACAAAATCACAATCGAGATCCTTTCTAAGCCTGAATTATGCTAAGAGATATATAAAAAGCACAATCCAAATAACTTCATCTGTATTTTCTTTCACCACTACAAATCCCTTGCCTCACTGACCAAATACCATTAGATTTCACGTTTCCCTTTTAAGGTCCCGTGCTATCGAGAATTTTTCACTGATCTTTCAATAAGAAAGTGCAACCAGACACTCCTCTGTCTCCAAGGGAATCTGTGTCCCTCTCCATTTGTCTTTTAAAGTTGTTTTTTGAAATGTCTATCTATGACATTGATAAGGATAGATTTGAACATCCCATGTAGACCCATGGAGGGGGAGTTCCGTTGACCAGTCCAAATTCGGAACAGTGAGGTTGAAACAAAACACGAGTTTGTTGTAAGAGCTTAATCCTATCGCATGTCCCATTCTGATCCTCACCCCAGCACAGAGTTCAGTGACACACCAGCTTTCCCCCCTTGAGCAATTTTCTCCTGATAATTATTTTCAACAGTATTTTGTTCATTTGCTCTTTGGGCTGTGTTATAACTCACAGAGAGCCCGAACCTAAGCATAGTCCTCTCTCCTTTCTTTTCTGTGATAATTGAGGATGGGAGATCCTTTATGGGGGAAGAGGAGATGATAGGGACAGCTCTTTTGCCAGAGTTTCCGCTTCTGACTCTAAGAAAAGCATGATCTGAGTTTCTTCACTTTGGTTGATTGGGATTAGTGAGCAACATCATTGATTCAAATTTGAAGAATGCCAGACTTTAATTGGTCTCCTGGTGCTAGGGAACTCTGTCACCAGGTTATCACACAAGACAATGATAGAGACAATAGTACCCATGTAATGCTCAGATTGAAATGTTGATGCTCTAAGCTAAGTTACTTAAAATGTGTGTGTGGGGGGGGGGTGTAAATGTATAATTCAAAGCTAAATATACACCTGAATACTTAAAATAGATCCTTCAGTTATGAAACTCTTTGTAAGCTCTCTTATGGTTTTTGGGTATGTGATAAAATAAAGAGTACTTCAATATTTACCTTACAGGAGAGTACCTTTTTAAAAAAATTTTATTGATTTATTTTATGTAATCTCTATGCCCAACATGGAGCTTGAACGCATGACCCCGAGATCAAGAGTCCCATGTTCTTCTGACTGAGCCAGCCAGGTGCCCCCAAAAGTACCTTTTTCTTTCTTTCTGTTTTAAAGATTTTATTTATTTCCTCATGAGAGAGGCAGAGACACAGGCTGAGGGAGAAGCAGGCTCCATGCAAGGAGCCTGATGTGGGACTTGATCCTGAGACTCCAGGATCAGGCCCTGGGCGGAAGGCAGGCATTAAACCGCGGAGCCACCCAGGGATCCCAAGAGTACCTTTTCCTGATCCAGATTTTCCCATAAATTTCCCAAAACCAAATATTTAACCATATCATTTCATGATAAAAGGAAGGAAGGAAGGAAGGAAGGAAGGAAGGAAGGAAGGAAGGAAGGAAGGAAGGAAGGAAGGAAGGGAGGAAGATAGGGAAGAAGAAAGGAAGGGAGGGTTAAGCCAGTGTGATAGATGGGGTGAGTACATGTATGACTCATCAGCACAACTGTTGAGTACATCAGGTTAGTCAGATCATGGTTTCCTCCCACATGGACCATTTTGTTTTGATCTGCTTCATGGCTGCCAATCAAAACCTTATTCCACAGCGCAAACATTGTTGGTCACTAGATGTTGTGGTCACTAGATGTTGTCACTAGATGTTGTGTTGGTCACTAGATATTCACCTGTGAATATGACCTTATTTGAAAATAGGGTCTTTGCAGATGTATTTAAGATTTAAGATGTATGTTGAGATGAATTCATACGGAAGTAGAGTGAGCCCTTCATCCAATACGACCCGTGTGTTTGCTGGAAGAAAAGAGACAGACACAGAGGAAGTCGGTCCCCTGAGGATGAAGGCAGAGATCAGACCCAGTTAGGCTGTCGCAAGCCAAGGAACACCTGGGATTACCTAAAATGGGAAGAGATGAGAAAGGATCCTTCCTTAGGGGCCCTGCCAGTGCTTTGATTTTGCACTTCTAGCCCCCAGGACCCTGAAACAATAAATTTTTGTTGTTTCAGCCAACCCACTGTGTGGTACTTTGTTACCGCAGCCGGAGGAAACCAATATACCAGGGAATCATCAACTCTTGGTAATGCCAGCCCATAATCTTCCATATCCGGCACAGAGAAAATGCTTAATTGTAGAATGTTTAGGATCAATAGGCTGTCAGAGTCAGCTCTGCACTTGAAGCACAGCAGCAGGGGAAAAATCATCCAGGAATTGGAAGGAATCTTGAGAATTTACCTAATCTCATGGTTCCTACAAGATGGGAGTTGGCTACAACAGAGATTCATAGAGTCACAGAATCTTAACGTGTTCAAAGGATGTTGGATATTTTTCTCTTTTTTTGAGATTATGCGATACCTCGGTGGCGTGGCTTTAAACTGTGCAGGATGGGGTCCTCAGCACACATTGCACCCCCAACGCCCAACATGCCCCACTGATTCAATCCTACCTCCAGTTGTTGGGTTATAATAGCTTCCTCCCTTTGTGTTAAAGCATTTGGTCTTCAGTAATCCCAAATTAAAATGTAAATGAGTCTGGAAGACTTCCCAGCCTGAACTCATGTCAGTTCCCAACTTGTATGTTTATCAGTTCATCATTATATCCCCCCATTGCCTAGTAGAATGCTGAGCTCATTAGGAGCTCATAGAGTATCCTCCATAAATATTTGCTCATAGAGTATCCTCCATAAATATTTGCCAAGCTGAAGTGAGAAGCCGAGATTACTAGAAGCTCAGTGAAGGTTGAATCGGAGAAGAGGAAGCAAAGGAGAGCCCAAAACATACTTAATCTCAAAGTTTGATATAGAAGCCCTAGGCTTGGGGCGCCTGGGTGGCTCAGTTGGTTAAGTGTCTGCCTTCAGCTCAGGTCATGATCCTGGGGTCCTGGGATCAAGCCCCATGTCAGGCTCCCTGCTCAGAGGGAAGCCTGCTTCTCCCTCTGTCTTTCTCTCAAATAAATAAACAATCTTAGAAAGAAAGAAAGAAAGAAAGAAAGAAAGAAAGAAAGAAAGAAAGAAAGAAAGAAAGAAAGAAAGAAAGAAAAGAAGAAGAAGAAGTCGTCCTAGACTTGACTCCGATTGTGACATGGGACTGGAACAGAGGAATGACAGGTCAGCTAGGAGCTTTATTCTCTTTACTTCTCCCAGTCTGGGAAGCATTTGTGGCCCTAAAGGGTAGTGTGGAGGCAGGGCGGCAGGGAGGCTTTCAGCCTAACGACTTCCACCAGCTCTCACCCCCTCTCCAGCCATTTCCCCTAAAATATCTAAACTGAAGAAAAATAATGTATTTGCAATGCAAATGCAGCCTCCAGCAAGCCCCAGCAGGACCCCCTATGCCTACCTCCAGCTCCAAATTCCAATTAGATGCAGCCCCTGTGTCCTTCCTTAATGGAAATACTGGAGCTGCCACTGCCAGTGAGGAACTCATTTTGAAATGTGTGCTGACTGTTGGGGATTTACCCCAAAGATACAAATGCAATGAAACGCCGGGACACCTGCACCCCGATGTTTCTAGCAGCAATGGCCACGATAGCCAAACTGTGGAAGGAGCCTCGGTGTCCAACGAAAGATGAATGGATAAAGAAGATGTGGTTTATGTATACAATGGAATATTACTCAGCTATTAGAAATGACAAATACCCACCATTTGCTTCAACGTGGATGGAACTGGAGGGTATTATGCTGAGTGAAGTAAGTCAGTCAGAGAAGGACAAACATTATATGTTCTCATTCATTTGGGGAATATAAATAATAGTGAAAGGGAAAATAAGGGAAGGGAGAAGAAATGTGTGGGAAATATCAGAAAGGGAGACAGAACATAAAGACTGCTAACTCTGGGAAACGAACTAGGGGTGGTAGAAGGGGAGGAGGGCGGGGGGTGGGAGTGAATGGGTGACGGGCACTGGGGGTTATTCTGTATGTTAGTAAATTGAACACCAATAAAAAAATAAATTAAAAAAAAAAAAAAGAAATGTGTGCTGAGGACAGACCTCAATATAAACCCACAGTCAATATCAGAAATCCTCCCACTTCATATACGATCGGTAAAAGAACCACATACTTTTGAGACAAGTCTGCACCACTTGAACATGAATAGAGTGGTTCTTTGGTCAGAAGTGCCAGGAGAAATAAAAAGGGAAGTGTCGATTCTTTGAAGAAAGGAAGACTGGGATAATTCTGTGTGTCTGTTGTTGGACCTCGATACCTAGACTCTAAAAACTTCTGAAAATGTATGAGGCAGTTCAGGAGCTGCTTGAGATCTCACTGGATTTATTCCCTTACAAAAATGTGCGGGAGCAGCTCAACTGTAGCTCACAAATTGAATCAAAGCATTACAGTAGAAGGCAAACAGATTTTATATTAGATTTTTTTTTATTTTAAATTGGGCCCCTGAAGAAAAGTTGGCAATCCAAAATGTTAGTGGTGATAGTATTTTTGTTACGATATTCGCAGTAAAGGGTCACTCTTTACAGGGTGCGTGAACTCCATCAACCACTAAACCTACTTGATGGTATAATTAGGGTGGCTGATTCCATGTCTGGAGATGCCACCCAGCAGGTGGGGCCCAGGGCACTAAACCTTGAGGTGTGTGTCTGGGAGGGGAGCAGGGTAAGGGTAGCCAATCCCAGCCAGAAATGAGGACAGAACTGCCCAAGGCCCAAGGGATCATTTAAATATTCCCTGAGTCCCCAACCCCAGGGACCTGCAACCTCCAGCGGCTCCATTTCCTGCCTTATATTTCTCTGTAACATCTGTTCCCATCAGCATCCTTTATAGTTTACTCATTTATTTTTACTGTCCACTTCTCCCCACTAGAATTATACATTCCCTGAGGGCGGGGTTTTTTGTCTATTGTGTTTACTGCTGTGGCCCAGGCACCTGCAACAGTGTCCGTTGCATTGTAGGGGCTTGATGAATATGTACTACAATGTCATATATTTCTGGAATAGAACCAAAGAATGGGGCAGCCCGGGTGGCTCAGCGGTTTAGTGCAGCCTTCAGCCCAGGGTATGATCCTGGAGACCTGGGATCAAGTCCCACGTCGGGCTCCCTGCATGGAGCCTGCTCCTCCCTCTGCCAGTGTCTCTGCCTCTCTCTCTCTCTCTCTCTCTTTCTCTCTGTCTTTCATGAATAAATAAATAAAATCTTAAGAAAAAGAACCAAAGAATGCCCAACGTGCCCGCCTAGTCAATAGGATAAGCCAGTTCATTTTTTTGTCTGATATTATTTTGCTGTAGCAAAGATCTGATAATAATGAGATAGTGTACAAAGTCAACAAGAACATTCATGACGAGCACTTTGGTTTCTTCCTCTTCAGCAGTTCAATTTTTATTTCTGAACGTATTTACATAGATCTCCCTGACAATCTTTGAATCATAGGACTTGTCTGTTTGAGACTGTTCTTTGGCACAATTTGGTCTTTCCTTGCTTTCTGTGTAGAAGTCCAAGTGTTCCAACCGCAGAGGTGAGGAAGGGAGTCTCTGACTCAAAGAACACAAGATTCAGGTGAGGCCCCCCTCCGGACAGCAAGGACAATAAGGCAAGGCACTTAGGACTTAGGGCTTTCTACCATCTTTTCTCTCTAGTCTCTATTCGGCTAAGGGGTCAGGTCCCTCCTTCTGGTGCCGAGGGTCAGAGATCCCCAGCCCTGGAAGACTCACAAAGCCTCCCGCACGGTTTCAAGACCTCTCCTGGTCCCTGGCTCAAAGGAAAACCTACGGGTTGGGATCCCTGGGTGGCGCAGCGGTTTGGCGCCTGCCTTTGGCCCAGGGCGCGATCCTGGAGACCCGGGATCGAATCCCACGTCGGGCTCCCTGCATGGAGCCTGCTTCTCCCTCTGCCTGTGTCTCTGCCTCTCTCTCTGTGTGTGACTATCATAAATAAATAAAAATTAAAAAAAAAAAAACCTACGGGTTGCTCTCCGCACCTCAGCTTTGCAGAGGGCACAAAGGAAACCAGCCCTCTCAGCCTGTTTATTTAAAAAGCAGTAGACCAGGAAAAAAAAAAAAAGCAGCGCCCATCCTTGTTTGTCCAACTCTGGGTTCTAGGGCTGGACGCAGGTGATGTGGTGGCCGCTTCCCACGAGGCTTGGCCCCTTGCAAGTCTGCATCGAGACGGGGCAGGTGGGCGGGGCCAGGAGCCTCGGGAAAGGCCCCGCACAGAAGCCCGGGGGCGGGGCAACCGCCAGTCTCTTTGAGAGGCTTTGGCTCCGGGTTCTTTCATCAGCAGAGTCCAGTGTTTACTGGCAAGCTGATCCAAGGCTTCTTTATTAGTGCACTTTATTCAGTGCTTCCTACACTGAAACCGCCTGGGAAGCTTTTAAAAAGATGCTAATGCCCGGACCCAGAGCCTGCTACATAATTTGCAGGGCCCCTCGTTCAAAAATTACTTAGAATTTCAAGACGGCAGAGCATTAAACCCAAGGCAGGGCCCTTGTAAGCGCAGGGCCCCGTGGAAGTGCCACACGTCGTGGTATCCTTGAATAGGGTATAGGCACTGGGGCATTTTAAAGCTCCCTAAAATATTTTTTCAGATGCAGCCTCATTCTAGCTCCAGGAACCATTAAATCCAAAAGCTTCTTACAATTACAATTGACACCTGCATACAAACGTACCTCTAATTCAATAACCCAAAACCCTCACTCAAACATTTTCAGCTTATCCAGGATGAAATCATCATGACAACATTCTTTAGAAAATTTTTCAACTCATGCATAAGTTAAAAGCTGTAGTCGTGAATCACCTTTTGATTCCCTGTTTTAAAAAACAAAAATGGCATGAAAATGGCATATTTTCTCATATAGAAAATTGATATAATTTAGAGTGTTATTACACATCATCATTCACATCAGATTTGAAACGAAGCTAAACAAGAATATTGCTAAATGGAAATTTGTTATCACATCGGTAGAACTCAGTGAACAAAAAATTCAAATGCGAGTCAAACACCTCCCCTCCCCACCCCTCCCTGGAGAATAGGGAGCATGAAAGCACTACTGTGGGAATTTTATCTGGGAGAAACCTCCTAGGAAAGGTCCATGGAGAGTTTCCTTTTTTTTTCTTAAAGATTTTATTTATTTATTTATTTATTTATTTATTTATTTATTTGAGACACAGAGAGAGCGGCAGAGACATTAGGCAGAGGGAGAAGCAGGCTCCCCATGCGGGGAGCCCGATGTGGGACTCAATCCCAGGACCTGAGCCGAAGGCAGACGCTAAACCACTGAGCCACCCAGGTGTCCCCATGGAGAGTTTCTGATCCTGAGCTAGCCCCACGACTGTGATCCTCTCCAGAGAATTGAACCCTCTTCTCCCCTTTAGGAACTAGGATGTTCCTCAGACATGCTTCTTGAGAAGGGACTCCCCACTGCCATTGCTGTACCCGAAAGTCCAGAGCTGAAGCCCTCCCCCTTTGTCTACTGCTGTCCCCAGACCCCTTATTGAGACTCAATTTCTTTCCAAATTTCCAGACTCCTATTCTAAATGCAGCTCTGGAAACCACCCAGTGCTACATCAGGGGAGGTTTGCAAAACTTCCTACACTCGCAACAGGCTCTTCTTGGGTGAGATCTTCCAGTAACACTACCGGAGAGTTCTTCACTGAGTGGCATTTCAGATACAGGTAGGGTGGCCAACCATCCTAGGTTACATTGGACCATCTGGGTTGTAGCACTGAAAATCCAGCATCCTGTGACTGCTGTTCACCTTAAGTACAAGATGTCACTCATTCTCTCTCCCAAAGTCTCCAGAACCTAAACATGCACATATGAGGAAAGTTGAGTTTGTTTGTGTTGAGTTTGTTTGTTTCTGCTTAACTGTGTGTTGATCACTTGCAGATATGCCTCTGGAAAGGCTGTGTAACAGATAATACTGGTACTCTGGTCAGATCCCTCAGACCCTCCTTTATGGGTTCCACGTATCCATCCTCTGGCTTTTGTGCTGTGCTTTGCTCCAAAGCTCACACCTGCAGCTGTCTTCAGCGACCTACTCTTGGGCTACTGGATCCACTTTGCTGGACCCTCTGGGACCCTGGCAGCTTAATGACCCTCCCACCTCATCCTCCTACCCTGGACAGCTCAGACTGCAACTAATTGGTGCAGAAGTATGAAAGATCCCCCTTCTTCCTTCACAAGGGGACCAAACTCTGAGGTGTACTTTACATTTCTGAGTTCCCTGGGGGACATCACCTGAACTCACACTCTTGGTTTTTCCTCCCCCTCTCACCTTCCCCTGTCTTGCTTGCTGCACTCCCTTACTGGTTTCTCCTGGGAGCACTTCCTTCATTTATTTTAAAGATTTTATTTATCTGAGAAAGAGAGAGCACGGGGGTGGGGTGGGCAGGAAGGCAGAGGCAGAGGGAGAAGCAGGCTCTCTGCTGAGCAGGGAGCTGGATGCATGCCTTGATCCCTGGACCCTAGGATCATGACTTGAGCCCAAGGCAGACACTTCACCAATTGAGCAACCCAGGCGCCCTGACTGCTTCCTTCGTAAGTAGCTTCTACCAGAATCTTCCTCTTGGTCTCTGCTGTGGGGAGCCAGATCCAAGATACTTGATTCAAGAGATCTTTTTTTTTTTTTAAGAAAAAATATTTATTCATTCATGAGAGACACACACACACACAGAGAGAGAGAGAGAGAGAGAGAGAGGCAGAGACACAGGCAAAGGGAGAAGCAGGCTCCATGCAGGGAGCCCCATGTGGGACTCCATCAGGGAACTCCAGGGTCACGCCCTGGGCCAAGGGAAGGTGCTCAACTGCTGAGCCACCCTGGTGTCCCGATTCAAGAGGTCTTATATGAAAAAGATATAACAAACACCAATAAGCAAGGTGAGTATTTGCTTAGATATCTGCCAAGGAGAAAAGAAGGTTTCTGTCTTTACAAAGTCAAGAGAAGATTATAAATCATCAAACCAGCAGTGATCCCTTCTTCGTGTTGCTCACAGAGAATTTTACTGAAAAGGCCAAGTGAATGTGGGTAAATCTTCCATTTGCCCACTATATGTAGCAGCACTATAGCAATTCCTTCATGGTATTATAATATTGTGTGTTAGGCTTGTCATCTTGGTAGACCAGAAGCCACTGAAAGGCAGGATCGAAGCATTTTCTCCTGGAATCACGAGTTACACAGAAAGGTGAATTGTAGGGGTACCTGGGTGGCTAATTTTTGGTTCAGCATCTGCCTTCTGCTCAGGTTATGATCCCAGGGTCCTGGAATCAAGCCCTGCATCGAGCTCCCTGCTCAGCAGGAGAGTCTGCTTCTCCCTCTCCCTCTGCCACTTCCCCCTTTCTTGCTCACTTGCTCATTCTCTCTTGCTCATTCTCTCTCTCTCAAATAAATAAAATCTTTTTAAAAAAAAAGGTGAGTTGTAGCACAGAAAACATGCCTACATGGCAGATAGCAACACCATCCAGAAATGTTTAGAATTTTTGCAAACCATAGTAAATAGCCTTTTCACTGACTCTTACTTCAATACCCTTGAAGCTGGTAAGGGTGAGAAGGTATTATTAGCCTTAGTAGCTCCCATTCTAAGTCTTTGCTCCAGAATATTCTCCATTTACTATTTTCCACCCATTTCTCTCTTTTTAAAATTTTTTAAAGATGTATTTATTTATCTGAGAGAGAGAGAGAGAGAGAGAGAGTATGAGCAGGAAGAAGGGCTGAGGTAGAGGGAGAGGGAGAGAGAATCTCAAGCAGACTCCCTCCTGAGGGGGGAGCATGATGAAGGGCTGGATCCCACAACCCTGAGATCAAGACCTGAGCCAAAATCAAGAGCCAGCCACTCGACCAAATGAGCCACCAAGGCCCCACTTTCCCAACCATTTCTATTTCTTTCTATCTCTCTGTTTCTTAGGTTCTTAGGTTCTGTACTTAGACCTGCTTCTAGCTCTGACATCCAGAACACCTTTTGGATTTTTTTCTAGTTTCTTAGACATTAGCTTTCTCACAGTTTCTTGGCTCTCTGTTAAAGGCTCCCTTTTTTGCATCTCCTGACGTTTCCAATGAGTAACATCAGCCCAGTGGAACCCCACTGGGCATAGCCATTGCCTGACTCGTTGAAAATTTGGTGTTCAAGGAAAAGTAGCTTTTATAGCCACTCATAGACCGACATAAGATGATGACTTTGATATGGGGTGTGTGCACATGTTATAAGGATTTCTAGGGATGCCTGGGTAGCTCAGTCGGTTGAGCATCTGCCTTCAGCCCAAGTCATGATGTCAGGGTCCTGGGTTCGAGCCCCGCATCAGACTCCCTACTCAGTGAGGAGTCTGCTTCTCCCTCTGCCTCTCCCCCCACTTGTGCTCTCTCTCTCTCTCTCTCTTTCTCTCTCTCTTGCTCTATCTCTCAAATAATTAATAAAATCTTTAAAAAACAAGGACTTCTAGCTTTGAGAGGATCAATTACCAAAAATAACTCAGCCTGAAAATTGTTTCTGCTAAACATGAGGCTGATGTGTGAAACCCTCTGTGCAGGCAGGGAATGGGTGCACCTTTTCCAAGAGGAAAAGTAATGGGAGCCATTCTCCCTTTTTTATCCCCATTTTTGCCTGTATCTCTCCATTAGCAAGCGGAAATAGTTAATAGAATCATTGGTGACGTACTCATTGTGACATCAATTCTTAACTCTGAGTGCTGGCAGATAGAAAACAAAACCAAGAAACAGACTCTTAACTATAGAGAACAAAATGATGGCTACCAGAGGGGAGAGGGATGGGGGAGGTGGGTGAAGTAGCTGATGGGGATTCAGGAGTAGACCTGTCGTGATGAGCACTGAGTAATGTATAGAATAGTTGAATTGCTTTATTGTACACCTGAAACTAGTAAAATATCGTATGTTAACTATACTGGAATTAGAATGAAAAACTTCAGGGGCACCTGGGTGACTCAGTCGGTTGATCATCTGCCTTTGGCTCGGACAGTCCTGGGATCTGGGATCCAGCCCTGCAGAGAGCTCCTTGCTCAGCAGGGAGCCTGCTTCTCCCTCTCCCTCTGCCTGCTGCTCCACCTTCATGTGTTCTCTCTTTCTCTTTGTCAAATAAGTAAAATCTAAAAAGAAATAAAGAAGTAGAATAAATAAAAAAACTTTATTAAAAAATTAAAGTTACAAAAAGATTCCCTGCAATCCAAGAACCAATCCTAATATAAAACAGTGAGTACTGCAACGTGGGTCAGTAGGGGTTGAGACAGCAGTTGGCCACCCTGGCCAATTAGTGGAAAGAAGATGAAGGTACAGACAAAATCAAAATAGGGGCATTTAATCTAGCAAGACCTGGAAAGTAAACATGAGAACTCTGCTGTAACCAATTAGCTGAGATATTTACATCTCTTTTCCTTGAATAAACACGTTATTGGGGAAAAGTCCCTTTGTATGTGCTGAATTATATCATTTCTGATACAGAAGCATAGAACGTCTTACTTCAAAAGGTCAACGTCAGCTTGCTCCAGTTGTCTAGAAATCTCTTTTATTTTAACACTTGCCAGCATAACAAACATCATCAACAACTTCACTAAGTAAATGATTGTGCTCAGAAAGAAAACCCTCTCTCAGGAAAACATTCTGTGGGTTATTACTTACAATTTGAAGGCACTACCTGATAAAGAGAGAATTCATAACCCATGTGTTTTTTCATCAGCCATGCAGAGATTCAATTAATTTGGCACGAAGTATTTGAAAATTTACTCGGTGACTGGCAGTGGGCTAAAGTCTGAAAAGAATTGTCATAGAATGTGGCAGTGAAGAATTAGAAAATCAGAGAGGGACTCTTTCACAGAAGCCTGAAAATCTGAAGTTGTACCAAGCTTCTGTAAAGGCAAATTAATCTGATAGTCATGGGATGGATAAGAACATCCAACTTTTAATAACAATTTCAGAAATTAAAAGAAACAGATACGGCATCTGGTTTCTTTAAGAGTTTAACTTTTCACCCCCACTCCCCAAAAAGAGTTTTACTTAGGCCAACAAATTATAAAATCCACCTTTTACAAAGCAGTACTTAGTAACCACCGGTTCTAAAGGCAAGCCTCCACCCCTTGCTTCCTGCAACCTGGCTATGGCTGGCAAAATAATGACCCCCTAAAGGTGTCCATATTCTAATCCCCAGACCCTTTGAATGTAGTACTTTACAAGGCAAAAGGTACTTTGTAGATGCAAATACATTAAGGATCCTGAGGTGGGGAGATTATCCCGGATTATGCAGGTGGGCTCACTAATCACAAAGTTTCTTATAGGAAAGAGGGAGGAGGGTCCTGAGTTAGGAGCAGTGTGGACAGTAGGACAGAAGCCAAGGTCAGAGGGGGGTGGGGTGGGGTGAGAGGTTTGAAGAGGAAACGCTGTTGATTTTGAAGATGGAGAAAGGGGATCACGAATAGAGGAATACAGGCGACCACTAGAAACTAGAAAACACAAGGAAATATAGTCTTCCCTGGAAGACTCCAGAAGGAAAGCAGCTCTGGCAATGGATGCCTCAAGTTTAGCTCTGTAACACCCATTTTGCACTTCTGACCCCCAGAATTGTAAAAGAAGAAGTCTGTATAGTTTTAAGCCTCTACAGCAGACTCGAATACTGTGGCTGATCGGAGGAACGTCCCTGGGAAATGACAGTGAGCTTGCCTTTATAGAAATCTGAATGGGCTAGAAGGAAGCACTAAGGCACAAGCGTCAGGCAGGCAGTGGGGCAATTGTAAAAAATGGTCACTAATTCTTCCACAGACCTCCCTCCGAGAGGTTGAGTCCCCTACCCTTGAATCTGGGTTCCCTTTGGGACTGCTTTGACCACTACAAGGGTAGTGACCACTACAATTTAGAAATGCTGTCGTAGGACATTTGAGGCCAGGTCACAGAAAGCCATGCAGTTCCCAGTGAGAAACATGACTATTCTTAGGTTCTTTTTCACTCTGTGAAACTATAATCCGATAAATGATCACATCTCTCAAAGAAAAAAACAGATAGAATAAACACTTTTCATTAAAGAAAAAAATTAAGCCACGCTATGTAAGATTCCAATTCAAACAAATTATGGGCAATTTTCCTCTGCGTTTTTTTTTTTTCTTTAAAATACATTGTACCAGTCTTCGGGCTCCTTTTCTCACCAGGTTTGGGACATATTCCCTTTTTCACCCAGTGTTTTAACATTTTTCTGTAACAAGAATTATTCTGAATGCCACTTCCTTTATTTGCTGTACCAAAGGGAGAAAAACAGTTTCTCCTCTCAGGTCTGGAACTCGGGGCTGGCACCAGCAATGACGATTTTCCTAATTACGACTATTTCCCTATTTCCCCCCCTTCCAGTCTTTTTTAAATTTTTTATTTATTCATTCATGAGACAGAGAGAGAGAGAGAGAGAGAGAGAGAGGCAGAGACACAGGCAGAGGGAGAAGCAGGCTCCCCACGGGGAGCCTGATGTGGGACTCAATCCCGGGACTCTGGGATCAGGCCCTGAGCTGAAGGCAGACCCTCAACCGCTTGAGCCACCCAGGCACCCCATCTCCCCTTTAAGTCTTTACCATGACCCCCTCTTAGACCTCCCTCTTCTGCTTTATCACCTTTTAAGTATTTATCAGATTAACTCTTCATCCTCTAACAGCAATTATTTAAACAAGAATGCTCTTCTCCATCCACTCTTCCAATTCCTTTCTAGCTCAGGGAAGCAATCATCTTTCCTGGGGACCACATCAACAGGCAACTTCAGAATTATTTCTTTTTTTTTTAAGATTTATTTATTTATTTATTCATGATAGACAGAGAGAGAGAGGCAGAGACACAGGCAGAGGGAGAAGCAGGCTCCATGCACCGGGAGCCCGACGTGGGATTCGATCCTGGGTCTCCAGGATCGCGCCCTGGGCCAAAGGCAGGCGCTAAACCGCTGCACCACCCAGGGATCCCCCTTCAGAATTATTTCTGATAAAATGTTCTTTTGACTTTGCTTCGTTAAAGAGATGCACTTTGCTGGGAGGTTCAGTGAGTGTTAATGGGTTCTTTGTGAAGACATGATAGATGGTGGCTCTATATTCGGAAAACCACTCGAAACTCACTCTCTCGAGTTCCACTTCACGTTGGGCACCACTAAAATGTGATTTTTACAGGTAGCTTACATCAGTGACTATGAGAGGTATACGACTTATTTTTTGGAATTTTTTTTTATTTCGATCTAGTTTCAAACTTGAGAATGTCTCACATGCCTTTCACTCAGATTCATGAATGTGCCATTTGCTTTATTGTCATTGTGCATGTCTGTGTGTGTATTTTTTTCTGAGCCATTTTAGAACAAGTTGATATCATGTCCCTGCGCTCCTAAAATTTTCAGAGCATATTTCCAAAAAGAAGGACGTTCTCTTACATAACCACAACACCACTGTCAATGATTTAGACAGATTTTTAATATTTCCATTTCCACTGAAAATTCAGAATGTCTTTCAAAGGACACCTCAGGGGCAGCCTGGGTGGCTTAGCAGTTTAGCACCGCCTTCGGCCCAGGGCATGATCCTAGAGTTCAGGGATTGAGTCCCACATCGGGCTCCCTGCATGGAGCCTGCTTCTGCCTCTGCCTCTGTCTCTGCCTCTTTCTCTCTCTCTCTCTCTCTCTGTCTCTCTGTCTCTCTGTGCCTCTCGTGAATAAATAAATAAAATCTTAAAAAAAAATCAAAGGACATCTCAGTAGAAGACTTCTTTTTTTAAATTTTATTTTTAAGTAATCTCTACACCCAACATGGGGCTTGAACTCACAACCTGGAGATCAAGAGTCCCATGATCTAGCAACTGAGCCAGCCAGGTGCCCCAGAATACATTTCTATAATCAGGTCAAACCTACAGGTGTTGTGTGCTTTTTATACTGGTAGCTTCTGAGAGTAAAAAAGTCCTCCCTTTACTATTTCACATATATATATTTCATCCTAAATTCCTTTTGTTCCTGTAAATCCTGGGTCAGGGAGAGGAGAAGACTTCTGAATTCAAGACTTAAAAGGAAAGTCTGATTAAGTCTTTCTAGATTTTTCTGAAAGTATGATCCCAAATGGTCCTAAACTGGACTTAGCTCTTTGTTCTATCTACACAAAATTCAGGAGACTGTCACTTTTATTTAGTGATGTAATTTTCTTTTTTTTTTTAATGTAATTTTCACTTTAGGCAGATCTTTATAAATTTATTTTTTCTGGACTTTGGAAAAATACACTTCATGGAGCAGATCTTACTATCACCTTCCAGGAAAACGTGTCTCACTTCTAATTTACTATAGCATCCCTACTTCCTTTTTAAAAGGATTTTATTTTTAAGAATTTCTATGCCCAATGTGGGGCTTAAACTTGCAATTCCAAGATTATGAGTTGCACATTCTACCGCCTGAGCCAGCCAGATACCCTAGCATCCCTACTTTCAGCTCAAACCCTTAATATATTGTCTCCCTTATTCCATACTTATCTGGACATATAAAATTCATTTTAATACCATTTTTCTATTCTTTAGCTTTACTTGAGTAACTTAGCCATCAAAATGAGTAGAAGCCATGAAAATTCAACAGTGCCCATGTTTTGGCTGTGTGAGAATTCGATACATTCTATTTCCCCAGTGGCCACAATTTAAAAATTATTATTTTAACAGACAATATGTAGTTTTAAGATTTCAACAAAATAAAATGTTATTACTGAATAAATTTCATTCCACTATGCACAAAAAGATGCAAATTTTGGAGTTAACTGAAGGCATTCAGTAGATAGCACAGTGCAACTGGATGCACGGAGTAGATGGGAAATCGTTGGGTTGGAGCAGCTATTCTATTAGTGAAATTGTCGAAATTCATAGCACAGTAAATTGGGAGGTACTATAGGCATCCATAGACTTAGATTTATTCCTACACATATAATGGTACCCAAGACTATTGTAGTAATATTGTTTTCAATTTTTATTTTCTGTCTACTGTAAATATAGAGAGGTGTGATTTTTTATTGTATACTGACCTTGTACCATACAATCTTACTATGCTTATTCTACTAGATTTGTTTTATGGATACCTTATTGTTTCCTATGTCAATAATCATGTCATCTGTAAATAATGGGTCTTATTTTTCCTTTCCAATTTTTATGCCTTTTATTTCTTTTTCTTGCCTTATTTCACTGGCCAGGAATCTTTAAACAGTGTTGAATCAAACTGATGAGAACATATATCTTTCCCTTCTTGATGATGTTAGAGGAATCATTAAGCATGATCTTAGCTGTAGATATTTCACAGGTTTTCCTTTAAAAAAAAAAAAGATTTTTATTTATTTATTCATGAGAAACACACAGAGAGAAAGAGGCACAGACAGAGGCAGAGGGAGAAGCAGGCTCCATGTAGGGAGCCTGACGTGGGACTCGATCCCGGGTCCCCAGGATCACTCCCTGGGCCGAAGGCGGTGCTAAACCGCTGAGCCACCCGGGCTGCCCCTTTCACAGGTTTTCTTTTCTTCTTGGTTTTTTTTTTAGATTTTATTTTTAGGTGATTTCTACACCCAACATGGGGCTCAAACTCACAACCCCAAGAGTTGCATACTCTACCAACTGAGCCAGCCAGGTGCCCCTAGATTTTCTTAATCACATTAAAAAAGATTTTTTTTCTATTCTTAGCTTGCTTAGAAAACCCTCCATCTAATACATGGCTAAACAATTAGCCAAAAATAAAAATCAAGACTGCCTTGGAAAAGTTTGGAGTATGTGAAGTTGCTGTATCTCTACCTTTTACCTTTGTGTCTCATGTAAATGCTTCCTATTCTCTGAACCTTGTCCTGGTACCCTCAGTCCTTTATTTTTTTAATTTTTTTTAAGATTTTATGTATTTATTCATGAGAGAGAGGCAGAGACACAGGCAGAGGGAAAAGCAGGCTCCATGCAGGAAGCCCGACGTGGGACTCGATCCCAGGACTCCAGGATCACGCCCTGGGCTAAAGGCAGGTGCTAAACCACTGAGCCACCTAGGGATCCCTCCCTCAGTCCTTTAGGACTAAAGACATCTCCCAAGCAGAAGGAAATCTCCAGTCCTAAATGTGCCTCTGTGCAAAAAGTTCCCATATGCTCTGTTACAACCCCGGAAAAATAGTACCCAAGACCAAAAGCCCTTCCAGTTCTTATAATCCATTTAATCTTCCTACCAAACTTCTACCCTCAGTCTAGTGAAGGAAATGAGAATGGGAAAAGCAAAAAGAGGTCTCTTGGCTCCTCTGCTCCCAGGAGCCTCTGTGGGTAGAGTTCTTTTAAGGAAGTCTAAAGAGCACTGCATGGGTCTAAGCATGGGTAGTGAGGATGCAGGTGGAAAAAGTCTGGACTGGCAGTAAGAAGACCTGGGTTGTGGTTCATACGCCATTCCTTTCTAGCCATTTGACCTTGGAGAAGGCTCCCTGGCAACTTCCCTGGCTTCAGTGTCCTCATCTATAAGATGCATGCATTGAACCAACATATGAACTCCAAGTGCCCTCTGATATTCTGGACCACTTGATTCTAGATTAGAACAACTGAACATACAGGAAGATTGATGGTTACAAAATGACGAATCTGCTAGATAACAAACGCAAATACTCCGTGCAACTGTTTACTAGATAACTGGAGCCACATTCACCGCAAGGTTATCAACCTAGGTTGTGACCTTAGATATCGATTATTCTGCTCCACAGTTATCTCCTTAGCTGGATCCCAGCTTCCTAAGCCAGCAAGAATTTTATAAGATAGGGCTTACTAATTTCTCACACAGGAAACAGGAAATGTTCCCCTTCAGCTTTGACAGGAAAGTAGGAAGAAAACCTCAAGTTATAGCACTGCCTAGGAAGGGGTGAGGAAACAGGATAGGCGAATCTGTCAGCTGAAAGTTCCCCTCACTCTAATGGTGGAAAAAAGTAAAGGCAGTTCACCTCCATTAATGGGAGTGCTTAATTTAAAGAATTTCCTGGAGACTCAAGATGTCCCATGAGTACAAAATAACGTTAGGTGGGTGCTAGAGTATTACAGTTCATAGTTCCAGCTCAATAGTTTCAGGTTCTATCATTTTTCTATTGAAGGAAACATAGTCTGGGCTTCCTTGAGACAGTGAAGATTTTATGCAATTCAATAAAAAGTCATTAGTGCATGCATAACTGTGGTGATATTGAAACGTAGCTGAAAATTCTTTGATACTTCCATGGACAAGTGGGGATCTATGTCCCCTATCTCCCTCTTTGAATCTTGCCAACCAAGCTTGTGACTTTATTTTTTTTTTAAGATTTTATTTATTAATTCATGAGAGACACAGAAAGAGAGGCAGAGACACAGGCAGAGGGAGAAGCAGGCTCCATTCAGGGAGCCCGATGTGGGACTCAATCCTGGGTCTCCAGGATCATGCCCTGGGCTGAAGGTGGCACGAAACCTCTGAGCCACCGGGGCTGCCCTACTTTGTGACTTCTGAGGCTAGATCAAAAAAGGTGATGCAAGCTCCTACCTCTTTTGCTAGAACATTCCTTCTTGGTGCTCTGAGCCACCATGTGAGATGTCAGACTATTTTGAGGTGCCTGGCTGTGAGGAAACCCAAGCCGTATGGAGGGACCATGTATGGATGCTCCAGTTATCAGTTTCAGCCTTCAAGTCATTCCAGAACAAATGCCAAACATAGGAGTAAATAAGCCTCTATCTGATTCCAGTCCTTGGCCATTCAAGCCACTCACAGACATCTGAATCTTCACAGCTGAGGCCTCAGATATTGTGGAAGAGAAATAAGCCACACTTGCTGTCCTTTGCCTGAACTCTTTTTTTAAAGATTTGATTTATTTATTTGAGAGAGAGAGAGTGAGCATGAGCAAAGGGAGGGACAGAGGGAGAGGGAGAAGCAGACTCCCTGCTGAGCAGGGAGCCTGATGTGGGGCTTGACCCAGGATGCTGGGATCATGACCTGAACCAAAGACAGACGTTTAGCCAACGTTGAGCCACCCAGGCACCCCCCTCACTTAAATTCTTGACCTGCAGAATTTGAGAGCATAATAGAATAGTTGTTACTTTCTGCTACTAAGTTTGGGTGATTTGTTATACAGCAATAGATAACCGGAATAGTGAACACATGTAATTTAATCGTTATACCATATACTTTTTATATTCAAAAATTTAAAAACCAGATCTTTGCTCAGATAATATCTCCTAATTTTTCAGTAGGGAAGTGGGATCACTGTTATCGAGTATCCATCATGTACTCCACACCCCCAGTGAAAACCTACTGAGGGATTCAATAAATATATTATAGCTGATAATTACTCAGCTCGCTCTAAACACAGAATTCAAAGTAAATTTTAAAATGATAATATGGGATGGGGCACCTGGGTGACTCAGTAAGTTAAGCACCTGGCTCTTGATTTTGGCTCAGGTCACGATCTCAGGATCATGAGATTGAGCCCTGTGCTGGGCTCAACACTGGGCATGGAGTCTGCTTAAGATTCTCTGTTTCAGGGGATCCCTGGGTGGCGCAGCGGTTTGGCACCTGCCTTTGGCCCGGGGCGCGATCCTGGAGACCCGGGATCGAGTCCCACGTCGGGCTCCCTGCATGGAGCCTGCTTCTCCCTCTGCCTGTGTCTCTGCCTCTCTCTCTCTCTGTGTGACTATCATAAATAAATAAATAAAATCTTTAAAAAAAAAGAAAGATTGTCTGTTTCAAAAAAAAAAAAAATTTTCTGTTTCCCTCTCCTTCTGCCCCTCCCCGTCCCTCTCTAAAATAATAACAATATGAAAGATAAGACACATTCTGTCCTTTAGAAATTTGTATGTGAATTAGATTGTTGGGTCAAAATACAGGGCAAGACCAAATTTGCTTATAGAAGGACATACTAGCCTAGCTCTAGGCAGCATGGCATAGTATTTACAAGAACAGATCATGAATCCCAACCACCTAGGATTTGAATCCCAGATTCAAATCAGATTCAAATCCCTCCCTTCCAGCTGTGTGACTCCAAGCAAGCTACTTGATCCCTTTGTGCTTCAGTTTCCTCATCTGTAAAATGAGGGTATCAATACTAACTCCTCATAGGGTGTTTATGAGGATTAAATAAGATAATAGGGATCCCTGGGTGGCGCAGCGGTTTGGCGCCTGCCTTTGGCCCAGGGCGCGATCCTGGAGACCCGGGATCGAATCCCACGTCGGGCTCCCGGTGCATGGAGCCTGCTTCTCCCTCTGCCTGTGTCTCTGCCTCTCTCTCTCTCTCTCTCTCTCTCTCTCACTGTGACTATCATAAATAAATAAATAAATAAATAAATAAATAAATACATAAATAAATAAATAAATAAAAGAAAATACACTTTCCTACATTCAAACAGTAAAAAAAAAAAAAAAAGGGATCCCTGGGTGGCGCAGCGGTTTGGCGCCTGCCTTTGGCCCGGGGCGTGATCCTGGAGACCCGGGATGGAATCCCACGTCGGGCTCCCGGTGCATGGAGCCTGCTTCTCCCTCTGCCTGTGTCTCTGCCTCTCTCTCTCTCTCTGTGTGACTATCATAAATAAATAAAAAAAATAAAAAAAATAAAGATTAAAAAATAAATGAGATAATACATATAAAGCATTAGAATGGTGCCTGGCGCATAGTTGGTTCTCAATAAAGATTAGGTGTCAACACTGCAAGAATATTGAGAGGATGCTTAAGACACCCCACACAGATGAATGCAGACTAAAGACAAATTCGCTAAAAAGTCACTTAAATAATCCAGGGGTTAATGGCTCAGGTGTGCTCCACGAACATAGGGCTTTATGCTTGAGTCAGAGCACAAATCCTGCTCGTTTCCTTGCCCCAGTCACTGACTTCCTCTGGTCTACCCTCCTCACTGGGCTGTGGGTATGATGGACGACAGGGCTTGAGTTTCCAAGTCAGCCAGATGATGAGACCTAACCCTACCACTTACTATTATAACCTTGGGCAAATCAGCCAGCATTCCTCAGTTTCCCCATCTGTAAACTGAAGAAGATAATACTTATATTCAAAGACTGTTGTGAGGCCAAAAAATGATAAAGCACCCAGCACATAGTAGGAGCTTAATAATAATTCATTACATAATGGGGCAGAGGGAGAAGGTAAATCCTTACCAGAGGGAGGATTTCTTTTCTTTTTTTGATTTTACTTATTTAAAGAAATAAAGAAAGAGAGAATGAGCAGTGAGGAGGGGCAGAGGGAGAGAAAGAGAAAAGCAGACTCCCTCCTAAGCAGGAAGCGTGATATGGGGCTCAATCCCAGGACCCTGAGATCAAGACCTGAACCAAAGGCAGATGCTTAACTGACTGGGCCACCCAGGTGCCCCCACAGGTACGATTTCTTATGTCTTAAACACACAGTGCTGCCAGCCTTCAGTGTGCTAGGACCCATAAATATGTGTTACCTGCTCAAGGCAAACAATCTAGATATTCAAGCTTTGAGGCATAACACCTTCTTACAGATCAGAAAAAGTCAAAAGTTTTATGGTTTTGTTTTCATAAAACTTGAGGGCATTTAAAAGGTACTGTTGGAGGGGTGCCTGGATGGCTTGGTCAGTTAAGCATCCAGCTCTTGATTTCAGCTCAGGTCATGATCTCAGGGTCATGAGATGAAGCCCCACTTTGTGCTCCTTTCTCAGCGGGGAGTCTGCTTGAGATTTTCTCTGCCTCTGCCCCCTCCCCCTCTCATGCTCCCCCTTTCTTAAAGAAATAAACAAATCTTTTTTTTAAAGATTTTATTTATTTATTCATGAGAGACACACAGAGAGAGAAAGGCACAGACACAGGCAGAGGGAAAAGCAGGCTGCATTCCATGCAGCGAGCCTGACGTGGGACTCGATCCCGGGTCTCCAGGACCACGCCTGGGCTGAAGGCAGCGCCAAACTGCTGAGCCACCCGGGCTGCCCGAAATAAATAAATCTTAAAAAAGAAAGTTATGCTGGAGGAGCAGTGAAAAAGAATGACACATGACTACCTGTGTGAATTCACAGACATAGTGTTGAGTGAGGGGGAAAAAAAAGACACAAAGATACACACACTGTATGATTCCATTTATATGACATTTAAGAAAAGGCACGATGACTCTATGAGACTGAGGGCAGAATTGGGATTACCTTTGTTGGGGTGCTGTCTGGGTGAAAGAATGGGAAGGCATTAGGGGTTCTGGAAATATTCTACACGTTGATCTGGGTCATAATGCGAGTGAGTACATATTTAAAAATTATATCAAGCTGTACGCTTAAGATTCATGCACTTTACTGCTTGTATGTGAGACCTCATTAAAAAATGTCCCGGGAGGGTGCTGGCATTACTACTTCCCTTGAATTTACCAGTGGTGGGGACAAGGAAGAGGAGGGTAGTGTGGGGGCTCTTACACATGTCTTTGGCTAGAGACCAAAGCCTTCATTTTGATAATTACTTTTAATTTAGCAGGAAAGTCCTGATGCCGCAGCAACAGTGTGATTCAGCTCCCTGCTTTCCCACAGCACTCTTGGAAATGAAGGCACAGCAGGGGGGATATATGTATTTCTTTTCTTCATATATAAAGGGCTTATAAATAGTAATACCAACTTCAGTGCCAGGCATTTCCTGGGGAATTAATAGCCAGCTGGGGTTAACGGTCCTTGGTTTGACTTTGGGCCATCAACCCTTCTTGCTTCTCATTAATTCCCAGAATGTACCGTGTGCCTTGATGGTTATTGCTTAAATACATTAAAATCAAGTTAAGGGTCTGACTTAATGTTGAGCTGTGATAATGTAAAACACAAGGAAGTACTCCCAGCAGACACATTCACTGTTGTGTGTTTTTATTTAACTCATTTTCTTTTATATTTTTGAGTAGCACAATGGAATGATGCACATGGCCATTTTTGCAGATGTTGTTGCTGGTGTGTGCGCGTGTGTGTATGTGTATGGTGTGCCTTTGTGTGCATGTGTATGTGTGTGTGTGTTTAATGTTCATAAGTCATCAAACAAGACCTGCATGAAAACCTCACTAAAAAGCTTTATAAAGGGTTCAACATTTCAGTGACATTTTTCTATTTGGATCCAAATGTTATATGAGAAATTACTTTAGAAAAACCTGGGTAAGTAAATTATCTGTTCTATATGAGTTTGTGGTTGGGGTGGGCCCAAAGGAGGCCTGAAACATGGGGAACAACCTTTTATTTTTTAATGATTTTATTTATTAATTTGACAGAGAGAGAGAGGGAGAACAAGCATGGGGAGCAGCAGGCAGAGGGAGAGGGAGAAGCAGGTTCCCCGTAGAGCAGAGATCCCAATGTGGGCTCGATCCCAGGACCCCGGGATCATGACCTGAGCCAAAGGCAGATGCTTTACCTACTGAGCCACCCAGGCACCCTGGGAAACAGCCCTTTAAATGAATATTTTCCATGTGCCTCTTTAGAGGGTGGAAAGAACCCTTTCTAGGGCTTTCTGCTTACTGCTACCCGGGAGGGGAGAATTATCTTAAGGCAATTCTGAGCAAGTCTTGGAATAGGAAAGCATACACATTTCTAATTTTTAAAATCCTGTCCATTTAACTTAATCAAATGAACATTTGTTGCAAACCTCTTATGTGCAAGGCAGGGCAGGGAAAAGACTGTTAAGAGTGAAGCTCACTCTCAAGTGGGAGAAATGGACAGATCCACACCAGAACACACAGTACAATATGTTCATCTCTGTAATCAAGGTGCTTCAAGAAAACAGAATGTTCATTGTAAACAGAGAGTGAATCACAAAGATCATCCATCTTATGAGAATTCTAAGCATTTGGACTAGCTCTCAATTTGTTCTATGAATCAGCTTCCAAAGAAAGGGTACACCTAGATGTGCAATATGTACTTTGTTGGAAGACATTTTGAGGGCTATTTGAGTCTCTCGATCTCATATATTTGAATTCTTGGGGTTGAGGGGGTTGTCAAAAATTCAAATTCACTGGCCCAACTTGAGAAATTAAATTGGAAAATCTGGGTGTGGGACCCAGGTATCTCATTTTAAAAAAAAAAGATTTTATGTTTAAGTAATCTCTCTACACCCAACGTGGGGCTCAAACCCACAACCCTGAGATCAAGAATCGAGTGTTCCACAGACAGAGCCAGCCAGGCATCCCCACCAGGCCTCTCACTTTAAACAAGTTCCCTTGGTGAATTATTAGTGTATTGAGGTTCGAAATGACACTTAGGGTCTTTCAATACTATAAAAATTGTTTTGCCCTATACCAGTTGAGAAGGATTGAAAATCCCTAACAAACCACCACCAACAACAAAACACCTTATAACCGGGAGAGCTAACTTCTCAGCATGCACACTTACTCTGAGTGCTTTCCAATTGATTTAAGGGTTTGAGATCCATGTTTAGCTTCTTACAGGTCAGGACCACTTCTAAGTCACTCCTAATGTCTATGATCCAGGTAGTTCCTGGCACACCAGCGATCAGCTCAATAATGTTCAAGTGGAGAAATAGATGAATTGGAACAGATAAACAGATAAATTTGTATTTGAATGGCTAGCAACCAAAGTGTCCCCATGATCAAAACACTCATCCAGAACAGATATTAAACTGGAAATGGTCTGAATTCTGTAAGATTGGCAGTTACTGGGAGATGTGTGCATGTACAAAGTTCCTGGTTTAAATGCCACACCTGGCAGAGGTAAAGCCTGGAAGCTTCATACACAGGATGCGAGAGAATCAAGTGTGACACTGATATCAGCAAAATTAAGAGAATTTGTCTGTGGCAGTTAAGAAGGATACAACTGGGGTTTATGTTAAACTAAAATTTAAGTCTACATGGTCAACTAAGAAAATAAAATCCTGTTATTGATTCATTCTCTCCCCTCTTTCTCTCTCTGTCTCCGACCATCCATCCATCCATCCATCCATCCATCCATCTGAAAGCAAGGGGTAATAATTATGTATGATTTCCCTCCCTCCCAAAGTTGGGAAACATACGTGCAAAATTCATAAATTGTATAGTGTTATATAAATACCAATTAATTATTATCACTTCTGCTGTCTCTGGGTAAATATTTCTGTGGTAAATATTTCATTTGGTATGGGTCTTCCCCATCACAGAACACTTGAAGGAGCCTGTGCCCCTTGTCACCAGACTGAGATGTGCCCCTTGGGCAACATAAAATGATTATAATAATTGTTTAAGAAGAACACAGCAGGAAGATTACATGTGAAGTGAAACAGAAGTCTTAAAATGTTATCCTCTTTTGGATCATTTATGCATCTCATTTTCTTAAATAATCAAGAATTAACCGCCAATACACACCGTGTTCAATTAATCATGATAATTTGGAGAGATCTTTACCAGAAAACAAAGTGCCATTTAACTGGTACAATTGACTCTTCCCCATTGCCCAAGTGGGTTTTTTTTTTCCAGCTAGCCAAGTTATTTTCATCATATTCCTTTTTATCTTAAGTTCACATAACCCCTAGAACCTGAATCTAGGGCAAAAGAAAAAAGCAGACCTAACACTATCGATTCATTGATGTGGCACCGTTGGTTTTGATTTTAGAAGGTCAGTGCCCTATGGGCCAAATTTGTTCAAAGGACAAACACACGATAATGATATAGTGCTTCCTCTCTTTAAAAATCCAACCACTGCTGTTTAAAACACAGCTAAGTATCAGTGGGAAAATGTAATGTATACTTTTAAAAGTTAGTCTCCGTGTGGTTTAGAGTCATTCTATAATTATGTTTCAAATAAATGATGACCTTTTAAAATATATAATAATAATATTGTTGATATTTCAGATAAATGGTTCCTATTTCATTTTTAATATGTCATTAACTTACCATTACTAAAAATTTAACCACGCTTTAAAGAATTCCCAGATGGAAATGAGATTATATTGGTAATTTACAATAGAGCGATACATTTCTATTATGCTTATTTAAAAGTGCATTTGTATCATGCAAATTCCTTTGAATATAAAATTGTCATTTGGTTCTCCTGGGCAGTAGGTAGAAAATGAGAAAGAAGATCCAAATAGGAGATTTGGGGAAAGATAAGATATATGCAGAGCAGGTTTTTTTTTTTCTTCCCATAGACAGGATAGTACCTTGAGGAAGAAATTTTAAAAGTATATTTTGGAAAGAATGGGGACTAAATGAAGTGTGTATGTGTGTGTGTTTAAAATAAAAATAACTCCCCATAGGCTAAAATTATGCTTCAATGTTCAGCATACTCATTTATAAAAAGAATTGCTCGAGGCTATTACATTACTGACCAGTTAAATTCACTTTAGTGCCATTCCTTACAAGTATACATTGCCAGAGGGTTTTATACTGTAGGGAAGATACCATCTACAACTACCACCAAACAATGCGGCAAGCAGATGAGATCAAGTAGATGATGCTGAGTCCTTATTTTCAGCATCGGCTGACAACCAACCGTATGAGTGTGTGGACATCTGAAATTGTTCTGGGTCTCGTGTGCCCTCCAAAGCTCTCTGCCTGCCACATGATGTCATGTAATCTTTTGACATCCATGCTGATTACCTACTTGCCAACTTACTTTATTGAAGTTGTTTCCGTCTCCTTACGGTGATTCCTTAAAAGCGTTTTATCACTTGAGTTATGACCAGAAGTGGACCATGAGTGCACTTATTCCAGAAGCTCTTAACCTGGAAGGCTTCAGGCGTCATCAACTCCGGGAAGTTGTGTGCTCAATTTGCACATCTGCTCTCTCCCAGAGAGAGGATTCCTAGCTTTTGTCAGAGTCTAAGAGATTAGAAAAATGAGAGGTTTGCAGCTCCATCGCAAGCCAGATCCAATGACAGGGCCAATGACAGAGCCAATGACAGAGGGAGGAAAGAGGACAAAGTGTGACAAGCAAAAAAGTCAGAGGAACAACAGAAGAGAAAGGAACCATAGAAGGAAGGAGAAGCAAGGGAAAAAGAAAAGAGGACAAGAGGTTGGGAGCAGAAGAAAATAAATTCAAGTCAGATAAGGAGAAGGGGAGAGGGAAAGAAAGAAAAGACGGACGAGAAGGTTCATCCCACAACCCTCCCTGAGAGTCAGGGCACCAGGAAGTTTCCCCCTTCTGTCAGCCGGGTGCCCCCAGCAGGTCCAGCTTCTGTCCAACTGTGGCACAACCCTTATTCTTTCCTATTTCACTCCATGACCGTTGACTCAAGCACAGGTTTATACTCAGGCAAAGGTGCCATAACAATGAACTGAACGATGATTCCAGAAGTGCATCAGGAGGGCGAGGATTGTGCTGCCTCATGTTTGGGTACAGTCAAATAGGTTAAGCTACATCAACAGTCTTGAGTAGCAACTTGGGCTCTAAAAGACACTGGACAAGCCTACTGACACAGACCTACTAAGGAAAGAAACCAGCTGTCAAGAGTGAAAAACATGTAGGTAAATGCAAGTTCTCCGTAGGGATCAAAGCCTTCATGGATCCCTCTGTAGGGATTCAAAGCCGTATGTAAAATAAAGCATATGGCATCTGGGTACTTTCTTGGCAATCTCAATTTTCAGATTTTCAAGGAAATATAAATTTTTGTTTTCAAAATGAAGCTTGTTTATTTTAAAAATTAAGTTTGGAGGCACCCTGGTGGTTCAGTCTGTTAAGCATCTGCCTTCGGCTCAGGTCATGATCCCAGGGTCCTGGGATCAAGTCCCACATCCAGGTTCCCTGTTCTGCGGGGAGTCTGCTTCTCCTTCTCCCTCTGTCTGCCACTCACCCTTGTGCTTGTGCTTGTGCTTGTGCTCACTCTCACTCTCTCTCCCCCTAAAATAAATAAATAAAATCTTAAAAAAAATAAAAAATAAAAATAAAATAAAAAATAAAAAAAAATAAAAAATAAAAATAAAATCTTTAAAAAAATTAAGTTTGAAGGATAGATGTTTTCAGTTTATATTAAAACAATGTTTAAAAACTTTGGGTTCCAGGAATAGACCTTTGGAGCAGAATTTGAAAGTCCATGAGATTGAAATATTTAAGTTCAAATATATAGAAATTTCCAGTAGTCCTTGAAGTGGCATGGTGGAGACTACTCCAAAAAGGACCTCCTTTTCATTTTTTAAAAAGATTTATTTATTTATTCAGAGAGAGAGAGAGAGAGAGAGAGAGAGGAGAGGCAGAGACACAGGCAGAGGGAGAAGCAGGCTCCATACAGGAAGCCTGACATGGGACTCGATCCCAGGTCTCCAGGATCACACCCCGGACCACAGGCGGCACTAAACCACTGCACCACCGGGGATGCCCAGGACCTCCTTTTCAGATGTTTACCTTGGCACTCAGAAACATCTATGCTGGAGAGTTCGAATCTGGTCTTAGGAAAGCACAGAGGAACATGGTGGAAGCATTCACCATCTACCCATGAGACTAAATTAACATTAATCTGTTCCATATGGCCCCTATTTATAGGGTGAACCCATGATTTATCTTCTATACTGGGATGCTTTTGAGAATGAAAAAAAGGGGCCATTAACAAATTAAGTCAAGGCAATCATCATAAACTGAGACTGTCCCAGGCAAACTGGAACATATGAACACCCTATCTCTACAGAACTTCTCATGGCTTGGCTATGAGATAAAACAAAACAGACCAACAAGCAAATGAAACCAAAGTGACAACCAAGAATGATTATTAAAGCTGTAATGAAATCTGTTTCCAAATGGAACCCAAAGGAATTCAGGAATTTTAATGACCAAACTCATCATGCTTGTGGCTATCAATTAGTCCTGTGTTTGTGTAAAAGAGGTGTAAAATAAAGCATACAGCATCTGGGTACTGTCTTGGCATAAATGGAAGATTCCAACCAACATGTCATTTATGCATTGACAGGAAGGTACTTCCTGGTGAATGACGGTGGTCACTTTCCAGCAACAGCGGGGGGTTGAAGGAGGACAGGTAGACACTAGGGGGAAAGAGGGCCAACTGGAGGTATATCAGGAAATCGGTCTCAATTTGGCAGAAATATTTTAATAAAAACTTGTAATATTTCATACACAAGAGTTAGCTGTACTGTATTGGATGACTCTCATCTTTTTCTAAGTCTGATCTTTTTTTGCTCCTCTGAGGAGTCTAAAAAGTCGTGGGTTCTGTCCTAAATTCACAAGGCTTTCCAGGGATCAGAAGACAAAGTGCAGGGGCAGCCCGGGTGGCTCAGCTGTTTAGCACCACCTTCAGCCCAGGGCATGATCCTGGAGTCCCGGGATCGAGTCCCACATCGGGCTCCCTGTGGGGAGCCTGCTTCTCTCTCTGTCTATCTCTCTGCCTCTCTCTCTGTGTGTGTCTCATGAATAAATAAATAAAATCTTAAAAAAAAAGACAAGTTGCAGAAATAAAGGTTGTTCATTAGTCTTTTCAAGCATTGCAACATTACTGTTAATGCATACAGACATACATACGTACATGCGTACATACATACATACAAAATAATATCTCATTATTCTCATTTATTCCTGAACTGCAGAAGGGTGGGATCGACATTTTGGTTGGTGGGTGGGGATGGAGAGCCCTCCCAGAAAGAATATCTCCTAGAAAGTGGGTACCACTCACTCTAGGGATAATCTTATTGATAATGATTAACTTAATGGCAACTTGACTGGGCCGTGAAGTGCCCAGACATTGGATCAAATATTATCCTTGGTGTGTCTCTGGATGAAGTTAATATTTGAATCTGTAGACTGAGTACAGCAGATTGCCCTCCTTAATGTAAGTAGACCATATCAAATCAGTTGAAGACCTGAATAAAACAAAAATGCCAAGTGAGAGGAAATTCTCCCTGCCTGACCCCTGACCTGGGACCTCAGTCTTCTCCTGCTTTCAGAGTGGAACTTACACCATTAGCTCTCCTGGTTTGCAGGCTTTCGGACTTGTTATCGGAACTATACCACCAGCTTTCCTGGGTCTCTAGCTTACCAACTGCAGATCTTAGGACTTCTCAGTTTTTGTAATCATGTGAGCCAATTCCTTATGAGAAATCTATCTCAAGATATTTGTATATTTCTATCATTATCGGGGAGGAGGGCGGGAGGTGGGGGTGAATGGATGACGGGCACTGGGGGGGGCACTTGACGGGATGAGCACTGGGTGTTATTCTGTATGTTGGTAAATTGAACACCAATAAAAAAATAAATTTATTATAAAAAAATAAAAAATAAAAATAAATAAAATAAAAAATTCTATCATTATCTATAGAAAGATATATATCAGGTATAGATATACAGAGATATATAGCTTTCTATAGATATAGAGATATAGATATCTATATAGAAAGATATAGATCTATAGGTATATATAGAAATAGAAACATACAGCATATAGACATAGATACAGATCTACTGATTCTGTTTCTCTGGAGAACCCTGACTAGTAACACTTACTTTAGAGTGATCTGGGTTCAACAGCACCTTAAGACACAGCAAAGAATAGGCATGTACCCCACTGGAAGTTAGGAAAATGTCTCACAGTGCACATCCCATAAAGGATAGTCCTAAGAGACTTTGACCTGGTCTGGCACCACTCACAGCCGTAACCACAAAGCAGGCCAGGCCCAAACCAATGTCAACCATGACTTTCAAGTCACTGCTCTGCCTTGGAAGTCAAAAGGCCCTTGATCCCCATGTACCCCCCAAAATCCTGTTGGCTATTTGGTACTTTATATGTTTGGAGTCCATCCCTCAGGAACTAATTCAGAATTGAGGATGTATTCTTTTTTTTTTTTTTGAGGATGGATTCTAAACTCTGAGGCTCTCTGCTTGGTAGAAGCCACAGAAATGATCAAGGGGCCGAGTGGAAAAGCTCACCAGATACGCAGTCTAGGGATCCCTGGGTGGCTCAACGGTTTGGCCCCTGCCTTCGACCCAGGACCTGATCCTGGAGTCCTGGGATCAAGTCCCACGTCAGGCTCCCTGCATGGAGCCTGCTCCTCCCTCTACCTGTGGCTCTCTCTCTCTCTCTCTCTCTCTGTGTCTCTCATGAATAAATAAATAAAATCTTAAAAAAAATACACAGTCTAACTAAGCACTTCAGAGAAAAAGCCACAAGCCATGAAACACAGAAGGAATGTATGTGGTTGGGAGTTGACCTAGTCAATAGATCAGAGGCTCAACTGGAAAGCAAGAGATGGAGGGAAGACAAAATCCTCCAATATTGCTACTCCTGCCCATATGATCCTTGGGCACAGTTATTTTTGCTTCTGTTGTGACCGGGCAGGTGGGTCCTCAAAGTGCCGAGCCTTGCTGGATACCTCAGAGGCAGGGGGGTCCATTAGACTCACAATTGTACTTCATAGAAATTCTATGATTTCAGCTCGTTTTCGCCTTTAGATGCATTGATGAGATTTTATATCAGTTGGACAAATCTTCTGTGTTTCCAATCAAGGCCTGTAATTCTTAGCCACTTATTTTTAAGGATGAAAGCCTCTTTCCCCATCTACATCTTCGTTCATTTCTGAGGTTAAAAAGGCATCTGTAAATTTTGTCTGATAAATTTTCCATTCATTCTCCTCCTCTCCTTCAATATGCCAATCAAGCTGTCAGCTTGCTTTCTCTGCAGATTCATAACACTTCACCTCAGCCTCATTAACTGATTTGCCTTTTGTTGCGCATGAAGAAAACTCATCTCAACACTTAAAACCCTGGGAGTAAAAATTCAGAACTTTTTCAGCTGTCTTTTGGATTTTTAGCTCCCACGGCTTGTTCTTTATTTTCTGCCTTTCAGAGAGAAAAATTTCCTCTTTCTTGCCACTACCTTTCGTTGACCTCATCTTTAAATATGGAAGAAGATTTACGCTTGTATTTTAAGCTTTTGTATGTGTCAACTTTGATAAATTTCCAAATGCAGTCAAACGACTCATT
This sequence comes from Canis lupus familiaris, assembly GCF_011100685.1. NCBI lineage: Eukaryota > Metazoa > Chordata > Mammalia > Carnivora > Canidae > Canis > Canis lupus. The sequence goes on from NC_049260.1 coordinate 39,869,932, forward strand.
TGGGCTCCATTTGGATTTCTATGAAGATTAGGATGAAACCTAGCCCTTCCCCATCAAGGTAATAAATATCCCCTAATAATGTTCTCTACACAAGCAATTGACGATGTCATCCGTATCTTGGAGTTCTGCCTGGGTCCAGATTGCCCTAAAGTAGGACCAGCCTTACAGGTAAGCAGAATGGGTGCAAATCATTCTGAGAGCATTCATGCACGCATATGACCTTCACTGGTGGTACTTGGGGAGCTTAGTTGATGGACACCCCCAATGGCTGTTTCTAAAATGTGAACTTTAGTTTTAGTCTATTTTGAAATCCTGGCTTCACCATGAGCTTGCTCTAGGATCTAAGCCCAATTACTTACTTCTCAGGTCCTCAATTTCTTATTTCTAAGACATGGAAAAATACAATAAACATCTCTTTTTTTAAGATTTTATTTATTTATTCATGAGAGATATATAGAGAGAGGCAGGGACATAGGCAGAGGGAGAAGCAGGCTCCCTGTGGGGAGCCTGATGCAGGACTTGATCCCAGGACCCCAGGATAACACCCTGAGCTGAAGGCAGACGCAATAAGCACCTCTTAGAGTTGGCTAAAGATTAAGTGAGATATGACATGTCAAAGATTGCATGTTGCCAGGAAGGTTGCGTTCTCTTATAGGCAGCTGACTGAATTTGTGTTCTCCTTGAAGTAGATCCTGGGACAAGGATTTGAGTGCTAGTAGTTTATCTGGGAGATGATCCCAGGAGACACTGGCAGAAGAGTGTTGGAAGTGAGACCAGGAAGGGAAGGTAGCCAATAAAGAGTGTAGTATCAAGGAGGTTATCACTGTGGGCAGCGGGAGCTCAGCCCCCCTGGAGAACTCTGAAAGACGGTTGTCTTTGTCCATAGCCCCTGTCAAGGGGGTAGGGAGCTGGGGTCTTTCTAGATGAATTACTGATGACTGTGCTGGGAATACTGCTTTGCTCAAGGGAAACATTGGCTCTACCTTTGTAGACCTAACATTTTTAGTGGGACTAGGGTAATGTATCTTGGAGTTCTTACTGTATGCATTTAGCAAAATTGTCTGGGTCTTGTGAGTGAGGCTGTGGTCAATCAAGAGGCAGCCATGCCAGGGGATGCAAGGTCAGGGTGGGAGGGCTGGACACTTGCATAGAGAATAAGAGCTGCTCAGAACAGCCCAGTTTGTTGCCAGATTGTCAACAGTGTATGTCGAATCTATGGGGCAGGGCTAGGTCAGAATTGGGAAAATGGGGAGGACAGGTGGTGCGTCAGAGAGTGGGTGGATCAGGGCAGGTCTTTGCACAGAATGAAGGCCTGGGTGACACCCTAAATGAAGTCCAGAGCGGAGCAAGGCGGCTTAAAAACTTGTGCTTTGTAAAAATAATAAAAATCCATATAATTTAGAGATATTTTCTCTTAGACTGGAAAAGGAAGAGGGGAAATAATCATTTTCTATGTAAATGTCATAAATCTTCCAGATATGGGGGCCATGCAAGGGCTTTGGGCAACCCAACTGGCATTTCATTCAAAGTTCAGCTCAGGGGGGTGGGGAAAAAAAAAAAAAGTTCAGCTCAAATGTCACTCCCTCAAGATAGCCTTTTCCAAATACCCCTTCCCCTTTACACATTGTCGTGCCACTATTGTGGCACTTGTTTCAATATCTTGATTATAACTAAATGATTAGCTGCATTATTTGCCAGAGGTGACACTCAGTAATTATTCATTGAATGAAAGTAAGTTTTTCTGTGTGACGTTTGTAAGATACAGAAGTTTGCAAATAGCCAGAGAAACCCAAAACAGGCTGTCCTGTATGATTTTTCCACCCTTTCTCTCAGCAGCATCTCTTTGCAGCTCTGTACTTGGAATAGTTCCAGATCCTTCTGTTGCCGGGCAGTGCATAGTTCCTTTCTCAGCAACATCCTTACTGGGCAGCTGCTCAGGAAGCCCCTTTGGCTGGTGAATGTAATGATCTGAGGCACTTTCAAGAAAATATGTAAATATTTTTAAAAGATTCTGTTTACTTATTTGAGAGAGAGTGTGAGTGAGCAGGAATGGAGGGGAGGGGCAGGAGAGGGAGAGCCTGGAGCTGGATGTGGGGCTCTATTCCAGGAGCCTCGGATCATGACCTGAGCCATCCAGGTGCTCCAAAAAAAGATGTAAATTTGAGACTGTGGCTGAGCCCCACTTGTCTTCTCATGTGTCGGCAGGTCACAGGTGCCACCAGATTCTTACCTAATGTGAGCCCTCAGACTTCCACTGCCATCTTTCCCAGAGCAGGCTTTGAGCCTGGCATTTTCCTCATCCTTACAAGCATTCAGTCCCAGGTATCTAAGAGCCTTGGTCATAACCCCAAGCCATCTTCCCTCCTCCAAGGGGTAGAGGGTCACTTGTGTAAGAGTTCTAGGGACTTCTTGGGTCATCCCATAATTGCCAAGTTGTGTGTGCCAATTAAACTCTGATACTAACCCTGGGGAAACACTCATTTATTCAAAGTTATGAGAGAGAGGCTACAGGATCCCAAGGTTTTGTTATATAGGCAGTCCTTGCTTTACATGGTTTTGATATGCAAATATTTCAGATATCACAGTTTAGTTAATAACACCAGTCCCTCAACAATGTGATTGCATAAAGTACAAATTTGGCTGCTAGGTCTTTTACCCACAAATCCCTGTATAACTAACAGGTGCCTAGCTCAATCAGTGGCCAATCACATCACGTCTTTTAAAGCCTGTCTCTGATTGGTCACTGCCAATCTGTTACTTGGTTCCAACAAGGACAATAGAGTGTGTGTTTTTGTTGCCTACTTGGTCTCCAGTGATGAATCCATATGACATTTTACGAAAATGAGTAATCAAAAGAGAAAGTTGGGCAAGGAAGATGAAAATGCCACAAAGAAATGAAAAAGGAGTAATACTGGAAGTTAAAATTGAATCAAACGTAAATGGAGTTGTGGAAAGAAATATGAGAATGTTGACCATGCCTCTGTCCTCAAGAGACTCTAGATAACGCAGTCAGAAGAACTGTGTGAAGGAGAACCAATCAAATTTATAAATGAGGACAGTGGTTGTGATGAAAAGCATGATGTACCAGAGGAAGTGACACTGGCAGAAATTTCACAGTAAAGGAACTCTGAGAAATGTTTTACATTAAAAGTATAAACACTTGGGTGGTTCAGCTTGATTTTGGTTCAGATCATGATCTTAGGGTGGTGAGATTGAGCCCCACATTGGGCTCCACACTCAACATGGAGCCTGATAGCACTGCTCAAACAATTCTTTTTTTTTTTTTTTTTAGTATTTTTTTAAGATTATTTATTTATTTATTCATAGAGACACACACAGAGAGGCAGAAGCAGGCTCCATGCAGAGAGCCCAACACGGGACTTGATTCAGGGTCTCCAGGATCAGGCCCTGGGCTGCAGGCAGCACTAAACTGCTGAGCTACCGGGGCTGCCCTGCTCAAACAATTCTTGATAATGGTTTTGTTTGTTTAGTTGGCTGTTTTTTTTTTTTTTTTTTTACACGGAAAAACACTTTAGGGGCACCTGGCTGGCTCAGTTGGCAGAGCATGCAACTCTTGATCTTGGGGTTGTGAATTTGAGTCCTGCCTTGGGTGTAGAGATTACTCAAAAATAAAATCTTTAAAAAAAGAAAAGAAAAAAAAGACACTTTAAGTCTCAATGTGTCTAATGTTTTCAATTGCAGTGTACTAATTTTACTATTTTTAATTTTCTTATACATTTAGAGCCAACGGTAAGAGAAATTTTAATGTTTTTGACAATTTTTAAAGGTCACAGAACACTTGTATTTTTTCCCATTGGTGAAGATTGCTTTGCCTAGTTTGCACAACAAGGACTACCTATAATCTGTTGCAGTGGAATGCGTCCAGCTGTTTTGACAAGCCCATCAGTATTATGACAGTATATTGGCCAACTAAAAATTATGTGAAGGCAAGTACTCATATTCTGATAGTAAGACAGAATATTAAGATTTGAGGCTCTTTTGGAAAAATAAAATTGTTGTAAAATGATAGAATACCAGGTATCTGGAGCAAGGGATTATAGTACTGCTACATTATCTCAATTCTTAATGCCACCAAATCCAACTACCCCCTGAGCCCCTATTCTTCTATTTGGTGCATTCTAAATGTTAGTAAAGAAGCTTAAATTCCATCCCTTGACCTACTATTGAATAAAAGGGAAACTTGAACACATTTCCTTATCTTCAAATACTTCAAACTCTCCAACTGTGTGATTGAACATACTTAGATATGTTGTAAGGATTCACATTACAATATTTTTATTTGTTTATGTTTTAAAAGTTGTTTTTTAAAATATTTATTTATTCGTGAGAAACACAGAGAGAGAGAGAGAGAGACAGAGAGAGACAGAGAGAGAGAGAGAGACAGGCAGAGGGAGAGGCAGGCTCCATGCAGGGAGCCTGATGTGGGACTTGGTCCCGGGTCTCCAGGATCAGGCCCTGGGCTGAAGGCAGCGCTAAACCGCTGAGCCACCCGGGCTGCCCTAAAAGTTGTTTTTAAGTAATTTCTACACCCAATGTGGTGCTCAAACTCATACCCCAAGATCAAGAGTTGCATGCTCTTCTGACTGAGCCAGCCAGGCACCCCAACAATAAAATATTTTTAAATAGCTCTACATGGCATGTGATACTAATAAACTGGATATTAAACTATATTTTATGAGAGACACTTGCAGATCTTATGGTCAGGAGGATTCTTCCCATTGGAATAGTTTCCTCCACCTTGCAACAATCCTCTTTAATAAAGTCTCTTTTTACCAAGTGTGAACAAAATATGTATTTTATGTACTCTTATTACATAACAATCCTTATGTGTGCATGCACATTGGAAGCTGAAATCCCTAGCTCTAACTTGAATTGTCCAAGGCTTGCCAAACAAAGGAAATTTTGGCCAATGTGAGCCAAATCTGGTCTACAAAGTTACTGGAATTTCTTTTTCTCTCCAATCCAACATTTCTAATGTAGCCCACAGGGCAATCTGTGATCTCACAGCCACGGCTTGGACTCTTCCCCCTTGGCTTGATTGGGAACCCAAGGAAGCAGGGATAACACCCCCACAAAAGATGTGAGCCTGCCTAAGGAAACACACTAGTTTTCTGTTTTGAGTGTAGTCATTGCTTAGTAAATATTTGTGAATTAACAAGAATGTGATTTGATCCCTTGCGGGGGCAGAGTTGTAGGACTCTGGAAAGAAGGGACAGAGAAGCCCAAACAGTGGGCCTTAGCTCCTGGCCATGATGAAACTACAGAAGGTGGGCTGTTAATTGGGTTTATATATTGCTTGAAATAATCATAACGTGGGGCACCTGGGTGGCTCAGTGGTTGGGCGTCTGCCTTTGGCTCAGGACATGATCCCGTGGTCCCAAGATCGAGTCCCACATCGGGCTCCTTGTGGGAAGCCTGCTTCTCCCTCTGCCTCTGTCTCTGCCTCTCTCTCTCTGTATGTCTCTCATGAAAAAATAAATAAAATCTTTTAAAAAGAAGAAATAATCATAACATTATTTCTTCTGGGATATTGTAGTCTAGTGGTTATTAAGAAGCCAGTGAACCCATCCAGGTGGCTGGTTGTGAACAGAGTGGTATGGAGGGCACAGCAGAAGCTGGAGAACAGGAAAGATGGTTCCAGAGATGGATACATTAGTGTGCCCTTTCATATGGCTATTTCATATGGCATTCATCTTTTAATCCCACTCAACTATTTTTTTCTGTTGATTGTTGGAAGTTTGTAGATAGAGAAAAATGCACTCTAAAATATAACCACTGTTCTAATGGTACTCCTCAAGCATAACCACTGCTTCTACTTTGATTTGCCTTCTTCCAGTCTTCTTTATTTTTCATATTTATTTGTTTGTTTAAAAATTGTGCTGAAAGACATAGAACATAAAATGTACCTTCTTATCAATTTTTAAGTGTATGGTTCAGTAGTGCTAAGTACATTCACATTGTTGTGCAGCCAATCTCCAGAACTCTTTTCTTCTTTCAAAAATGAAAGTCTCTATTACACAGCTCCCCAGTCTCTCCTCCTCCCACCCCTGGCAACCATCCTCCCAACTATTTTTTTTCCTCCACTGTGAAATAGGGACAATACTCTGAAAGATTATGAGAATTAAATGAGATAATGTATGCAAATTGCTTGCTATTGAGTTAAGTGCTCAACAAATGTTAGATATTATTATCATTTATGATTCTGTCTTATGATTTTTTTTTTAAAACGCCATGAATTGACTTGGGTGAAATTGGGTTTACATAAACACAAATGCAGCCTGTAATTAGAGAAAGATGAGCAAAAAGGATGTAGGCAACAAGAGGACATATGTGGAAGATGAAAGAAGAGGGTAGATACCCTGATCCTGAAGATAGGGATCGGGGATGGGGGTCTTGATCCACCTTGATTTAATTGGCAGCTGTATGCGAGTCCCAGTTTCCTTTTGGCATTTGTGGGCAAGAAGGAAGCTCACAAGAATTTGGCTATTTTCCATTTGTTCCCTTTTTTAAAGAATTTTTAGGGATCCCTGGGTGGCACAGCAGTTTAGCGCCTGCCTTTGGCCCAGGGCATGATCCTGGAGACCCGGGATCAAATCCCACGTCGGGCTCCTGGTGCATGGAGCCTGCGTCTCCCTCTGCCTATGTCTCTGCCTCTCTCTCTCTCTCTGTGTGACTATCATAAATAAATAAAAAATTTTTTTAAAAAAGATTTTTTTAAAAGTAATTTTTATACCCAACGTGGGGCTCAAACTTATAACCCTGAGATCAAGAGTCACATGCTCTACTGAGTCAGCCAGGTGCCCCTCCATTTGTTTTAATGCAGAGGTGGCACATACCAGTAGGCTTTTGTTTAGCTTAATGTAAAACATGTTATTAAAAAAGTAAATTGGGGGCACCTGAGTGGCTCAGTTGGTTCAGTGTTTGCCTTCGGCTTGGGTCGTGGTCTCAGGGTCATGGGATTGAGCCCTGCATGAGGTTCCCTGCTCAGCAGGGAGCCTGCTTCTCCTTCTCTCGCTGCCACTCCCCCATTCATGCTCTAAATCGATAAAACCTTTAAAATTTTTTTAAAAAGATAAATTGGTTCTTAACATTTATTAATGAGAGTATTTCTGATAAAAATCCCCATCTGAGGCTTCATTCACTTGGTGGCAGTGAACACTAAAAAGTGATCCTCCTGTTGGGGCAACCGTTGGCAGGAGCTGTGTAGATAGATGGCTTCAATTCAGCCCACATCACTCAATTATGTTACCTGCTTAGCCTCTGAGGAAGGTGGTCTGTGAAGTTAATTGAGCAACAAGTTTTTCTCATATCATCAGACAAAAGCATACCCCTAGTAGAAGAGCACCACCACTCCCATGATACAGAATGTTGATCTTACCTTTGCTGGGAAATGTGATATCCCTGCCCATAAAATGTCTGCCGATTGTGTTCTCCCAAGTTAGCACTAGGAGCTGGGAGAAGTTTGAGATTTTCCTCTTCTTGTAAGGTAATAAGTTAGCTTAGCAGAGTTTCATGGATGCTGACCAAGGACATAAGATTCCCAGGTCAGAGACAAAAGACAGTTCCTTCCTCATAGCAACAGTTGTACCAGAATACACCAGCAGTTGCACTGGTTTCCTAAGTCTCGGTTCTCACAGGGAAGCATCAAGAGGACCAAGGGACACTACACATGTGTGGGTTACATTATAGCAAAGGGACCCTGAGCTTAGGGAACTCGAATCTTTTATAATGGCCAGTAAGCACGATTGACCTTTGCTCTAGAGGGAGACTCTCTTGATGTTATTACTGGACAGTAAACAAACCTGCCCTTTGCTCTGCACTATCTCTATCTAACTCTAAGGCTGTTTGCTATACAAACATTTGAAAACAATTAGTCTGGAACAAAGGCAGTCAGGTCTTGGCTTATATGATGTGCAGAAACCCAAAGGCTTGTGGAGAATGGTCTTCCGACACTCACCCAGCATCATTTACCCTATTAACCTTGCCTTCACTTTCGAGCAAGTTCTTACTCACCCAAATGGGGAGAATTACAGATGAGGGGTACTGGATTTCATTCATTCATTAGGCAAATATTTATTGCACACTTAAAATGAAAAGAGGTATTTGACCCTGGAAATACAAACTTGAAAAAGACCCATTCTTTCCCCTTAAGGCACTGAGTCAGGTGAGTCAGGTGAGTAAATCACCAATTATAGTACAGTGTAATAAGTGCCATCTGTGGACAAAGGGGGCTAGCCAGCCAATGGTGTCGGGGGAGAAAGAGGTGGCTTCCAGGAGAGCTTACTTCAGCAGGACCTGGAAAGAGGAATTTGGGGCAAAGGGGAATAAGAAGTGGGGAGGACCAGCCCAGGATGTCAGACAGAGAGACAGGAAGGGAGAAAAATGATTGAAGATGAGACGGGGATGAGATCGTGAATTAGTGGACCATGATGAGACATTGAGACGTACTCAAGGGCCATGTGGGAACAGTCTCAGAGGCACAGAGGCCAGTTAAGAAAGAGGCTTTTGCAAGAGTCTAGGCATGAGATGGTGCTGGCTTGAAATGAGAAAGTGGTAGTGAACGTGGATGAAAGAGGAGACAGCTGAGTGATGTTAAGGAGGTAGACTTGGTCAGCCTTGGTGATGAATGGATGAAGCAATGAAGGAACAGAAAAGAATCTAAGCTTGTGCCCAGTTTTTGGCTTAGGCAACTGAGTGATGGGCAGTGGCATTAACTGAAATAAAGAACAGAGGAGAAACAAGTTCTGGGTGAATATAAAGAGTTCAGGGAGCACCTGGGTGGCTCAGTCATCAGCTGAGTGTCCAATTCTTGGTTTCAGCTTAGGTCATGATCTCAGGGTTTTGAGATCAAGCCCCCAGTCAGCCTCCACACTCAGTGAGGAGTCTTCTTGAGAACCTCTCCCTCTCCCTTTGTCCCTCCCTCTACCCCACCTCCCAAAATTAGAAAAAAAATTGCTAAAAAAGCAAAGAGTTCAGATTTAGACACTCTGAGTTCAAGGTCCTATAATCCAAGTGGAGATATCCCCTAGGCAAATAGATATACATGCCATATGAATCTAAAACATTGGGTTTTAATTTGCTGGTATTACATTAGTGCTCTTTATAATTTATTTATTATTTTTTTTAATATTTTATTTATTTATTCATGAGAGACACACACACACAGGGAGAGAGAGAGAGAGAGAGAGGCAGAGACACAGGCAGAGGGAGAAGCAGGCTCCATGCAGGGAGCCCGATGTGGGACTCGATCCTGGGTCTCCAGGATCATGCCCTGGACTGAAGGTGGCACTTAAACCGCTGAGCCACCAGGGCTGCCCAGTGCTCTTTATAATTTAAAAATGAATGATTTCAAGGGTGCCTGGGTGGCTCAGTCAGTTAAGCGTCTGTCTTCGGCTCAAGTCATGATCCCAGGGTCCTGAGATTGGGACCTGCATTGGGCTCCTTGCTTCTTCCTCTCCTCCCCGTTCATGCTATCTCTCGCTATCTCTGTCTCGCTCTCTCAAATAAATAATAAAATCTTTTAAAAAATTAAAATGAATGATTTCATGGGATTAAATTATTTGCAGATCAATAATTATCAAATATTATAATGATTCATAAGTAATGGAGAAAAGCACAGCAAAAAATATTGTGTAGGCATACATTAAGTAGGCAACTCGTAGGCCTGAATAGAAATCCAGGGTAGGTAACAGTTTGTTCTTTTCATACTCAAATAAATCTCTGAAGGAAAGGAAATAGCACTTCACTTTAAGTCAAGGTGTCTTTTTCAGTATAATTGCAATTGATGTATTGCTAATGCACTATTTGACAATCTGCAATAAAAAAAAAAACAGCCACCCAGTATTTCACTAAATCACAGTTCATGATTACTAGAGCTTTCTTTGTGTGCTTAGTATACTTTCTAAAAGCTTGCATTCATCGTCCAAAGGGAATGATGAAATAGCTGATTTTTCCTGTGATGTTGTCGTTAGATTGCCAAAACAAAATAAAATTCCAAATTGTTAATTAACTGAGTGAATTTTAATTTCTATGGGGACCTTATAAAAATAAAACATTCCCCACTAAATATTGAATATTTAATAATCTAAACAAATGAAGCACTCTCTACCAAATCCTGCCGTATATATTTGTCACTATCACTGAAAACAGAAATGAATAGGACCAGGCATAATGGGGTACCAGTTGTCCCTTCATCCATCACTAATGCTTCCAATCTGTTAAAGTCATATTTGCCTTTTTCTGGGCCCTGCTATGGTTAATATTTTCCATAGACTCATCCTGGAAGCATCAGCCAATAGTGAGCTACTCACTAATCTTCTGTCCTACCTTAGTGACAGCACCTCAGTAACGGCAGGGGGCGGGGGGGGGGGGCGGGGAGACCCACTGTATTATCTTGCTGAAATAGCAAGACAAATAATTCAAATTTGTCAAATGCAAGTTGTAATTCAATCAACCACTGCTCAGATTTTTGCTTTTTATTTATACGGCTTTTCTGTCTTCTAAATTTCAGCTGCAGTAGGACATCTCTGTCTGCATTATTTCCACTAAAAGCTCTTTTAAAGCCACCACTATAGGAATATTTTGGAATGCTAAACATTTGTTTCCAGGCTGACATTAGATTTGGCAGATTTTCTCTTCCTGACAGTTGTTTACCTGTCAGCTATATTTCTTTAAATTCTTTCCTGTCCATTTTCCCTGGAAACATAAAAAAAGGTTGAACATCTCCTAGTAAATCTGCCTGGTCCTTTGAATGCAGCATGATTGACAATAAAGGGAAGGAAATGGTCAATTTTCTCATGCGCTTTGCTGAATAATCAAGGATCATTGGTTGAAACTTCTTTTCATTTCAGAACCAAGGGACCATTGCGTTCTTTGGCTTTTCTACATCTCAGTGAGGTTGAACGATTCCATGAAGATGAGCATTGGGCTACCTGCTCTGTTGTTTCCATCGAAGCTGGCAATAATCCTGGGGATCATTCCATATAGAACCTGTTAGGGTTAGGGGAAAGCTTCTGCAACAAAACCACTGTTGTCCCTTTGATGCCTGGAGAAATTGGCTCCTGACAGGCCCCCAGATTCCAGAGGCTTAACTGTGATTATTGTTCTGGTTTCATTTGAGAGCAGCCTAAGTCTGGGGTGACCCAGGATCTTCATGGCTTGAGTTTAATAGGTATAGGTTATTGGAACAGATTCCAAGAACACAGTGTAAAACAGAAAAGAAATGGGGACTAGCAGAGTAGAATTTGAAGGAAACCTCATCCTGTGGTCTTGAGATTCAGTGCAGAATGCTAAAGTGTACTTCCAAGAGAGAATAAGTCAGGTATATTTTAAGGTATTTTCTCCTTTCTGGCAGGATGATATAGGACTGCATGGATGGGGAAAGGGGTCATCCATTGCTGAGGATTCTGTGGTACCTTTATCTCCCTGAGAGTGCTGCTTGCTCCCTCACCTGGTTTCTGTCTCCAGGCACCAATCGGGTATAGTAGAGAGTCTGTTCCCTGCTGGGTGACCTGTACAGAACGTAAGTGCTGTAGGAGTTCGAGAGTGATGATTTTTTTAAGTACTCTCTCTACTCCCAACATGGGGCCTGAACTCACAACCCTGAGACCAAGAGTAGCACACTCCACCGACTGAGACTGCCCAGCTCCCCGAGAGGGTGATGACTTTTTTTTTTTTTAGTTTTTATTTATTTATTCATGAGAAACAGAGAGAGAGAGAGAGGCAGAGACACAGGCAGAGGGAGAAGCAGGCTCCATGTAGGGAGCCCGATGTGGGACTCGATCCCGGGTCTCCAGGATCATGCCCTGGGCTGAAGGCTGCACCCCTAGGAATGGAGGTGTTATTGATGGGCCAAGGAGAAAGTCATTTGAAGCTTGTGAGTACAAGTGTAACACTGCCTCTGAGGCTTCTGGAGGCTTCAGGGAAATAGGACAGCAGGAAGTGGGAGGAAGAAGACAAGAGGAAAAGGAAAGTGTTGTGTATCAAATATGTTGTTTGCCCACTTGGCAATTTTTCTGTGCTTCAGTTCATAGCTGCTGGAATATTTGGTGGTGTGTCATGGTTTTAAATATTGAGTGACCAGTGCTATCGGTTGTGAGCAGAGCTTTACCAGCCAATGGGGCTTGTTTATCTTTCTCTCATGCTGTCCGTCCTACATCTCTCCACACTTCTTTTGTTCTAGTTACTCAGGCCTCTGGGCCTGAGCTTTCTGCCACTTAAGAGACAACCTGACCCAGCCACACAGTTATGTATTACTCAGAAGTGGACTGAGTTCTCAGACACGCACACATAGATGCGAAGTACTCAGATGGGCCCAAGTGAAATTATCAGGCATGTTCTCTGCAATTTCCTCAGACATTACCAGATCCACTCTAGTCTAGAACCTGAAGCAATCCATTTCAGCTGTGCATTCCTCCCAAGACAAAGCATGTGTCTATAAAAGACCTATGCTGCTGAATGAGGGGAGGGCAAGCTCATCGTGTGCAGGAACCAGTAAAGCCCTCTGAACATGGCAAAACCCTACCCATCATGGTTCCACAGATGTTAGTTTTAGTAAAAACAGATTACGATGCATTTTCCTAGGGAACAGCAATGGAGGGTCACAGTTGTCTGTGTTTATTTGTAGGTATGTTAGTTGCTGAGCCCTCATGTCTCTCCAGCCAGTCCTTCCCTGAGCTATGCCCCCCTCTATTCCTGTGTGTTCAACCTCTGCCTGTGCCTCCCTGCCAGCCAGACTCCGTTCATCGTCCTACCCCTCCATTGTCCTCTTTTTGCTTTTTTCTATTTGAAGGGCCATTATTCTAATAAAAGCTTTCAGAGAAGAAGGCAGTGAATATTGCTTTTGCAGAGACAAAAACCAATCTTCCCTGTGAGCAGCACAGCCGTATTGGAGGGGACACAGGAGACCCAGCTCTGTCCCTTAACTGGCAGAGAGACTGGGGGTGAGCTGCTTCCCTTAGGGGCTCAGGGCAAAACAAGGAAGTTTTCTATTTGTATCAACTCTGGAATACTATTAACAATGGAGAAATGAGGCTGGGGGTTGGAGGTATAGTTGCCCTGAAAATCATCTTTTAGAAAGCCTGAAAATAGGATAGCACAATTTCTTTATTTTTTTTAAGATTTTATTTATTAATTCATGAGAGACACAGAGAGAGAGAGAGAGAGAGGCAGAGACACAGGCAGAGGGAGAAGCAGGCTCCACGCAGGGAGCCTGACGAGGAACTCGATCCCAGGACTCCAGGATCATGCCCTGGGCTGAAGGCAGGCGCTAAACTGCTGAGCCACCCAGGGATCCCCCGTTAGCTAAATTTCTTAAATTATAAAACTATGTGCTCATTGAAAGACAATGAAAGCAACATACACACATCCCAAAATGAGAAAAGTCAGAATTGCCTAAAATCTCCTCGATTGGAATGAGATTATTCTCAGGAGATCTTTCGGATAAATATTCTTTCTGAAGGCACCATGCCCAGAGAGGGTTTTAGCATCCCAAAGTCACAGGTAAAAGCTGGAATTACCTCAATATCAAACACCTTCTAGGCAATAGAAATAGAAACAAAGGTAAGATTTCTATGTCATATTTGTCTCGGGTCTAATCAACCCTAGAAAAAACTGGGGAGCTGACATTAGAAAATCAGTGTGCTAGTCCTGACTCAACATTTTACTGGCTATATTGCTCAGAGTCCAACTCATTGCTCCCCATTTGCTTCCTCTTTTCCCAACATGCATGCGCACACGCTCACGCACGTGCACACATGCACACTCGCATCCACAACCTTCCCTCTCAACCTTGCCCTGGCAGTGACCCTGGGAACTGACCTCTATGGATCTCATCCCCCTTGCTCCCTGGCTTCTTGTCGGGTTTGGTTAGTGGGAGACACCGGCAGGGGACAGGAGGGTGGGACGAGAGAAAGGTGTATTTATTTCCCTCCCTCCCTCCTGCCAGGACGTGATCTGGGCAGCTACCGTGTTCCTAACCGACAGCCACAGCTCACGTCAGGAGGCCTGTCTTCCAAGGCTGCAGCTCTTCCCTGGTTCGGGTAAAGCACCCTCCTCCCCTTGCCCTTGCGAGCCCAGAGAAGGTGAGTCCCTAGCAGCCCCCCGCCCCCCACTGCCCTGTCAGCTCCCTCTCTCCTGCCCACATCGGTGTAAACAGCCTCTTCGCTCGACTCTTCTCGCTTCCCCTGTTGAGTGCACCATCTGTTTCCTGCCAGGACCTGCCTGATACAGAGTCTAGCCGGTAAACAGAACCCTCTGGAGTGTTCGACACGGAGCACTCTAATGCAGGGAGCTGGTTACTCAGGTAAAGGAATTGCTGAGGGGCCAAACAAGCCACTTGGCAACTCAGAGATCAGCAACAGCAGGGACGCACAAAACAGAGGGGGAAAGGGAACGGGGTGGGGTGGGCGTGACGCCAGCACCGAGGAACCCAAGTCAACCAGCCAACACTGGCACCAGAAGGGGTCTGTCAGCGTGAGGAGGGACGCAGCCCTCCCCTTCGCCCCCCAGGAGAAGCCACCCGAGGCAGGCCTGGCTTCTGCCCTCCACCCAGTTCCCCACCCATTCCTCCTCTTCCACTGGCTGCCCCCAGCTGCCGGGAGAGCCTCCTCAGAGGTTTGGCCTGCTGGGGTTCCCCCGCACCCCCCTCCCTGCACCATACAAAGCAGAACAGAGGACAGACAAAGAGAATAAACCAAGAACAAATAGGACCAGAACCAGCGCGAGGCTGGGACGCCTTGGACCGACTGCCAAGCCACTCCGAGCTTTGTGTGCTTCGGTGCGGAGGGAGATGATTAATGCTTTCCCTGCGTCACGGGGATGCTCTGAACCAAACCTCAAGGATAGACGTACCCTCTCGGAGTGTTTGGTAAACTCTCAGGTGCTTTATAAAATAAGGTATCCATCCGAATGCCCTGCCGTTTAGGGGCCTGCCAGCTTCTAATATTATCACTTTTGTTCTCAGGCGACTTTTTTTAGTGTAATACCTCAACCAAAGAAATGCCTTCACCGGATCGATCCTCTTAAACTGCCTGGGAGCCTGTTTGCAAGGAAAGGCAATTAAAGCACAGGCTGGGAAACACAATCATTTGTTTGTGATGCCCGGTCTACTGGCTACCGAATCAGGGGGGTTGCAGGGGTGTGGGGGGGCTGGCTCCTGTCTTCAGCAGCTGGGCTGCATCCTTGCGCACATGTGCCAAGCTCAGTGTGGCACACGGAAAAAAAGTGTGCCCCCTTAGCAGTCCCCACACCAGGCAGTGTTTAGGGAGGGAGAGCAGAGAGCCAGATGGAAAACAGACACATCTCTGCACAGGATTAGCTTTCATGTCCCCTGGGCTCTGGCGAAGCCAGAAGCCAAGCTGGGGAGTCAGCTGCCTGCACAGAATCGTTGCCCCCCTAGCAGGACGTGTTTGTTCGGCACCTGCTTTATGAGGACAGTGGAGATTGCCCTCAGTACCTGCCTAATCCTTCCTCCTTCAGCCATTCGCTTCCCCTTTGGTCTTCTCCCCAGGCGATTTCTTTCTTCCTCTCTCCTTTGTTTTAATATCCATCTTGGGGAGGAATCTGAGGCCAGCCTTTTGAATCACTGCAGCCACATCCCCTCAGCACTGGTTCTGGAATCTGGCTGCATTTGGATCCAGCTGGGGGGCTTTTGAAAACCCCAATGCCCTGGCCATACCCTAGACCACTATCAGAATCCCTGGGGGCTGGGACCTAGATATTGTGATGCAAACGTGAAGCAAAGGTCGAGAGCCACTATTTTAAGAGAATTTAAATTCATCACATTGTGAAATTAAAGCCTCGCTCTTCCCGCAGAAGGAAAGTCAGCAGGAAAGCCTGTTGCAGGGCCAAGAATCTTCCTGAATCACAAGTGGGTTGCCGGAGAAGGAGCTTGTAAGGTGGTGAATGGTCAGATCCTTCCCGGGCAGGAGGCAACCCCGGACCGCTATGCTTCTGGAACAGTTGCTCACCTCCAGTAATACCACTCTTTCCAGTGCCAAAACTGTGTTCTCACAGCTGACCAAGTCTTGTAATGGGACAAGGAGAAGGGATCCAACTCTTTCTAGACCATAGAAGCGTTGAGACACAGGGGTTCATTGGCCAGTTGACATTATCTAAAACAAACAAACAAATGAGAAGAGGGCAGGGCACCTGGCTGGCTCCATTGGAGGAGTTTGTGACTCTTGATCTCCAGTTTGTAAGTTCGAGCCCCACTTTGGGTTTAGAGATTGCTTAAAAATAAAATCTTTAAAAAAATAAAATAAAATGAGAAGAGGGCGAACAAGAGCCTGAGAGGTTAAGTGACTTTTACGAGGTGCTACAGTGGACTTCTGGCAGAGCCGGATGAATGCCAGGTCTCCTTTCTTGCAATCCTACCATACATAGTTCCATTCCCCTCTCCCAGCCCCCCATGCTCACACTTCTGCTGAAATCTGAGCCCCTTTCGAGAAATTTCTGAAGGCTTTTAAAATGATGGGATTTGTACTAGGAGCCACATAAATAACGCGAGACAGTGATAATGATTAGGAAATATTTATGTCTTTTGTGCATGAGGCCTTCACATGCCAATTTGTTTACTTGGCAAATAAAGCGGAGCTTGTGATGTCACTACATACAGATGAAAAGTTTAAACATTCATCTATGCAAACAAGGGAAAGAAAACATCTCTATTTGTGAGAAACAAGTAGGATTACATTAATTTGAATAAGGCTCCCTATTAAACGGCAGCGCGCTGCACTGGATCATTTTTCAGCACTTGGGGAAGAAAGAGAACTTTCACTAGGTTGAAAATGATTATGGAAATGTTCTCACCAAAATTACATTCAAATATATACACACACATATATATTTTTTACTTTTTAAATTTTTTTTACAAGTAATATGATAGACCATGAAGATGTCTTACAGCTTCCAAGCTAGAGGGAGGCTCCAGTGTGAGAAAAAGGCTAATTACTTTTCTTTGTGAGATCAGAAATGAGCAGATAAAGGCATAAAGGTCTTGGAAATTTAGGGGCTGTCCCTGAGTTTTGAAACTTGGCTTCTCCTCTGCACTGCACCCCTTTGCCCCGACAAGCCCCGTGGTTCCCATGGGCCGTGGGGCGGGGGACTTGGGCTCAGCAAGGGAGGGCCTAGGACACAAAGTGTAAGGACGTGATCTCAGGGCCAAGCCTGCACATGGGCAATTCTGAGCAGGGTGGTGGGGGGGGGGGGATGACGAATTTTGCTTTCAGAGAGTGAAACTGGTAGCTGAGGAGGGTAGCTTTAAAGGCCAGGAAATGACGCCTGTGGTACACAGACAGTTTCACGAAGGAAGCCGTTGGCTCCCCAGAAAGGTGCAGAAATAAAATAATAACCAAGAGTGCATAGAAGGTTGCCATGGCCGGCTAGAGGGTGGGGTTTCTCAAACTGGAGCAGGTGTCTGAGTCCCCTGGAGGGCTTATTGCTGGGCCCCGCTTCCCGCTTCCTGGGGTTCTGATGCATCAAGTCTGGATGGAATCCAAGAATTTGCATTGCTAACAAGCTGTCAGGTGATACTGCTGGTCCACAGAGCACACTTTGAAACGGCTGTTCTAGAGCAATGTCTCTTGAACTAGGGTTCCTGTCTGAGAATCTAAGAGTGTCTTGAAATGTACCTAGGATTTGTTTTAATTGACTGTGGTAAGGTGACAGGCACGAAAGTAACTGTCTTTAAAAGAAGGATTGACATGAGGGGACATGTGACACCATGCAGAGCCACACAGGAAGTGCCGGAGTTAATCAGGAGGCAGAAGGGTGTAGGGGAGACGGTGGGTGAAAGCCTTTATTGTGATTTTCATGGGAAGGAATGGACAAGGCAAGGTTAACATTAGGATTGGCTAGTTTGAATCATTTTAGCGGGCTCTGGGCTATGGGGCGGTCCCCAATAGTATGGTATGTAGCTCTGGGGTGATTTAGGGCAGGGAAGGGACATTGGTTTGCTGTGTACGTTTGATAACGGAGGTGTTTGGTGGTAGGGCCAAGGGATTGGTTGATTTGCACATGAAAGGTGTGCTTGCAGGCAAGTTGTTTACTATCTCCAGGAATTAGTCCTGGGAGTGACTGTCTTTCCAGGGTTAACAAAACCTCAAGATGTCAAAACACGATAAAATGCTGAAAAATTAAAAAAAAAAAACCCACGATTACTACAAAGAAGACTTTTCTGTTCTGTCTTTATTGTAATAGTAACCTTCATTTTGTTGATATTGGTTGTAAAAGCAAATCCTTCCCTGGTGATAATCCCCAATTTAAGGATAGTTTCCTAAAACCAGAGTTTAGTTTATAAAGTCATTGGACAACTAAGGACAAAGGACACATGAAAATCCAAAACATTTTCTTCTGAGTCCAAGAGAACTTTCTCTGTAACCATTAGAAGAGCTCCGAACTTAATTCAACTTTGAGAGACACACTGTATTGGTGCTCACATTAATCTGCCCCAACACCCTTCTTCAGTTGATGATCCTTTTCACGGTAATAAGCATTGCCAAAAAATAGCATTGCCTTTTTTTCCTGTTGCTTTTAAAAAGTTAACCTCTCACAAACAATATATACTTGACTCGTGAACAATGTTGTTCATATGAGGGTTAGGGGTGCCAACCCCCCTGTGCAGTCAAGTATCCATGTTAAGTTTTTTAGTAACTAGATGGAAATGAGACCGCCAAGGCAAGCGAGGGTCCAAGAACAGATTTTATTGCAGGCACCCTCGGGCGAGGTTCCACGACTCACGGGGGAAAGAGAATGAGTCGAGGAAGTCGCCCCAAGACAAGGTGGTAGGGGGTTTACATAACGTTGTAAGGCAGAACGGTTTCCTATTGGTTGGCTCATATGCAAAGGAAGGATTGCAATCCAACCAGTCAGAGTGACCCTCACTATGCAAAGGAAGGATTGCAATTCGACCAGTCAAAGGTGACTTCCTCCTCTGGGGTTTGAAGGGCATTGGGTTCGGTTGGGGAAGTCCAAAGGAGAGGTGTAAGGGTCTGCTCAAGCTGTCGTTCCAAGTGGAGGTGGTGACAGGAACCTCAGCCATTTTGGCGTATCCGCCATCTTGAGGAATTTCCCTTCCCGCCTGGCCCCAACAATCCATGCATAACTTTTGACTCCCCCGAACCTTAACTACTAAGAGCCTACTGTTGACAGGAAGCCTTGCCAGTAACAAAAACAGTCGCTTAACACGTATTTTGTATGTTATACGTATCGTATACTGTATTCGCACAATAAATTAAGATAGAGTAAGGAAACTTATTCAGAAAATCATAAGGGGGGCATCTGGCTGGCTCAGTTGGTAGAGCCTGTGATTCTTGATCTTGGGGTTGAGTTCAAGCCCCAAGATGAGGGTAGAGATTACTTAAAAAATAAAATCCTAAAAAGAAAGAAAATCATAAAGAAAATACATTTACAGTATTGTACTGTATATATATACATATATGTAAAAACCCATACATCAGTGAACCCACATAGTTCAAACCCCTTTGGCTCAAACTCCTTTTGCTCAACTCTATATGGAATCGGCAATATAAAAAAAATCATTCTTTTCCCTTTTTATCCACTCACAAAACTTTCTATAAACCCATAAGACTCTGTGTGAGTGCACGTGCATGCTTACACATAGGGTTTCACTAAAATACTTTGAAATATTATTTTCAGGAATGCTTATGTAGGTCGCTCAACTGATTCAAGACTTAAGTAATTTTATCTGTGGAGGGGGGCAGTGGGGTTGTCTTCCGCTGTGTCTCTATAGCAAGACACATAGCGGGAGAAAAGTCTACTTTTCTCAGAGGAGTATCCCGTCCAGTCCGAGGTTAAAAGCAGCACCATTTTCATCAGTCTGATGCACATTGTCACTGTTCAATGAGCAGGTGGCTATTTATAAAGTGGCATCTGCAACAGCTGCTCAGCATTTGAAGAGTTTTCTGAAAAATCACAATTCCTTCCAAACTTTATTGGGGTCAGAGCCGAAGTTTCAGTGATACTTGAAATCTTTTCTGGGGTGAAAAGTATATAGAATTCCCCAACAGAACATAATAAAGTGTGGAAATTACTTCTGGCTGGCGTAGAGTTTCCATGAGGGGCTGAAAAAGCCATAAGTGTGTGTTTAGCTGCCTATAAGGGAAGCCATGCGCACCCCAGCAAAATAGAGCGGCACCCAATGAGACATTTCATGGCCCACAAACCGTCCATTACTAATTTGGATAACTGGGGCACAGAGTTTATTTTTCCTTCTTTTATTTATTTTTGTTTTGCCGAGAGTCTATGGCCTACTGAGGTACATCCACCAGTCTCCCTTGCCCCGAGCAGTTTTTTTTCCAGATTTTCGCATGTTTCTGCCCTCCTGACCCTTTATTTCCCTCACCCCTTGCCCATGTTTCTGGCATTTCTCTGTTCTCCTATTATCAATCAGTAAATAGATAAATATTGGATTATCTTGGCTACATATTTACTCATAGTAATAACTTACACAAATAGGAAAAGAAGAAACAGGACATCCAGTCTCTGACCTAAAGGAATATGTCAATTATTCTATTACTAGGTATAGACTCACTTTTTAAAATACTCATGAAGTATGCCTTTCAGAAGATTGGGAGTACTGGTAAAAGCATCACCCCGCGGCTTGCCTGGGGCAATCCTGCAAGGTAGAAAAGCTGCAAGGGTTGCCTCTGGTGACAGAAAGTGAAGGATTTGGTGGTGGGGGGGCGGTCACAGGAGCCATAGCGTTGCATTTCCAGAAGGAGGTTCCGGGGTTGTGAGCAGAAGAAGTACTTAAGTTATTCAGAAATGAAGGAAATATTTTCCTTTGCTCACAGCTGAAAGTGGAATAGAAAACCAGAAAGAATTTGCAGAGATGGAATCAGATAATCTATTAGTCGTACAAGGGGTAAAAAAGAGAAGAAAGGAGCAAGTATATTGCAACAATACTAGGTATTTACTAGGTGCTTTACACGCATACCTCATTTAATCCTTTTAACAATCCTCTGGACTCACTATTGCTATTGCCATTTCCTATTTGAAGAAATAGTCCAAGGTCAGATAGTCAGAAAATGAGGGTGGTCAGGATTTGCATCAAGGTATTTCTGAGTGTGGAGACTGTGCACTTTCCATCACGTCTTCCCGATGACCCAGTTTGAGATTGATGGGAATGTGCTGTAGGTATTTCTGTCTGCCTTTCCAGCCCCAGACTGTGCATTTACATCAACTTGAATATGATCTTTCAGAAAAGTTTTGCGTGCACATGAATGTTTTATTGTCATTATTATTATTATGCTTCTGAAGGAAAATATCTATCGAATTTCAAATCACGCATGACTCTTCTTGACATACATTGTCACCATGATTTCTTTTATGAAAATATTGAATGCGAGCTCTGGAAATAAGATTTTTCTACACATGCACTGTAGAATAATGCCTATGCCAAAAAAAGAAAAATGGTGACCTTATTAATCCAGTTTCTTCCACATGAAATTCCCACAAACTGTCAGCATTCCACAGGATTCCACCCACACAGCGAATCCTAGGGTGATACTTTGAACAAAGACATTTGTCTCATCGCATGTGGCTGTTGAAACCACCTTCAGGATAGAGAGCTTTCTTTTCCAGCTCTGTAATTAGATGTAAAGCTATAGGTCTTCTAGTGCATATGAGGAGAAACTGAAATTTAGGGTGGCAGGCCACACACCTGTAATGTATGCGTTTCACTTAATGGCAAAGCCATCTTTGTAAATCTGATATCATAATTTACCAAAAATGGCACACCTGCTGCCACCTACCTAAGCTATACCTCTGGCAGATACCTTAGAAGGATATCAACACTTTTCTCCCAGCCCAGAAGCAATCTTAGCCCTTCCTGCTGGACACCTATCCATTGGAGTGGTCCCTTAAGATGAAATCTATTTGCCATCCCTGATCTAAGAAATTCTTTCTGGAAGAGAAAAAAAATCCACAGACACACATGAATCTGATTCAAATGTATGCTGCTACTGTCTTTTAGAACCGTGCCAAGTCCCATCTCATTAATGAAACTTTCCTTTAGGACCTCAACCACTCCTAACCTCCTGTGGTGTATATATACTGCTTGAAACTTCGATTGGCACTTACCATAGACTACTTGGGTTTTTGTTTCTTAGATCTATTGGCTTAATTTGTAAAACCTTCACCAGTGGGGACCACATCTCATCATACCTCTCTGTTACACTGTCACAAAATGTTGTACTTCGCTTCTGGAAAGTGCTCAGAGGTGTGAGCAATGATGTGAGGATAACACATAGTGGTGAGCATTTGGAAGTAGGATGAATGGAAAGGCTAAAATGGTACCAATGGCCCAGCATTGACCCAATCCGCCATTACCGGAGAGCAGCTCAGCATCTGCTCCTACTGCTCATGGGCCAGCAGCATTGCTTTGCACAGGAAAGGAAAGATATTTTTATAGTTGTGCAGTTTAAAGATTTTTTAAATTATTTATTTATTCATCAGAGAGAGAGAGAGAGGCAGAGACACAGGCAGAGGGAGAAGCAGGCTCCATGCAGGGAGCCTGACGTGGGACTCCATCCCAGGTTTCCAGGATCATGCCTTGGGCTGAAGGCAGCGCTAAACCGCTGAGCCACCGGGGCTGCCCAGGTGTGCAGTTTTAATTCTCAGCAAACCACAGTCTTATCTAGAGGAAGAGAGAGGGAGACAAGGCCCAGGACCTCTCTGCTGGTTGCTTTGGGTTCGAGACTACGGAATTCACCCATGCATGACAACACCTCTCCAAGATAGCCAGGCTTATTGGGGATCCTTCCCGGAGCTCTGAGGTGGAAAGAGATTTGTGAGGCTGCTCCTTTTCAGTGACTTGCTCCAAGTTTGCCTCTGCTCTATCAGGTGCAGCCAGAAACTTGAATTAAAGACACTCTGGCCAGGGTGAGGTAGCCTATCCTCTCCATCTCTCCATGAAGCCTCCTAATGATCCTCTACCATCTTGGCTCTCTGCCCTGACATAGGCACCTCTCACAGTAATACAGAAAGTTTTCCTTTGGGTACTTCCTCAGGTCTTAGCCTGTGCTAAACAGTTTTAGGTAAGGGCTCGTTCTGCTAGGATCTTGGGCAATAAAAAGAGGCATATTTATCATATATACACCATATATATATCACATATTATATAAATGTATCTGTGCACATCTATTCACATAACATTTTTGTCGCATAATATTTACACATAGCAATCCTTACTCATCCTCACAGCAGATATAGGGTCATTTCAAAGTTCTGTGAGGGAGGGACACCTGGGTGGCTCAGCAGTTAGGCATCTGCCTTAGGCTCAGGGCATGACCCTGGGATCGGGGATCGAGTCCCACATCCAACTCCTTGCGGGAAGCCTGCTTCTCCCTCTGTCTGTGTCTCTGCCTCTCTCTCTTTCTCTCTCTCTCTCTCTGTGTCTCTTATGAATAAATAAATAAAATATTTTTTTAAAAAATTTCTGTGAGGGAGAAAAAGGAACTCCGATGAGTAAGTACCAACAAGTGGTTCTAGAAATCCTTGTCCACCTTATGTAGCATGTTTATTTTTTATTGGAACAAAATTTTATTTTATTTTATTTTATTTTTTAAAAATTTTATTTATTTATTCATGAGAGACACACACACACACAGAGGCAGAAACACAGGCAAAGGGAGAAGCAGGCTCCATGCAGGGAGCCCGACATGGGACTCAATCCCGGGACTCCAGGATCACACCCTGGGCCGAATGCAGGCACCAAACCCCTGAGCCACTCAGGGGTCCCCCGAACAAAATTTTAAGGATGGGCAAAGCACAGAGAATAATATAACAAGTAATCAAGTACACAGAACACATAATTTCATTCTTGTCATTTGCTTCAGATTTTTGTAAATATAAGAACAAAATTACAGAGAGAGCTGAAGATTTGTGTTGTTTTTCCAGTATCATTTACCTTTCTCCTTTCCCTATTCTGACTTTTGTATCTTAGTATCTTTCTAGGCGGTGTTCTTATACCTTCAACACATATGTATATATATTCATTATATGTTTCATGCATATTCGTACCTGTGTTTACATCATGGGATCATACCATTCATGTAACTGTATAATATGCTCCTTTATTTCAACATATCTCAGTATATTTTGGGAATAGAGTTTGTTCCTTTATAACAATCACATACTTCATCATATGAATATATTCCACTTTGATAAACATTAAATTGTCACTAGTTTTTGCCATTATAGTAATCCTATAAAACACAGCACATGTCTCCTTAAACACAAGTGGAGGTTTCTCTGAGATACATGACCTTAAAGTGAAATTGCCAGATATATATTTTTTCAGCTTCACTAGTAGTGCCAAATTGCACTTACTCCAATCTATACTTTCATTAGCAGTGTTTGAGTGTTCCTGGTTTGCCAGAGATCCATCAAAACTTGATATTTACTGACTTTATTTTCATTCATCTGATGGTGTGAAATAGAATCTAATTTTTGTTTTTATTTGCATTTTCCTGATTACTTGAGAGGTTGAACCTTTGGCCAAATGTGTGTCCTCTTCTATGAACTGCCTGTTTGTATCATTTACCCACTTTTTTCTGATTTTTTCTGTTTATAATTGACGTATTGACAATCTTTATGTATTCTGGATACCGATCATTTGATAGTTACACATATTGCAAATATGTTCTCCAAAGAAGTTTTTCAACTTTTAATGGTATTTGTGATGTGATTTTATACAGAAGTTTTCAAATGTAGTGTGATTTATCAATATTTCCCTTTGTGATTTTTTTTATAACCTATACTGAGGGCATGAAGATATTCTCCTATGTTTTTTCCTAGTAGTTTTAAAGTTTTGATCTCCATATTTGGGTACATTCATTTGAAATTTACTTTTTGCCAATGGTATGAGTAAAAAATCTATTTTCCACATATCAAATCTTTTGATACTACCCATGGAATAGTTTAAGAATTCCCCAAAGATTTGTAAGACAATACTAATTCTCATATATCTGGTCTGTTTGAGGGCTCTCTAGTCTATTCCAATGATCTATTTATTCTCACACTAACACTGTTTTGTTTTAATCACCATAGCTCTAGAAGATTCATTATATCTGCCATAACACATGTCCTCTCCTTGTATTTTTTTCAGAAATGTCTTGAATTTTCATTTGAGCTTTACTGTTTTTTAAAAGATTTTATTTGTTTATTTATTTTAGAGATAGAGAAAGAGAGGGAGCATGCATGGGGTGCATGAATGAGGATGTGGGGCAGAGGGTGAGAGAGAGGGACAAGCAGACTCTGCACTGAGCACAGAGCCCAACCTGAGGCTTAATCCCAGGACCCCAACTGAACCACCCAGGCACTTCATAGAGCTTTACTCTTTTATATGAAATTTAGAATCTGCTTGTTAAGTTACATAAAGTCCAAAGTTTAGCCATGAAGTATAATGGTTGGTATAAATTTTTGATAGATTTCCATATCCCTTTGTCAGATTAAGGCTGTTTCCTTCTTTATCTAGTTGTCTTGGAGATTACCTTCTTAAAATTAAGGCATAAGTTTTAAACTTAATTGAATCATCTGCACCTATCTTGTTGATTATATATTTTATTGCTCTGTACTGCATTCTGGAAGATGTATCTTTCTATTTACTATGATTTCTTCTCCTAAATTTGGTTTCCTATTAGCCCACTACTTGAGGATTTTATTTTAATTGCTATATGTCTAATTTCTATCATTTCTTTTTGGTTTCTGTTTTTCATAATGTCTTTTATTAATTCTATTATTACCTCCATTCTTTAAGTTTATTTATTTACTTAAGTGATCTCTACACCCAACATGAGACTCAAACTCATGACCCAGAGATCAAGAATCACATGCTTTTCTGACTGAGCCAGCCAGGCACTCCATACCTCCAGTGTTTAAACTATTTTAAGTGTACATACATTTTTTCTTTCAGATACTTGATTGTATCTAGTTCCTTAGAGATGAACTCTTTATTTCCTATATTTACTGATTATTTCAGAGTAATGAGTTTCCAGATCTGCTTTGTTTTAAAAAAGATTTTATTTATTAATTTATTTGAGAGACAGAGAGAGAGCACAGGAGCAGGAGGGAGGGGCAGAGGGAGAGGGAGAAGCAGACTCTCCACTGAGCACGGAGCATGATGCGGGGCTCAATCTCAGGACCCTGGGTTCATGACCTGAGCCAAAGGCAGGTGCTTAATCATATGAGCTACCCAGGCACCCCTCCAGATCTGCTTTGTAATTTTTTTTGAAAATGAGATAATCTTCAATGAGACTTCTACAGGAACCCTATGTATTTCACTACTTCCATGTCAGTTCTTACAATAATTCTTCATTTGGACTGTCTACAGGTTACGATTAGAACCAATTGGAGCTCTACATTTTTGCAAGGTGACAGTTCATGATTTCAATTCTTCATGGGAGACTGTTACAGTTTTAAGTTCTCTTTTTTGTTTCTGACACCTTGAGTTATCCTTTTCTTATTTCTGAGTTTGACTACATATTTATATATATACATATATATTTTTTTAATTTATGATAGTCACAGAGAGAGAGAGAGAGAGAGAGGCAGAGACACAGGCAGAGGGAGAAGCAGGCTCCATGCACTGGAAGCCAGATGTGGGACTCGATCCCGGGTCTCCAGGATCGCGCCCTAGGCCAAAGGCAGGCGCCAAACCGCTGCGCCACCCAGGGATCCCCCTATTTATATATTTTTTGATATTTTATCCGGTGTTTCTATGGGTTCATTGTGGCTAAAAATATGCTTCCCATACCTTTTTGGTCCATCTCCTTAACTGGAAGTCTTTTCCTTTCCTCATAACTCTGTGACTTTAGATATGCTTCTTATGGTCCCTAAAAATCCACATTAATAATGAAGGAAAGAAATAACAACACCTAAAAGAGATGGAGTCATTCCAAGTAAGAAGCTGGAGGTTTTCAGCTCTGAGTATATACTGTGTTGTATATGATAGAGTGTCTTGGCCCATTCTTCTCAATTAAGGACTAATTCCTTGCCCATTTCACACTGTCCTCAAGCCATACTTTTGGTTTCCCCTATTCCATACTCTTTTTGTTGTGCAGATTTGACATAGATTGTTGTTTTACTGTTTTCCATGTTGTTCTGAAATTTCTTTAACAGCTTTATTGAGGTATAATCTCCATACATACAATCCACCTAACATGTTTTACACTAAATTTATTCAGTGGCGCAAACATCATTATATTCCAATCTTAGAACAATTCCATCATCCCCAAAAGTTCTCTAGTGCACATTTTCAGTCCATCATCACATAGGAAACACTCCTCTGCCTTCTGTTGCTCTAGTTGTAACTCTTCCAGAAATTGCATATCAATACAATCATAATATATGTACTCTTTTGTGTCTGGCTTCTATTATTTAGCAAATGTTTTTGAGGTTCATCCACATCCTTGCATTGATCAATAGTTCTTTTTTTTAAAAGATTTTATTTATTTATTCATGAAAGACACAGAGGGAGAGGCAGAGACAGAGGCAGAGGGAGAAGCAGGCTCCCTGCAAGAAGCCCAATGTGGGACTCAATCCTGGATCCTGGGATCACACCCTGAGCCAAAGGCAGATGCTCAACCGCTAAACCACCAAAGTGTCCCAACAGTTCTTTTGGTTTATTCCCTTTTATTGCTGAGTACCACTGTGTGGATAGACCACATTTTGTTTATCCATTCACCAGTTGATGGATATTTGAGTTGCTTCCAGTTTTGAGCTATTGTGAATAATGCACTATGAACATTCACACATACATGTCTTCATGTGGACATGCATTTTCATTTCTCGTGAGTAGATATCTGGTAATGGAATTACAGAGTTGTATGTAAATTGTATGTATAACTTTTTAAGAAGGTGTCAAACTGTTTTTCCAAAGTGGTTGTATCATTTTGTTCTCATCAATAATGTATGAGGGTATGAGTTTCTCCACACCCTCTCAATACTTTGTGTTGTCAATCTTTTTAAAAAAGATTTATTTATTTTAGTGGGAGAGGAACAGAGGGAGAGAGAGTTTTAAGCTGACTGCGCTGAGTGTGGAGCCCAACGCAGGGCTCAGTCTCACAACCTTGAGATCAGGACCTGAGCCAAAACCAAGAGTTAGATACTTAACCAACTGCATTATCCATGCACCCCTTAGTCTTTTTTATCCTAGCCATTCTAATGGGTATGAAGTGATATCTTACTGTGATTTTAATTTACTGTGTGTGTATTGCCCAAATGACTAATAATGTTGACCAAGTTTTCATGTGCTTATTAGATATCTGTATATAATCTTTAGTGAAGTGTCTTTTCAAATCTTTCCCCAATTTTTACTGGGTTGTTTGTCTCTTATTATTGAAATTTAAAATTTCTCAATCTCAAAATTGATTAAAGACCAAAGTGTGAGACTTGAAACAATAAAACTTCTAAAAGAAAACATAGGCAGTAATCTTTGGCAATCACCCCTGGTAACATATTTATGGGTATGTCTCCTCAGGCAAGGAAGACAAAAGCAAAAATAAATAATTGGGACTGAATCAACAAAACAAAACAAAACAAAAAATAACTTTGCACCGCAAAAGGAACTAGCAACAAAACAAAAAGTCAACCCACTGAATGGGAGAAGATACTTGCAAATGATATATCCAAAAAAGGGGCTAATATCTAAAATACAAAAAGAACTTCTACAACTCAGCACCAAACAATCTGATTGAAAAGTGGGCAGAGGACCCGAACAGACATTTTTTTCCAAAGAAAACATACAAATGGCCAACAGACACATGAAAAGATGCTCAACATCACTAATCATCAGGATAGTGCATTTTGCATTATGAGAGCCATTATGAGGTATCACCTCAAACCAGTCAGAAAGGCTAGTATCAAAAAGACAAGACATAACAAGTGTTGGTGAGAATGTGGAGGAAAAAAGAACGCTGTGTGCTGTTGGTAGAAATGTAAATTGGCTCAACCACTGTGGAAAACAGTATAGAGATTCCTTTATTTTTTTAAAAAAATATTTTTTAAAATTTATTCATGAGAGACACAGAGAGAGAAAGAGGCAGAGGCAGGTATAGGGAGAAGCAGGCTCCATGCAGGGAGCCCGATGTGGGACTGGATCCCCAATTCCAGGATCAGGCCCTGAGCCAAATGCAGACGCTCAACTGCTGAGCCACCCAGGCATCCCTAGAGACTCCTTTAAAAATTAAAAATAGAAGTACATGTGACCCAGTAATTCCACTACTGGGTGATTACATAAAGAAAATGAAAACACTAATTTGGAAAGATGTATGTAATCCTATGTTTATTGTAGCATTATTTATAATAGTCAAAATATGGAAGCAACCCAGTGTCCACTGACTGATGGATAATGAAGGTGTGATATGTGTATATACATATATATATATAATGAAATATTACTCAGCCATTAGAATACAATGAAATCTTGCCATTTATTTTTTTTTAATTTTTGTGATTTTTTTGTGTACTTTTTTTATTGGAGTTCGATTTGCCAACATATAGCATAATCCTGTCAATTGCCCTCCTCAGTGCTTGTCACCCAGTCACACTATCAAATCTTGCCATTTGTAACAACATGAATGCTAAGGGTATTATGCTAAGTGAAATGTCAGACAGGAAAAGACAAATACCATATAATTTCACTAATATGTGAAATCTAAAAACCAAAAAAAAAAAACAGATTTTTTAAAAGATTTTATTCATTTATTTATGAAAGACACAGAGAGAGAGAGGCAGAGACACAGGCAGAGGGAGAAGCCGGCTCCCGACGGGGAGCCTGATGAAGGACTCGATCCCAGGACCCTGGGATCACGCCCTGAGCTGAAGGCAGACGCTGAACCACTGAGCCACCCAGGCATCCCAACAAACAGACTTTTTTTTCTTTTGCAGACTTTTAGACATAGGGAACTAACTGGTGATTGCCAGAAGGGAGATGAGTGGAGGATGCACAAAATAGGTGAAGAAGATTAAGAAGTACAAACTTATAGTTATGAAATAAATGTCACAGAGATGAAAAGTATAGCATAGGGAATGTAGTCAATAATGTAATAATGTATAGTGACAGATGGTAACTACGTTTATCTTTTTTTTTTTTTTTTTTTTTTTTTTTTTGTAACTACGTTTATCTTAGTGAGCATGGAGTAATAATGTATGAACTGTCAAATCA
Source organism: Canis lupus familiaris (assembly GCF_011100685.1). Classification (NCBI taxonomy): domain Eukaryota; kingdom Metazoa; phylum Chordata; class Mammalia; order Carnivora; family Canidae; genus Canis; species Canis lupus. The sequence continues at coordinate 39,900,140 of NC_049260.1, forward strand.
CTGTTGTAGACCTGAAACTAATATAACATTGTATATCAACCATACTTCAGTAAAAAAAGAATTATTAATATATTCTAGATACAAGTTATTTGTTGGACATATGATCTAACAATTTTCTCTTCAAATTTGTGGCTTTATTTTGATTTGAAGAGAAAAATTTCTTAATTTTGATGACATCCATTTTTATTTTATTTTATTTTTTTTAAATTTATTTTTTATTGGTGTTCAATTTACTAACATACAGAATAACCCTCAGTGCCCGTCACCCATTCACCCCCACCCCCCACCCTCCTCCCCTTCCACCACCCCTAGTTCGTTTCCCAGAGTTAGCAGTCTTTATGTTCTGTCTCCCTTTCTGATATTTCCCACACATTTCTTCTCCCTTCCCTTATATTCCCTTTCACTATTATTTATATTCCCCAAATGAATGAGAACATATAATGTTTGTCCTTCTCCGACTGACTTACTTCACTCAGCATAATACCCTCCAGAAATTTATCATTTTTAAACATTTCATGGAGCATGATTTTGATGTCATAGGTAAGAAATCTTTGCCTGAGTCAGGGTCACTAAGATTTTCTCCTAGAACTTTTATAGTTTTAGCTTTGACATTTAAATCTATGATCTATTTTGTGTTAATTCTTGTATATTGTGTTAGACAAGGGATTACTTTTTTTTTTATTGGCATACGGATTTCCAATTGCTCTAGTAATATCTGTTGAAAGGCTATTTTTCCCCATTGTTTTACTTTGGTATCTTAGTTGAAAATCAATTGATTATAGATGTTTGAGTCTATTTTTGAACTTTCTATTCTTTTTTATTCATTTATATGTCTATCCTTATGCTAATACTATATAGTAAGTTTTGAAAGTAGATGGTTAAAGTCTTTTATTTTTAAAAAAGATTCTATTTATTTATTCATGAGAGACACAAAGAAAGACAGCCAGAGACACAGGCAGAGGGAGAAGTAGGCTCCCTGCAGGGAGCCCTATGTGAGACTAGATCCCAGGTCCCCAGCATCACGCCCCAGGCCAAAGGCAGACGCTCAACTGCTGAGCCACTCAGGTGTCCCAGATGGTTAAAATCCTTTAACTTGATTCTTCCATTTCAAAATTGTTTTGGCTATTCTAGATCATTTGCATCTCCAAATACATTTCATGATGAGTTTGTCAGTTTTTACCAAAATAAAAAACCTGCTGGAATTTTGATATTAATTTTATTGAATCAGTAGATCAATTTGTTGACACTTGTTGTCTTAACAACACTGAGTTTTGGGGTGCCTGGCTGGCTCAATCAGTTAAGCATTTGCCTTCGCCCAGGTCATGATCCCAGGGTCTTGAGATTGAGTCCCAGGTTGGGCTCCTTGCTCAGTGGGGAATCTGCTTCTCCCTCTCCTCCCTGCTCCTGCTCTCTCTTGCTATCCCTGTCCTCGTGCTATCTCTGTCTCTCTCTTTCTCAAATAAATAAATAAAATCTTTTAAAAAAACATAGTCTTCCAGTCAATACAGATGATACATCTTTCCATTTATTTAGGCCTTTAATTTTTTTCCTTTATTAAGACAGTATTGATATATGAGTTATTTACATTTATGGTATACATACAATGTGAGAATATGATACATGTATATACTGCAATATGATACCACAATAAGGTTAGTTAATTTGTCCATCTGTTCACATCATTACTTTTTTGGTAATATGTGTCTGGTGATAACAAGATCTACTCTTTTAACAACCTTCAAGTATATAATACAGTATTGTTAATTATAGTCATTATAAGTTCATAGAATTTATTTATCTTATAGCCTAGAGTTTGGATCCTTTGACCTACTTTCTCCCTAGCCCCTAGCAAACACCTTTCTACTCTCTATTTCTATGAGTTCAGCTTTTTTAGATTCTCCATATTAGTGAAAACATACAGTATTTGTCTTTCTCCATTTCATTTTATTTAGCTTAATGCCCTCAAAGTCCTTCCATATTGTTGCAAAAGGCAAGTTTCCTTCTTTTTATAGCTGAATAATATTCCATTGTGTATATGTTACATCTTCTGTATCTATTCGTTCATCAGTGGATGCCTAGGTTGTTTCCATGTCTTGGCTATTATTAGTAATGCTGCAATGAACGTGGAAGTTTAGACATCTCTTTGAAATAGTGACTTCATTTTCTTCAGATCTATACCCAGAGGTAGAATTGCTGGATCTATGGTACTTCTATTTTTAAATTTTTGAGAAATCTCCATACTGATTTTTATAATGGCTGTAAAATTTTACATTCTCACCAATACACAAGGGTTCCCTTTTCGCTGCAGTCTCACCGACACTTGTCTCTTGTCTTTTTGATAATGTCCATTCTGGCAGGTTTGAAGTGACATCGAATTGTGGTTTTGATTTACATTTCCTTGATGATTAGTGATGTCAAGCACCTTTTCATGTACCTGTTTAGGGCTTTTTAAATTAATATCAGCAATGTTGTATAGTTTTCAGCATATGCGTTTTGTACTTTGCTCTAGATTAAATGTTTGTGTCTGCCTCAAGATTCATATGTTGAAGTCATAACCCCAAGGTGCCTTTGGGTGTTAATTAGGTCTTGAGAGTGGAGCCCTGGTGAATGGGATTAGTGCTCTTATAAAAGAGGCAGAGAGATCTCTTGCCACTTCTGCCATGTGGGGACACAGCCAAAATATGGCTAACTATAAACCAGGAAGTAGGCTCTGTCCAGACACCAAATCTGCCAGTGTCTTTCTTTTTTTTAAGATTTTATTTATTCATGAGAGGCACACAAACACACAGAGAGAGAGAGAGAGAAAGAGAGAGAGGTAGAGGCACAGGCAGAGGGAGAAACAGGCTCCATGCAGGGAGCCCGATGTGGGGACTCGATTCCGGGACTTGATCGCCGGACTCCAGGATCACGCCCTGGGCTGAAGGCAGATGCTAAACCACTGAGTCACCCAGGGATCCCCATCTGCCAGTGTCTTGATCTTGAACTTCCCAGCCTCCAGAACTATGAAAAATTAATTTCTGTTGTTTATAAGACACCCACTCTCTGGTAATTTGTTACATCAGCCCAAATGATCTAAGACATATTTCTTCTGTTAAAATTATTCCTAAATATTTATTTTAATGTTATTGTGAATGAAACTCTCTTTTTAATTTTATTTTTAAATTGTCCTTGGATAGAATATGGAAATGCAATTGATTTCATGCTGTATCCTATGACCTTTAGAATGTTGTATATTAATTCTAGTTATTTTATGTAGATTCATTGGGATTTTCTACATACATGATTATTTCATCTGTGAATAAAATTAGTTTTCCTTCCTCTTTTCTTATCTACATGCTTTTAATATCTTTTCCTCATGCATTGGTTAGAACCTCCCGTATTATTTAGAATAGAAGTAGGGACATATTCATAGTTGACTTTTCTCTAATCCTTATGAGAAAGCATTAAATCTTTCACCATTTGGTAGGATCTTAGTGGTAGGTTTCACATAGGTGCCTTTTATGAAAATGAGGACATTTCCTTTTATTCTTTGTTTATTGAGCAATTTTATCATGAGCATTAGATTCTGTCAAATATTTTTTCTACATTTATTGAGATGATCTTTTTTTGTTCCTTTATTCTATTAAGATGGTATTTTAAACAGCAACATACAAAAGAAAGAAACTGGACCTCTTTTTACATCATACTTAAAAATAAATTCAAAATGGATTAAAGACCTAAATGTGAGACCTGAAACCATAAAAATCCTAGAAGAGAACACAGGCAGTAACTTCTCTGACATCAGCCATAGCAACTTCTTTCTGGATGTGTCTCCTGAGGCAAGGGAAACAAAAGCAAAAATGAAGTATTGGGACTTTGTCAAAATAATCTTCTTCACAGTGAAAGAAACATTCAACAAAACTAAAAGGGAACCTACAGAATGGGAGAAGATATTTGCAAATGACACATCTGATAAAGGGTCAGTATTCAAAATCTATAAAGAACTTATCAAACTCAACACCCAAAAACAAATACTTCAGTAAAGAAATGGGAAGAAGACATGAATAGAAAACTCCAAAGAAGACACAGATAGCCAATAGACACATGAAAAGATGCTCAATATCACTGATCATCAGGGGAATGCAAATCAAAACTGCAGTGAAATCACCTCATACCTGTCATAATTGCTAAAATCAACAACACAAGAAACAGTAAGTGTTGGCAAGGATATGGAGAAAGGGGAACACTCTTGCATTGTTAGTGGAAATGCAAACTGGTGTAACCACCCTGGAAAACAATGTGGAAGTTTCTCAAAAAATTCAAAATAAAACTACCCTATGATCCAGCAATGGCAATACTATGTATTTACCCAAAGAATACAAAAATACTAATTCAAAGGGACACATGCCAATATCACGGATGAACAAGAATGCCAAAATTCTCACCAAAATACTAGCCAATAGGATCCACAGGACATTAAAAGGATTATTCACCACCACCAATTGGGATTTATTCCTGGGCTGCAAGGGTGGTTTAACATTTGCAAATCAGAGTGATACATCACATTAATAAAAGAAAGTACAAGAACCATATCTTCTCAATTGATGCAGAGAAAGCATTTCACAAAATACAGCATCCTTTCTTGATTAAAACTCTACAGTGGGGGTGTCTGGGTGGCTCAGTGGTTGAGCATCTGTCTTTGGCTCAGAGCATAATCCTGGGGTCCTGGGATTGAGTCCCACATCAGGCTCCCCGCAGGGAGCCTGCTTCCTTCTCTGCCTGTGTCTCTGCTCTCTCTCTGTGTCTCTCATGAATAAATAAAATCTTTAAAAAAAAAAACTCTCTACAGTGTAAGGATAGAGGGAATATACCTCAATATCATAAAAGCCATTTATGAAAAGCCCACAGTGAATATCATTCTCATTGGGGAAAAACTGAGAATTTTTCCCCTAAGGTCAGGAACATGACAGGGATGCCCACTCTCACTACTGTTGTTCAACATAATATTAGAAATCCTAGCCTCAGCAATCAGACAAAAATAGAAGGCATTCAAATTGGCAAAGAACTCAAACTCTCACTCTTAGCAGATGACATGATACTTTATGTGGAGAACCCTAAAGACTCCACCTCAAAATTGCTAGATATCATACAGTAATTCAATAACATGGAAGGATATAAAATCAATGCAAAGAAATCATTTGCATTTCTATTCACTAACAATGAGATGGAAGAAAGGGAAATTACATATTATATATAATAGAATATTACTCAGCCATCTGAAAGGACAAATACCATTTACATCGACGTGGATGGAACTGGAGAGTATTATGCTGAGTGAAATAAGTCAATCAGAGAAAGACAATTATCATATGGTTTCACTCATATATGGAATACAAAAAACAGTGCAGAGGATCTTAGAATAAGGGAAGGAAAACTGAATGGGAAGTCATCAGAGAGGGAGAAAACCAAGAGAGACTCTTAACTGTAGGAAACAAACTGAGAGTTGCTGGAGGGGAAGTGGGTGATGGGATGGGGTAATTTGGTGATAGGCATTAAGGAAGGTATGTGATGTGATGAGCACTGGGTGTCATATGCAACTGATAAATTATTGAACACCACATCTGAAACTAAGTGTGTATTATATATTGGCTAATTGAGTTTAAATTTTAAAAACACCAAAGGGATACATGTACCCTATGTTTATAGCAACGTTATCTACAATAGCCAAATTATGGAAGAAGCCCAAGTGTCCATCAACTAATGGATGGATAAAGAAGTGGTACATATATACAATGGAATATTACTCACCCATTAAAAAGAATGAAACCTTGGCATTTGCAAAGACATGGATAGAGCTAGAGAATATTATGCTGAGTGAAATAAGTCAGAGGAAGACAAATACCATATGATTTCACTCATATGTGGAATTTAAGAAACAAAACAAATGAGCAAAGGGAAAAAAAGAGAGGGAGAAGCAAAACACAAAACAGACTCAACTATAAAGAACAAACTGATGGTTACTAGAATGGAGGTGGATCAGGGAATGGGTTACATAGGTGATGGGTATTGAAAGTGTACACTTGTGATGAGCACCAGTTGTATGGAAGTGTTGAATCTTTATGTTGTACACCTGAAACTAATATTACACTGTATGTTAACTAACTGGAATTTAAATAAAAACTTTTTTTAAAAGATGGCATTTGGGATCCCTGGGTGGCGCAGCGGTTTAGCGCCTGCCTTTGGCCCAGGGCGCGATCCTGGAGACCCGGGATCGAATCCCACATCGGGCTCCTGGTGCATGGAGCCTGCTTCTCCCTCTGCCTATGTCTCTGCCTCTCTCTCTCTCTCTGTGTGACTATCATAAATAAATTTAAAAAAAAATTAAAAAAAATAAATAAAAGATGGCATTTTACATTAATTGATTTTCAGATGTTGTATCAAACTTGCATTCCATAAATGCCACTTAGTCATGGTATATAATGCTTTTAATATATTGCTGGATTCAGTTTCCTAACATTTTGTTAAGGATATTTGTATCCATATTTATGAGGGATATTGGCCTATAGTTTTGTTTTTTGTTGTTGTATGTTACTGAACTCATAAAATGAGCTGAAAAGTATTTCCCCTTCCGCATTTCCTAAAAGAGTTTGTGTAAGGCTGGTATTATTTTTTTCATTAAATATCTGATAAAATTGACCAGTGAAGCCCTCTGTTTCTGGGATTTTGTTTGTGGGGAAATTTTAAATTATTATCTCAATATATTCATTTTTCTTTCTAGAAATTTGCCCGTTCTAAAAAGTTGTCTAATTTGTTGGCATAAAGTTGGTCATATTATTACCTTTTAATCCTTTTAATTTTTGTAAGTGTAGTGAATTCTCTTTCAATTCTGATTTTGATATAATTTTTGTCTTTTCTGTTGTTTTTATTTTTTGCTTGTATAGCTAAAGGTTTATCTTTTTTTTCTTTTGTCTTTCAGAGAAGGAGTTTTTTTTTTAAGATTTTATTTATTTATTCATGAGAGATACAGAGAGAGAGAGACAGAGACAGAGACACAGGCAGAGGGAGAAGCAGGCTCCATGGAGGAAGCCCAATGTGGGACTCGATCCCGAGACTCCAGGGTCACACCCTGAGCCAAAAGGCAGATGCTCAACTGCTGAGCCACCCAGGGGTCCCCTTATTAGTACTTTCTATCTATTTACTTTGGGTTTGACTATCTGTTCTGTTTCTAAAATCTTGAGATTAAATCTTAGATTTAAATTTTTTTCTTCTTTTCTGATATAAGGTTTAAAAATCTATAAATTTCCTGCTAAGAATTGCCTTAGCTGCATCCCATATATTTTGCTATGCTGTGTTTTAATTTTTATTCAGTTCAATATATTTTCTAATTTTCCTTGTGATTATTTCTTTGATACATGGGTCACTTAGAAATGTGTTGTTTAATTTCAAGTATTTGGTATCTTCTAGGTTTGTTTTCTGTGGTTGATTTAGAATTTAATTCTGTTGTGATCATAAAATATACAGAGTATGTTTTAAATTTATTGAGATTTGTGTTTTGGCATAGCACATGGTTTATGGAGAATTTTCAATGTGTGCTTAAAAAGAATGTGCATTCTGCTAATTTTAGATGACATGTTCTATATACATTGTGGTTAAATTGGTTAATATATAAGTTAAATTGGTTGATAATGTTGAAATCTATTTCCTTATTGATTTTCTGTCCAGTTATTTTGAGGAAGAAGCATTGAGACTTCCACCAATAACTGTTGAATTTTCTATTTCTCCTTTCAGTTTTGTCAGTTTTGTTTTGTGTACTTTGGGGTTCTTTTTAAAGCTGAATTCACATATTTCTTTGTTATATCTTCCTAATGTGTTGACCCTTTTATCATTATGAAATATCTGTCTTTACTTTGAGTAATAATTCTCTTCTTAAAATATATCTTCTCTGATACCAATTTAGCCACTCCAGCTCTTTTGTTGTTACTATTTGCATGGTATATATTTTTCTATTCTTTTACTTTCAATCTTTCTGTGTCTTTAAACCCACAGTGGTCTCTTACAAACAGCATATAGATAGAGCTTGCTTTTTTAATCTAATCTGACAATCTCTGTCTTTTGATCAAAGTGTCTATTCCATTCATATTTAATGGAATTGTTGATATGATCGATGTCTTCCATTTTGCTTTTTTGTTTGTGTCTCATGTCTCTTTTATTCCTTTGTTCTTCTTTTGCTATTTTTGTGTAAAAATATTTTTTAATATACATGTTAACATCTCTGTTAATTTTTAGCTTATTTTTTTTTAGTTATTTTCTTAGTGGTTACTCTAGGGATTAAAGTATGCATCCTTAGCTGAACAATCTAGTTCAGGCTAATACCAACTTTTTTTTTTTTTTAAATTTTTATTTATTTATGATAGTCACACACACAGAGAGAGAGAGAGAGAGAGGCAGAGACATAGGCAGAGGGAGAAGCAGGCTCCATGCACCGGGAGCGCGACGTGGGATTCGATCCCGGGTCTCCAGGATCGCGCCCTGGGCCAAAGGCAGGCGCCAAACCGCGGCGCCACCCAGGGATCCTACCAACTTATATCTAGTAAAATAGAGCAACTTTTCTCTAGTGTATCTCCCTTCTCCCACTTTTGTTCTATTATCATCATATATATGTTTTTTATCATTAAACATATTATATATAATATGTATATGCTATATGCCAAATAATACAAATCATAATTATTTCTGTAAATAATCATGTTTTTAAATAATAAAGAAAAGAGAAATATGTAAGATACACACAAATACAGTCTTTCATATGTACTCATATTTATTTCCAGTGTTCTTCATTCTTTTTTGTGAATTTGAGTTACCATCTTATGTCATTTCCTCTTGGCACGAACAACAACTTCATTTAATATTTCTGAAGCTTTGTTGATTTGTCTAAAGCATTTTTCTCTCTGTTTTCTGCTTTGGATAATTTTTTTTAAATTAGGCTCCATGCCTAGTGTGGAGCCCCAATGTAGGGCTTGAACTCACGACCTGAGATCAAGAGTCAGACACTTAACAGACTGAGCTACTCAGGTGCGCCTTCTTTGGGTAATTTCTTTAATGTATTTTCAAGTTTGCTGGTTCTTTTGATAGCTCAATCCCTATATTATTAAGCCCATTAAATACATTTTTCATGTTGGTTATCATACTTTTCAACTCTAGATTTGCCAGTCAGTTAATTTTTATGGTTTCTATTTATTTTGAGATCCTCTATTTGTTGTGTCAATGCCATCATATATTCCTTTAATTCTTCGATATTTGAATACTTTGAACACATTTATAACATATTATAATAGCTATTATATCTTTGTCTGCTAGATCCAACACCTGAGTTCACACAGAGTCAGTTTCTTTGACTGCTTTTTTATTTACTGAAGTGTGGATCACATTTTACTTTTTCTATGTAGGTCTCATAATTTTTAGTTGAAAATTGAACATTGTAGATAATAGATTGTAGTGACTCTGGATTCTGTTTTGTTTTCCTGAGAGTAGTTGTTGGGTTTTTTAGTAACTTGCTTGAACTTAAACTGGCCATATATGTCTCTTCTCAGATTTTTATTCTTGTTTTTATTTTTTAACCTAATTCTCTAGAGGTCATGCCTGTTTCTACATAACTTAGAGACAAATATTATGCTGAAACATCTCAAGCCTGTAAAATTTCTGCATTCTGTTCATTTGTGTGTCAGTTGGGGGATACATTCAATTTTTCAGCTAATTATCAATTCTCCCTTAGCTTTTACCATTTGCCAGACTCCTGGGTTTCTTCCATTCATGTGTGTAGTTTCTTAAATTTCTAGATATGTAGCGATCTTATCTCAGCCTTTTTTGTGGCTCTGTCATTTCTGAAATCTCCCTGTTAAAATTTTAGTTTGTTTTTTATTCAGCCCAGTGAGGTCTGCAACCTCAGGCTAAGAATGCTGTGAATTTTCATCTGTTTCCTTTTAAATTCATTAGTTGTAGCTGATTGAGCCATAATTAAGCCACACTTACCCCAAATTGAATCTTCACCCTCTAGTAGCGGAGCTATTCATTTTCATGGCCAGTCCATGCTGATAAAATAAGGTTTTTTTAAAAAGATTTATTTATTTATTTTTGATAGACAGAGAGAGAGAGAGGCAGAGACACAGGAGGAGGGAGAAGCAGGCTCCATGCCGGGAGCCTGACGTGGGACTCGATCCCGGGACTCTAGGATCGCACCCTGGACCAAAGGCAGGTGCTAAACCGCTGAGCCACCCAGGGATCCCCATAAAATAAGTTTTTACCAATAAAACTGGAAGCAGAGTATGTGAGTAGACCCAGGAACAAAAGCCACAGATTCCTGCTGTTCTTACCTGAAGCTCAAGCAATTTCCCAAGAATAAATTCTTCTCAAATTGTTTTTTATCTTTGGCCAATCTGAAGCTCTAAAATGATTGTTTAGGGCACTTCAGTTTTATGCATGTTCTTTGCTGAAAGCACTCATCAATGTCTTTATGCCTTCACACCATAACCTGAAATGTTTCCCTGTTTTCTTTTTTTTATTTATTTTTAAAGATTTTATTTATTTATTCATGAGACACACACACACACACACACACACACACACACACAGAGGCAGAGACACAGGCAGAGGAAGAAGCAGGCTCCACGCAGGGAGCCTGACATGGGCCTAGATCCTGGGTCTCCAGGATCAGGCCTTGGGCTGAAGGCAGAGCTAAACCTCTGAGCCACTGGGGCTGCCCTTATTTATTTAAAAATTTTTTTTAATTTAAATTCAATTTGCCAACATATAGTATAACACCTACTGCTCATCCTATCAAGTGCCCTCCTTAGTGCCCATCACCCAGTCACGCCATCCCCCCACCCTCCTCCTCTTCTGCAACCGTGTTTGTTTCCCAGTTAGGAGTCTCTCATGGTTTGGCATCTTCTCTAATTTTTCCCCACTCAGTTTCCCTCCTTTCCTTTATAATCCCTTTCAACCCTGTTTTCTTTTTAGTAACATTCTTAAGTTTTCTCATAGTCTTTCTTTTGCCTTCTGTTACCAAACATCAGAAAGCTCTGTATTTCGTCTCTTCCTGGACTGGACTCCAGGACTCTCTTAGGCAGGCGATTCATTCCTATGAGTAGAGCTTCCATCTGACTCTCCTCATCCTCATGAAGCCCAGAAGCTAACTCACAGTGGAGTTAAATTTTCCCTACATAGAGTTTTTCACATGCCAAATCTTCTGCAAAATAATGAGATTATTTATATATCCAATTAGTAGAAAAATTTTTGTTTTACTGGAAGCAATCTAAAGTTTGAAACAATTGCATCCACAACTGGAAATCTGGCAAACCTAGGTATGAATAAGAGACAGTTTACTTGGATTACATGAAGGACATAAAATTTGAGGTTGAGTAATTCACAAGGACCTTTAAATAATGAGTGCTAATTAATGTAGAGCTGCAAATCCCATAATTACAAACCTCAATTCACAAGGCAAGAAGGTGTCCACAGTGCCTCGCAAGGGTATGGCATTCGTCCCAAGCAGTCCAAGAAATACTATTTACTGTTGCCCTTAAGCAAATTAGAAAAGAACTGTGATCAAAAAGTTATCCCAAAGGTAGTTGCTGTAGAATATGAGGAGGCTTTGAAATCAATTGTATATTGTTGTGTTATGGTGAGTTTTATCAGAAAATGATTCTCCTAATTTTATTTTTTTAAAGATTTTATTTATTTATTTGACAGAGAGAGATAGAGTGAGAGAGGGAGAGATAGACAGAGAGCACAAGCAGGGGAGGGGCAGAGGGAGAGGGAGAAGTAGACTCCCTGCTGAGGGAGCCCCACATTGTGGGGGGGGGATGTGGGATCATGACCTGAGCTGAAGGCAGATGCTTGACTGAGCCACCCCGGTGCCCCAATTCTCCTAATTTTAGAGAGACAAAATTGTATGATACTTTACAGTATATTCCTTGGCATCCAATGCATTTAAATACGGTAGAGAATCACAAAGATTCCGTGCCTAACTTTCCTGCTCGCACCATTCTTAGAGACCCAATATTTTTGTGGAAGGCATCTGGTAACCCCATTCACAGAGATCTATTTTTACCTTCAATTCACAGCTGAGAGGAACTTTAGGAGTGCCAAATTAAAAAATTTCCGAGGACCACCAAAAGACAAGGATTTCCCTTTTTTGAGGGAGTGGAGATAGTTTCCTGAAAGTAAAAACCAGAATGTGGGGAATCCCTACTCAATTCCCACAGTCTTGGGATCCCATTGGACTCTGTACTGAAGTAAAAAACAGGGTTCATCTGGGCTAGCTATGGGTTTTAGGCCAGGGCAGAGGTAATTAGGGTCCATCATAGGCTGAATGATAAGGGAGTGGAGAGGATGGGAAAGCTTCTAAGACTGAGGAGAAGAGCTATTTTTAAAATGTTTCTGGAAGGCATGCTTCAAAAATAAAACCCCTCTATGTTGGAACTATAACACCTCATTAAAAATCATCTTGACAAATTTGCAGATCAGTATGAACCCTTTGAGGTAGGTTATGTGGCTGGTGCTACTTATTCGCAAGAGCACAGGAAGTCTATAATTCAAAAGAGTATGCACTGAATGCCTAGAATCTTTCAATCTTTCCTTTGCTAAATGCCATTAATACTACACTATAGAAGTTCTCTTTGTGTTTTTTGACATCAACGTTCAAAGGAAACTCTAAAACATATTGCAAATATAATGTACCTCATTTTCTTGCTTCTTAAGACACCTATTCTCCCATTCTGAAATTGAGATACATTTTTCACTCAACCTATTCATTTACCGTGGTAGTATTCCCTATTTATTTGAAAAACTTTTATTAAATCAAGGATGTATCTTATAATCTATGGGGTCTTAGAGGAGAAGAGACAGTGATAGAGTTTAGAGTATGAACTCTGGCTTAGACATAACGTTTAAATTCTTGCTTCATCAAGTATTGGCTCTGTAACTTTGGGCTAGATACTTAGTTTTTCTAAGCTTGAGCTTTCTTAATTTGCAAAATGGGGATAATAATACCTACTTTGTAGGGTTTTGAGAATTAAATGTGATAATATATACCAAATAGGACTGAATGGTCAATTTAATATAAGCTATGATATACTCATGATATACTCATGATATACTCATTTTTCTTTCCTATTTCACCCATGGATAACAAGTATTATCCAGCTCATACTCTTGAGGGCTGAGGGAAAATCAATCAAACCACTAGTGTACATGCAGGATCTTTTATGTATTCAGCACCATAGCAGGCACTTTGAGGAAAGTTACCAATCATCCCTGCCCTTTGGGAGCTTATAACCTAGTTGAGGACAAAAGTTAAACTCATAAATGACCAGAGAATATATTCTTTTACAATTGATATTATATAATTTAGCATCTAATTATGTAAATCAGAATAAAAGTGACTCAGCACTCTTGAGAAAAAAGGACTTTGGTTCACGGGACTGACATGGATTCTAGAGTCAGATTAGGATTGAAATCCTGATTCTATCACTTATTAGCTATGTGTCCTTGGAAAAGTTAACTTCCCTGTGCCTTCATTGTCTTACTGATAAAGTAGGGGCAGTAATAGCTATGTTACAGGGTTGCTATAGGAAGTAAATAAAAAGTCCATGGCCTCTACCTGGTACTTAATAGGTAGTAGTGATTATTTGATACATCTTTATTTCCTCCATAGCGTAGCACCTAACCCAGTGATTTCTACTGAAATATGTAATCAGCAAATGTTTATTGAACTGAAAAATTAGCATTTGTTCTATGTTTTCTTCTTCAGGCTGTTTTATTCACTGCTGTAATATGTAGCCTCATGGTGATCACCCAGGTGAAGTAAATCAGTGGACAATTTGTGGGCTGTTATAGTTTCAGAACCCATCTATGATCTGAAAAAGATTCATGAATTCAAATTAACTGAAAGGTCATTGTCTTCACCATCTCACTGATGAATATTGTAACAGTCAATACCAGCAGGAAATGGTGTAAATTTCTTCCTTGATCTTTGCTGTACTGTATATGTGTTATCTTATGGCAAATACTCTATACAGGCAAGGGTATTGCTTTTCATATTAGATGTTCTTGAGAAAAACAGCAAATTACAAAGTTAATCAGTGAGCTCTACCATTAAGGAGATCACTTTCTGGTTATTTTGTTAGGAGAATATTTGATCTAAAAAAAGTCTTTCTGTCAACTAAAAAATATCCTAGGCTTAATCTTGTACTAATTAGAGCTGGGCTTTCTTAATTCATTTCATAAACATGTGTAAGCTCCCACACTGTACAAGGAATTGTGCTAGGGGCTATGGGATAAAAAAAGATATATAAGACGTATTCTCTATTTTCAAAGGGTTTTGTGCCAGAGAGAGGTACAAAAATAACTATAACATAAGGAAGAATATTATTAAGTGGCTTAAGAGAAGCACAACGTGCTTTAGGACCATGAAAGATGAAGAGATTGATTTGTGTTGGGGAAACTGAAAATTCTGGAAGGCAATGGGACCTAACTTCAATTTCTTTTTTTTTTTTTAAAGATTTTATTGATTTATTTGACAGGGAGAGAGAGCACAAGCAGGGGAGCAACAGGCAGGGGGAGAGGGAGCCAACTCCCTACTGAGCAAGGAGCCCAACATGGGGCTCAATCCCAGGACTCTGGGATCATGACCAGAGCTGAAGGCAGACACTCAACCAGTTGAGCCACCCAGGCACCCCTAACTTCAAGTTTTGATATAAACTGAGATCTCTATCAACTCTGCAGTCTACTGAAAGTGTTAAGTTTTATCTAAATCTTATGTCTACCTTTGGTGGAATTATCCCCACTTTTGTGACTTCGCAAACTAGGCTGATCCCCAGCTTTGACATAACTTCAACAAACACGTTCTTTCTTAAGCTTCCCAATCACCTCCCTTCCACAAGCTGGCACTATTCAGGAGACCAACCCAAAATGTACCAGCTTTCTTGGATCCTGATTGAAATGAAATCTATTAATGCTTGTATTTTCTAAGGGTAAAAGTTGTGGACTGGCTCTTGCTTTCTTTCCTTCTTTTTAAGATTTTATGTACTTATTTATTTGAGAGAGAGAAAGAGCACAAGCAGGGAAAGAGCCATAGAGAGAGGGACAAACAGACTCCCCATTGAGCAGGGAGCCAGATGTGAGGCTCCACCCCAGGACCCTGGGATCATGACCTAAGCTGAAGGCAGATACTTAACAGACTGAGCCACCCAGGTGCCTCTGGCTATTTCTGACAACCTATTTTGTCTAATAAAATTATCAAATTTATCAATAAGACAAGTTTCAAAAAACAAAACAAAAATATGTTACTTTAAAATATAAATATTTATGAAGTATGTAAAACCAAGCACTTATGAAAGTTATATTTTAAACGCTCCTTTACAGGATTTTTCTAGGAGATAGGTAAGTTAAATCTTCTCAAAAATAAATGTTTAATGAAGTTTAGATTAAAGACCCCTTCTTTTTTATTTCTTGGTAAATCTTCTAGTAAGGATAGGCATTCATAATTAAGATCATCTGGGGATCCCTGGGTGGCACAGCGGTTTAGCGCCTGCCTTTGGCCCAGGGCGCGATCCTGGAGACCTGGGATCGAATCCCACGTCGGGCTCCCGGTGCATGGAGCCTGCTTCTCCCTCTGCCTGTGTCTCTGCCTCTCTCTCTCTCTCTCTCTCTCTCTGACTATCATAAATAAATAAAAATTAAAAAAAATTAGGATCATCTGTCTCAAATTTTTTTCTCTGTTGATTTGTTGTGGATAAATGCTTTTAAAAATCTCTGAAAGGCAAATGCTAGTGGGAGGCAGTTTCCATGGTGACTTCAGAGTTTGTATTGTTGTTTTTAGACATCATAAATATGAGGGCTGCTTTTGCTTGTTACTGTGCAGATCTTACTCATGGTATGAAAGGTCTTAGGGTAGAAGGTAAGGAGGGTATGGCCAGCCCAATGGTTTCAGCCTCCTGTGGTATACATTTAGAATCTTTGTGTCTTTCATGTCTATGTGTCTAACTGTATCATTTGATGCTGAATCTGATCTGAGGTGGACACATAACTCAGATACCAAATGAGCACACCAGAGAAATGTGTAGGCAGGATACACAATGGAATTGGGGGAAGGGTTTCCATACAAGTGAATGAAAGTTGATGAATGTATCTTAATAAAGTAGAAATACGCTATTTGTTTTCCTGAAAACTCATTCCCCAAGCAAAGCTCATTTAATGTTTAGTGTAAGAAGAGGAAGAGGAAGCCATTGCTTCTTTAAAAGTTAAATTCAAATTAATTTCCCTTTTTCATCATAATGGACATATTTATAAGACATTAATTAATATTAAGAGAATGGGAGCCTGCACACTATACAATATCAGTAATAACTTCTTTTACATTAGGACAGGTATTTCCAGGTATATTTCTATCAATAATATCTGTCTATCTATCTGTCCTTATGGAATTTAAAGCTCTATTTCCCCCTTATATGTTGCCTTACAACTTGTATAGAAAAGAATTTAACCCTTCCCAGAAAGCCTGGCCTTTGTCCTGTGCTCCTGGGAAGTAATCTCTAAGCCCCTGGAATGTCTTGCCCTATATAAGTGTCTTTGTTTATCTGGGGGCTTTGGGGTCACACAGATAGTCTAACAATGTGAATTAGGGTGGGGGCTTTGGGTCAAGCAGTGTTAGTTGACCTATACAGGAGCTGGAGACTGAAGTCAGCTACAGGGGTGGAAAACCAGATCTATATGACTGAGCTCCAATAACAACTCTGAACACAAAGCCTCAGGTAGACTTCCCTGGTTGGCAATATTCTGTGCATATTGCCACACATTGTTATCAGGAAAGTGAGCATTGTCTACAACTCCACTGGGAGAGGACAGCCAGAAGCTCCACATGTAGAACTTTCCTGGACTCTGCTCCTTGTGTCTCTCCTTTTTTTTTTTAAATTTATTTTTTATTGGTGTTCAATTTGCCAACATATAGAATAACACCCAGTGCTCATGCCATCAAGTGCCCCCCTCAGTGCCCGTCACCCAGTCACCCCCACCCCCTGCCCACCTCCCTTTCTACCACCCCTTGTTCGTTTCCCAGAGTTAGGAGTCTCTCATGTTCTGTCTCCCTTTCTGATATTTCCCACTCATTTTTGCCCCTTTCCCCTTTAACCCCTTTCACTATTTTTTATATTCCCCAAATGAATGAGACCATATAATGTTTGTCCTTCTCTGATTGACTTATTTCACTCAGCATAATACCCTCCAGTTCCATTCACGTCGAAGCAAATGGTGGGTATTTGTCATTTCTAATAGCTGAGGAATATTCCATTGTATACATAGACCACATCTTCTTTATCCATTCATCTTTCGTTGGACACCGAGGCTCCTTCCACAGTTTGGCTATTGTGGCCATTGCTGCTATAAACATCGGGGTGCAGGTGTCCCAGCGTTTCACTGCATCTGTATCTTTGGGGTAAATCCCCAACAGTGCAATTGCTGGGTCATAGGGCAGGTCTATTTTTAACTCTTTGAGGAACCTCCACACAGTTTTCCAGAGTGGCTGCACCAGTTCACATTCCCACTAACAGTGCAAGAGTGTTCCCCTTTCTCCACATCCTCTCCAACATTTGTTGTTTCCTGCCCTGTTAATTTTCCCCATTCTCACTGGTGTGAGGTGGTATCTCATTGTGGTTTTGATTTGTATTTCCCTGATGGCCAGTGATGCGGAGCATTTTCTCATGTGCTTGTTGGCCATGTCTTCCTCTTCCTAGTGTCTCTTCTTTGGCTTATTTTCATCTTTAACTTTCCACTGTAATTAACTGTAAATATAACAGCTTTCAGTGAGTTCTAAGTCCTATTATCTAATTATGAAAACTGAGGGTGGTCTTGGAGACCCTTGAACTTGTAGTTGGTGTCAGAAGTGAGGATGGTCTTAGGGATTGTTCACTAACTTTGTACAACTTTTGTTAAATTAGCACACTGAAGCATGGAGGAGTTGGTGAAGTCCCCTCCTGTCACAGATTGGGTTCCTGCGGAAACATCTTGAGACTCAGATATGTGTGCAGTAGGTTTATTGGGGGAATGCTCTAGAAACAAACCCTGTGAGGGAGCAAGGGCAGCAGGATTAGACAGATAGAGACATTGAACAGCAATGTAGACACCACAGCAGTTCTCAGTTGATCCCATGAGAAGCTCTGGAGCTAAGATAGCCTTTCTGAGTTGTCATGAATGAAGGCCTTTATAAGAACCCTCTTCACCCCCTCCACTCCTGACCAATCTTTACATGTAGGTTACCCCTAGGGAGAGTGTGAATCTTTGGGGAGGCAGCAACCATCCACTGAGGGAAGTGCCTAGGGAGAGACTCAGCTGTGAGTCATCAGCAGCCAACACTCCTAACAGCTGGGGAATTTAGTGCCTCAGGCATAAAGAGAAGGTCTGGATGTTGCACCAGATTACCCACTACACCTCCCTTTTTAATTTTCTCTGGGTTCTACTGAGTGGTTATCCGAGCCAGAGACAACTTAATTGGCTCTCACTTTGTGAGATGAAGATCACAAAACATGGTATATGTGTTTTATTTGGAAAACCTTGTGTAAAAATTACATATCTCTACGAAATAAGATACTTGGGGAGAGACTTTCAATTTACCTCTCTACCTTTGCCAAGTAGAGAGGAGATAATGGAATTCCATGGGAACAAGGACAGAGAAACAAAGTGTTAAACAAGAATTCCAAATGTATATAAGACAGCACTGAAATTTTCATGTGTCTTTTTAGAGAAAGATTGTTTGGAATTTTAGAAAAGTTCAAGTGCAGCAGGTGCTATTGGTTCCCTAATCATATCCCCTATGCCTATCCAGGAGGTTACTTAATCCCCAGAGAGTTCCCTAACATACAGTTTCCGATATCTTTTCCTGAGGGCATTCTCTGACTATTTTGCCCAGCACTTGAGGCAATCTCGAAGTACCACAGTGCTAATGCTTCAGAGTAGTGGTGCCCGGCTGGCTCAGTAGAGCATGCAAATAACTCTTGATCTTGGGGTTGTGTGTTTGAGCCCCATGTTGGGTGTAGAGATCACTTAAAAATAAAATATATATTAAAAAATAAGAAACAAAACAAATAAAGGAAAAAAGAGAGAGAAAAAACAAGAAACAGACCCTTGATTATAGAGAACAAACTAATGGTTACCAGAGGGGAGTGGGGGGCGGATGGGTGACATAGATGATGGGGATTAAGGAGGGCACTTGTGATGGGCACTGGGTATTGTATGGGAGTGTTGAATCATTATTGTACACCCAAAACTACTATCACTATATGTTAACTAGACTAAATTAAAATAAGAAAATGGTAGATATATGAAGCAAAAACCAAATAATAAAAAAAATTAAATCCTCTTTATATTACAAAAAAAGATACCAAAGACTTCATATGATAAAAGAATGCAAAATACATCATTGATATTTTTATGTTGATTACATGTTGAAATGGTAATATTTTGGATATAGTGTGATAAAGAAATTATATTTTTTTAAATATTATTTATTTATTTATTCATGAGAGACAGAGAGAGGGCGGGGGCAGAGGCATAGGCAGGGGGAGAAGGAGGCTCCATACAGGGAGCCTGATGTGGGACTCCATCTCAGGACTCCAAGATCATGCCCTGAGCTGAAGGCAGGTGCTTAACCACTGAGCCATCCAGGCATACCAAGAAATTATATTATTTTATTTTTTTTAAAGATTTTATTTATTTATTAGACATAGAGAGGGGCAGAGACCCAGACAGAGGGAGAAGCAGACTCCATGCAGAGGAGCCCGACACGGGACTCGATCCTGGGTCTCCAGGATCAGGCCCTGGGCTGAAGGCGGCGCCAAACCACTGAGCCACCCGGGCTGCCCAAGAAATTATATTATTATCATTAATTTTACTTGTTCCTTTTTAGTTTTTTTAAGTGTGGTTCTTAGAAAATTTTAAAATACATATATGACTTGCATTTTATTTCTATTGGACAGCACTTTCTTTTTGTAAGTAAACTCTACCCCCAACCTGGGGCTTGAACTCCCGACCCCAAGATCAAGAGTCACATGCTGTATAGACTAGGTCAGCCAGGTGCCCTATTGGACTGTACTTTTCTGAACAGTCTCTCAGAAAAATCCCTGGATTGAAACCCAGTTGCCCATTGGTATAACCAGCTTGTTAGCAAATCCTTTATTGGTTTCTCCCTTCTCTAACTTCCTTATTCTCTCCTCTTGATTCCTGGGATCAACTACCTGTTCCCATACTCTTGTTTCAGGGTCTGCTTTGGGTGGGACGTGGGTAGGGGGTGAATGTGAGGGTCAAACTAAATACATTAAGTGAGCTACTGTTTTACCACCTCAACCAAGAAGACTCTGCCACAGATAAGATCTCTTCCCTTCTCCCATCAAAAATTTCTGTCGACTCCCTAATGAACATAGGATAAAGCCCATACAATTTAGCATAGGATCCCTCACCATCTGCCCTGAGATATCCTTCACCTTGAAACCCACAAACTCCTACATGCTGATATCCCGCATTTCCTTGCTGTTATGTATCTCTTCCTCCAAGCCTGAAATTTATTCTCCCTTTCTTTTCTCTCTCTCTGGCAAACCCTTACCCATATGTCAAACCCCAACTCAAATGTAAATTACTATGTTAGATATTCCTTAGAGTATCTGATCTCTTAAAAGAAATATTTTACTTCTTGGTAATCCCATTCCTTATCCAGTATTAAAACATATCAAGCCATAATTACCAGTTTTTGTCTATCTCCTGTATTCTACTTATCACACACTCTTAAGAGCAGTCTGTTTCTCCTGTTTCTCTAGTAGCAAGCAGGATCTTTGACACATAAAAGCTGCTTAATGAAATGTGAACTGAAGAGTCTGTAGGGTCTTAGAACAGGATTTCTTTTCTTTTTTTTTAAGATCTTATTATTTATTTATTTATTTATTTTTTATTTATGCGAGAGAGAGAGAGAGAGAGAGAGAGAGAGAGAGACATAGGGAGAGGGAGAAGCAAGCTCCCCGCAGGGAGCCCAATACAGGACTTGATCCCAGAACCCTGGGACCACACCCTGAGCTGAAGGCAGATGCTCCACCACTAGCCACCCACGCGGCCCTAGAACAGGATTTCTCAAAGGTTTCCAATTAAGAAGCCCCATGTAGAAGGGATAATGGTTTGTGGGAGAAGGAGTGAATAACAGGAGATTATTCACTACAAGATAAATTTATGGCAGTAAATAAGATTTCATAGCTAATCTAAAAAATCTAAAAGGATTTTGTATTTTACTCTATATAATCTGTCTCTGTATTTTAATATTTTAAAGTGACACCAGGGAAACAAAACACACAAACTCTTTTCTTGTCTCATTACCTAATGGCAAGATGCTTTGAGTTGAGTTTATTGATTCAAAAAGTACTGCACTGAACTGAAACAAGCAGAAATTATCTGGAAGATCCAGTATTAGGTGAACCCCTGCAGTATTTAGAAAGCCACAGTATATTGAAAGCCCAAATATACATAAATACATGGATATATATGGCATTAGCTTTTTAACAGCTTTTTTCTTTTCTTTTTTTCTTTTCTCTTCATGGCTTTCCACATTATGTGTTCTTGGTGTATTTGTCAAAAGTTAGTTCATCATATATGCATGGGCTTATTTTGAGACCCTCGATTCTGTTCTATTGGTCTATGTGTCCATCTCAATGCCAGCAACATACTGTTTTGTTTTGTTTTTAGAGAGGGAGGGTGGGGAAGGGCAGACAGAGAGGGAGAGAGAATCTTAAGCAGGCTCCTTGCCCAGCGTGGGGCCTGATGCAGTGCTCCATATCACAACCCTGAGATCCTGACCTAAGCCGAAATCAAGAGTTGGATGTGTAATCGACTGAGCTGCCCAGGTGCCCTGACACCATACTGTTTTGATTACCATCACTTTGAAATATAATTTGAAATCAGGACCTGCTATGCCTCCAAATTTGCTATTTCTTAAGATTGCTTTGACTATTGGGAGTCCTTTGCAGATCCCTACAAATATTTGGATGGTGGCATGCAGTTGCACAGATACAGGGGCTAGCTGCAGGCACACACAGGTCTAACTCACTGACAATTGTCAGGGCTGGATCCAAGCCCACAAACAGCCATGAAGATCTTGGCTGTCAGTGTGCACTCGTGTGGCTGCAAAGGTTCACCATGGGTATGTGCATGGTGGCTGGGGCTGGTGACAGGAGTTGGGGATGGTGGCACACAGGTGAGCAACTGCAGCGTCTAAGCTGTATGCACACAGTGATGCAAGCCAGTGGCAGGAGTCAGGGCCAGATCCGGGCTCATGAGCATCTGTGGGGGCCTTGGCCGTCAGTGAGCACACACAGCTGCAGAGACCAGGGCTAGCTGCCAGTATAGATTTCGGGCGTTAGTGGCCAGGCAGGCAGAAGGACTCAGGCAGCTGGCGTCTGCAATCTGGAAAACCCGTGGGGTGAAAACCTCAGCAGTGAGATCCACAAAGGGTCTGGGATGGTTTTACTTTGTTTTTCATCTCTGCCTTAATTCTCAGCACTCTCCACTCTCATCTTATATCACTGCTTTTTACACTGTGTTGGCCAGTGCCTTTCACACAGTGTGAACACTACAAACGTTTGCTGAATATGGATTGCTCTGTGAGAGGGTCCCTTTTAAGATTAGTATGTTGATCTGATAATGAAGAGACGCGTTTGTTACTTTATTACAACAGAGTTATAGTATTATTTTTTAAAATTTATTTGAGAGGGAGAGAGAGAGTGCATGAACAGGGGGTGGGAGGAGAAAGGAGAAACAGACCCTGCGCTGAGCAGGAAGCCCAAGGAGGGGCTCCATCCAACGGTCCTGGGATCATGACCTGAGCTGAGGGCAGACGCTTAACCGACCAAGCCACCCAGGCACCCTTCTAGTGTCATTTTATATATGGAAAATAAAAGATGCAAAATGTCAAGACCCTTTTATAGAGTGGGGGGCTGGCTTTCCTTCCATCTTTTTTTCTCTACAGCTGCCCAACAAAATTTGCTTCCAGATTAAGCCAGCAATAAATTCTTCAACATTATCAACTAGTGGTGATTTTCTGAGATTTTGGTTTTCCAAAATCAAGCTACAAATCATGTTATAAATCGTATGTTTCTGTTGAATCCAAGATACCATTTACTTTGGTAGCCTTGAAAGGCATCACAGCAGTTGCTCCTCACTTAGTTCAGTACATTTAAGTGTGTAACATCACAAGGAAGAAATAATCTCTTATGCCTGATACTCCGGGCAAATCTGAAAATGTTTTTGGGGAAATGGATGAACATAGCATAGGCACTAAGGAAGGAGTCTTCTTTTTTCAATTTTTATTCAAATTCTAGTTAATAAAGAGTGCAATTTGGGTTTCAGGAGCAGAATTCAATGATTCATCACTTCTGTACAATACCCAGTGCTCATCATAACAAGTGCCTTCTTTAACACCCATCACCCCTTTAGCCGATCTTCCACCCACCAGGAAGGAGTCTTCTTAATTTTATTTTCTTAAAACTGGTTTACCCAGGACACCTGGGTGGCTCAGTGGTTGAGCATCTGCCTTCGGCCTAGGGTGTGATCCCAGGGTCCTGGATAAATTCCACGTCGGGCTCCCTGCATGGAGCCTGCTTCTCCCTCTGCCTGTCTCTGCCTCTCTCTGTGTGTGTGTCTCTCTCATGAACAAATAAAACCTTTTAAAAAACTGGTTTACTCTAATATTCAATACAGGTAAATCCTTAGCTCCTTCACCACTACCCAGATCTGAGCTATAATCATCTCTCACTTGAATTCCTGCTGATTCCACCCAACCTGCCCTACAGTTGATTCTCCTTGCAGAAACCAGATGACTTGATAATGTCATTCTGCTCAAAACCCTCCAATAGTTTCCCATCTTACTCAGAGTAAAAATCCAAGTTTTCATTACGGTCCTTCAGGCCCTACATAATTTAATCCCCTGATAACTCTTTGACCTTATCTCCTACTACTGAATCTTCATTCCAGATTCACTGGCATTTGTTTTTTTTTTTTTTTATTTCTTGAACTCATACACACTCTGAGGGACTTTACATTTATGGTTCCCTCTGCCAGGAAAACTCTTCCCTCAAATACTCACTTGTTTCATTCTTCATTGTGTTTTGATGTCTGCTCAAAGGTTACTTTCTCAAAGAGGTCCCTCCTTTTTGACAACAAAAGAATATTCTCTATATCCTTACCAATTTTACTCAATTTTACAATTGTAGTACCACTTGGTACAATTGTAGTACCACTTGGTACAATTGTAGTCACCACTTGGCTATATACTTAATCCTTTTTATTTGCATATTGTCTTTCTCCCCTGACTAGAGTGTCAGTTCTATGAAGGCAAGGACTTTGTCTGATTTGTTCTCTGCTGTTTCATTTAGGACCATACCTGGTGCATAGTAAGGCCTTGGCAAACATTTATTTGTTCAATGATTTACTCCAGATGTAACTACTCCTACCTAACAGAATTCACCTCAGGCTCACATAAGCATATTCTGGGCTCTATTTTCTTTGTATTAATACCTAGCAATGTCTACCATGATCCTTCCATTCCTTTCCAGGAGTTTGTAAGCTTTCCAAGAGCAGGAACTAGGTCCTGAGTCACTGGGTGATGTGTGAAGGGCTACGACCAGAAGGGAAGAAGATATTCTTTTTTTTTTTTAAAGATTTTATTTATTTATTCATGATAGACACACAGAGAGAGGCAGAGACATAGGCAGAGGGAGAAGCAGACTCTCCATGGGACACCCGAAGTGGGACTCGATCCCAGGACCTCAGGATCACAACCTGAACTAAAGGCAGACACTCAACCACTGAGCCACCCAGGTGCCCGGGAAGATGATATTATATATGTTACTGATTGATGAAAAAAAAATAGAGTAGGTCTTTGCAATCCTTTTCCATGTTCCATAATCCAGGCTTCTGCCCAACATGATGGCAACTAAGAGGAATGTCAGTAATGTGTCTTGTTAAAAAACACTGCTTAGGAGCTCCTGAGTGGCTCAGTCGGTTAAGTGCTCAACTCTTTTTTTTTTTTTTTTTTTTTTTTTTTTTTTATATTTTTTTTCAATTTTTATTTATTTATGATAGTCACAGAGAGAGAGAGAGGCAGAGACACAGGCAGAGGGAGAAGCAGGCTCCATGCACCGGGAGCCCGATGTGGGACTCGATCCCGGGTCTCCAGGATCGCGCCCTGGGCCAAAGGCAGGCGCCAAACCGCTGCGCCACCCAGGGATCCCTAAGTGCTCAACTCTTATTTTCAGCTCTGGTCATGATCTCATGGGTTGAGAAATCGAGCCTGGCTTAACACTTGGGAGTGTGCTTGAAGATTCTCTCCCTCTGCCCCTCCCCACACTTACACATGTGCATATTGTCTCTCTAAAATAAATAAATCTTAAAAAGAAAAACCACTGCTGGATTCCTAAGGCCAGAAATTTCCAATGGCAAATTCTTGGTCATATACTGTATTGCTTATTGTATGGTTTACTAGCAAGTCAATTTTGACAGCTATTTTTCCACAAAGAAGAGTAGGTAAAGGAGAGTGGGAAAAAATTCAGGTACATTCTTTTTTTGAAGTCTTGGTCAGAACACTTGGAGGAATTTGAAAGGTAGCCACACATTCTTTAATCTGTTGGCAAGAGTCAGGATCTTTGGGATTTTAAGGCCGATCTGACCAAATCTTCAGGAGAGCTGGTACTAAGGGGAGTATCACACCGAGGAAACTTGAGAAGATTTTTAAAAATCATATGTTGCTTCCCCAAGATGTTTTAGGGGCTGTAGATCTATATATCAGCATACATGATATGCATAAATGCATAAGAATGCATACATTCTTCCATTTCTTACCAGACTAGGTCAATGGCAAGAATGACACAAAGGTGTGGATATCCAGGAGGCTCATCCAGTTTAAGGTTTTACTTATCATTATTGACTGACACAGTTGTAATGCTAAAAGAGCAATCAATAAGTGTAGCATTTCAATGTTTCTATTTAAAGAAAACACTGAAAAAAAAAGAAAACACTGAAAACCACAGTGACATGTACAATAAAAAATAACTTTGTGAGCTTACTCCCAGAATGCCCTGTTTGTACCAACATTGTTAATGGGAACAGAGAAGCGTTAAATAAGGACTGCAGGTGTTATCTCATAGGGTTGGTAATTAGCTCATGCAATAAAGTACTAACTTACCTTCTCATGGGTAATTACAGTACTGAATCACCAATGAAGGCTAGTAATATTTTAAATCTTCTAAGTTACTACCAGATGTACAAGCTTTGGAATAATTCTTCTCAGTTTCTTACCAATAAATACATGCTTTGCATTTTCTTCATTTCAGTTGAATATTTTTTAGTTTAAAATGAAAAGAAATTGGCTGGCAAATAAAATGGCATCCATAAAGTAAAATCACTGATCATTTCACATTTCACATTTCTAGGGTTTGGTCATCATAAAGCCCGAATTACCAGCTTCTCAAACTTACAACTTCTCTATTACACTGAACATCTCAAATTTAGCACTGAAAAGATCTTAGGAAGCACATAGAGAGTTTTCCCTTGGGAAAATTGCCAAATAGAAAAAAATGGCTTCTTAGTGTATTTCCCTGCATTGATTTCCCTTTGAGTTAAAGGATCCATATTCCTAAGTCTGACCTCTCTTTCAATGAACATTTATGTAGCCCTTGGCCACCCAGGAAAGATCACTAGCATCTCTCCTTCTCCCATTCCTTGAATTTTATTGGTCTCAAGCCTGTTAGGATAAGATCATTTGACATCACGGAGATAGACTTGAATATTTTGGATAAATCTTGTACAGTTGTTTCTAAAGTATTCACTTTATTTATTGCATCACAAAACCAACATTAGTCATTAAATCATCAATTAAAAAGTGAAATAGGGAACTTCTGGATTCTAGTTAGGAGTCATAAGGAGGTTGGAAGTTATTACTCTCTCCTAACAATACATAAAAGGGTGAACAGACTGAAAAAATGAACAGTTCTTCTTGGATACTAAGAGAGGAAAGTGTATAAGTTGAACTGATGCCCTCAAGATTGGAGAGACAAAGAAGTGAATGAAGGGAGTCACAGCTTACCCAAGCAGAGACTCACAAGTAGAAACTGCCACAGGCACTAGTGCCAGGGTAGAAAAATCTGAATTGTAATTGACAAATTGCTGTAGGCTCAGTCCAGACAACTCTGAAATTTATAACTACAGGAGGACTCAATTATGGGAGTGGGAGCATAATACTGTGAGATTTACCTCCAGAATCTCTACCAGATTCCCACAGCAAATATTGAAGAAAAATCACCTTGGCCTTCTTCCAAGGAGAGGGGAAATTTCGGGAACCATTCTGAAACAGTCGAGAGCATTCTCTTCTTAACAAGGTCTGCCCTGAGGAGAAATTAGTTAACCAGGGCCTAACCTGCTGGGGCATCATCAGAACCTAACTAACCTGGGAAAAGGAAATGTCAAGCTCCAGTCCATTCTCACCATCCTGTCCCACATCAGGGGAGAGAAAAAACTGAAAAACATCTGTGAAGTTTAGATTCCAAAGGTACACGTTCACTAAAAGACTGAAACCTAAGCATAGGACTATAGGATGCTTCCCCTTCATTCACACCTCACCACCACATTACTAAGAGCCTATTTATACCAGTTCCTTTTACCTAGTATATCATGTCTAGCTTTCAAGAAAGAGCATACCAAAAGGCTGAAAGTGTATTTTGAAGAGACAGAGCAAGAATCTGAACCAGACTCAGCTATGGCTGGGATGTTAGAATTATCACATCGGGGATGCCTGGGTGGCTCGGCGGTTGGGCACCTGCCTTTGGCTCAGGGTGTGATCTCACCATCCCAGGATCGAGTCCCACGTCTGGCTCCCTGCATGGAGCCTGCTTCTCCCTCTGCCTACGTCTGCGCCTCTCTCTCTGTGACCCTCATAAATAAATAAACAAAATCTTAAAAAAAAAGAATTATCACATCAATAATTTAAAACAACTATGATTAATATGTTAAGGGTTCTTTTTTTAAAAGATTTTATTTATTTATTTATTTATTTATTTATTTATTTATTTATTCATTCATGAGAGACACAG
The DNA here is from genome assembly GCF_011100685.1 of Canis lupus familiaris. NCBI lineage: Eukaryota > Metazoa > Chordata > Mammalia > Carnivora > Canidae > Canis > Canis lupus. The sequence goes on from NC_049260.1 coordinate 39,928,285, forward strand.
AGAGAGAAAGAGAGGTAGAGACACAGGCAGAGGGAGAAGCAGGCTCCATGCAGGGAGCCCAACATGGGACTCGATCATGGGTCTCCAGGATTACACCCTGGGCTGCAGGTGGCGCCAAACCGCTGCACCACCAGGGCTGCCCTATGTTAAGGGTTCTAATGGATAAAGTAGACAACATAAAGAACAGATAAACAATGTAAGCAGAGAGATGGAAATCCTGAGATAGAGCCAAAAAAAATGCAAAAGATAAAAAAACACTGTAATAGAAATGAAGAATGCCTTTAAAGGACTTACTAAGGGGCTGGACATGGCCAAGGAAAGAATCTCTGAGCTAGCAGAGATATCAATAGAAAACCCAAAAGCTGAAAACCAAAGAAAACAAAGACTGAAAAAAAAGGGAAAAAAAGTCCAAAGACTGTGGGATAACCACAAAAGTGCAACACACATGTAATGGGAATACCAAAAGAAGAAAAGGAGAAAAGAATAGAGGAAATATTTAAAACAATAATGACTGAGAATTTCCCCCAAATTAATGTCAGACATCAAACTACAAATCCAAGAAGCTCAGGGAAAACCAAGCAGAATAAATGCAAAAAAAAAAAAAAAAAAAAAAAAAAAAAAAAAAAAAACCAAACCAAACCAAACCAAACTGAAACAAAACACCTAGGCATATTATCTTTAAACTACAGAAAATCAAAGATAAAGAAAAAAGTGTGATGAAAAACAGGAAAAAAAATCTTACCTATAGCGCAAGAAAGATTAAAAATTATATCTGAAATCTTCTCATGACCAATACTAGCAAGATGAGAATAGAGTGAAATATTTGAAATGTTGAGAGAGAAAAAAATCACCGACTTAGAATTCTGTACCCTTCAAAATTTTGCTTCAAAAGTGAAGGAGAAATGAAGACTTTCTCAGGCAAACAAAAATTGAGGAGAAAGAAAAATATTGTATATCACTTACATTTGGGATCTAGAAAAGCCAAACTCATAGAAACATAGTAGAACAGTGGGGTGGTTACCAGAGGTCAGGGTGTGGTGTAATTGGAGAGATCTTGTTTGAGGGTGAAAATTGCAACTAGAAGATGAATAAGTTCTGGGGATCTAATGCACACCGTAGTGATTATAGTCAATAATACTATATTATAAACTTCAAAGTTTCTGTGAGAATAGATCTTAATTGTTCTCACCACAAAAATGAGATGCTAATAATATGATGTAATAGGGGTGTTAGCTAACATCATGGTGAAAATCATATTACAATATATAAATGCATCAAATTCACCTTAAATTTACACAATATCATATATCAATTATATATTAATTTTTAAAAATTAAGAGAATTTTTCCAGCAGATCTGCCTTGTGAAACATGTTAAAAGAAATACTTTAGAGAGAGAAAACATTATAAGTATGAAACTCAGATCTCTATAAAGAAAGGAAGAGATTCAAAGAAGGAATACATGAAGCTAAAATAAGAATTATTCTTACTTTTTAAAAAAGATTTTGTTTATTTATTCATGAGAAACACAGAGAGAGGCAGAGACATAGGCAGAAGGAGAAGCAGGCTCCCTGTGGGGAACCCAATGCGGGACTTGATCCCAAGACCCCAGGATCACAATCTGAACTAAAGGCAGATGCTCAACCACTGAGCCACCCAGGTGCCCCAAATTTTTTTTATTCTTAACTGATTCAACAGGTAATAGTTTGTTCACAAACATAATAGCAACAATGTATTCAATTACGTATGCTTAGGTATTATTATATATAAGTGAAATGAATAACAACAATTGTATAAACAATGAGAGGAAGGAATTAAGATAATTTTGTTATTATAAAGTACTGACACTAACTGTGAAGCGTATAGTGTTGTTTGAAAGTGGATTTGGGTTACTTGTAAATGCATATTGCAAATTCTAGGGTGACAACTAGAAAGGGTAAAAAAAAAAAGTATAACCAGTATGCTAAGAAATAGGAGAAAATGAAATCATATAAAGTGCTCAATTAAAACAAAAAATGCAGAAAAAGAGTGGAAGACAAAAACAGGAACAGAAATCAAGGGCAACAAATAGAAAACAGTACTAAATATGGTAGCTATAATCCAACTATATCAGTAATCACTTTGAAGGTCAGTAGTCTAAATGTACCAGTTAAACACAGAGACTGTCAGAATGGATCAAAAAGCATGACCCAACTATATGCAGTCTACGAGAAACCTATCTTAAATCTAAAGACACAGATAAATTAAAAGTAAATGGTGGAGAAAAATATGCCATGCTAACACTATTCAAAAGAAAGTAGAAGTAGCTATGTTAGTGTCAGACAGAGTATACTTCAAAGTAAGAAGTGTTATCAGGGATAAAGAGGGGCATTATTACACAATGGTAAGGAGTCAATTCTCCAATATGACATAACAGTTCTTAATGTTTAAGTGCCTAACAACAGAGCATCAAACTACATGAGGCAAAAACTGATAGAACTGCAAAGAGAAATAGTTAAATCCATTCTGATGATTAAAGCAACATTCTTCTATTGGAAATGGACAGATCTGGCAAGCAGAAAATCAGTAAGGATGTAGGTGAATTCAACAACACCATTAATCAACTGGGTATAGCTGATATCTATAGACTCTTTCATCCAGTAATGGTGGAATACACAATTTTTTTCAAGCTTACATGGAACACCTACCAAAGGAGACCAAATGCTTAGCCATAAAATCACCCTAAAAAAATTTAAAGGATAGAAATTGTATGATGTCTCTATTCAGACCACAGGGGAATTAAACTAGAAATCAATAACAGAAAGATCAATGGAAAAATCCCAAAATATGTAGGGATTAAATAACATACCTATAAAAAGCACATGGGTCAAAGAAGAAATCTTAAGAAAAATTAAAAGTATTTTGAGGGGCACCTGGCTGGCTTAGTCAGCAGAGCATGCAGCTCTTGATGTTGGGGTTGTAGGTTTGAGCCCCACATTGACTGTAGCGATTACTTAAAAAATAAAATCTTGGGCAGCCAGGGTGGCTCAGCGGTTTAGCGCTGCCTTCAGCCCAGGGCGTGATCCTGGAGACCTGGGATCGAGGCCCACATCAGGCTCCCTGTATGGAGCCTGCTTCTCCCTCTGCCTGTGTCTCTGCCTCTCTCTCTCTCTCTGTGTGTCTCTCATGAATAAATAAATGAAAATCTTTAAAAAAATAATAAATAAATAAATAAATAAATAAATAAATTTAAAAAATTAAAAATTTTTAAAAAAGTATTTTGAAATACATGAAATTGAAAATACAACTTATCAAATTTTTGGGATGCAGTAAAAGCAATGCTTAAAGGGAAATTTGTAGCATTGAATGTATATATTAGAAAGGAAGAAAGATTTGGGGTGTCTGGGTGGCTCAGTCAATGAAGCATCTTAGTCTTGATTTAAGCTTAGGTCATGATCTCAGGATGGTGAGATCAAGCCCCTCATTGGGCTCTATGCTGGGCCTGGACCCTGTTTGTGATTCTCTCTCTCTCTCTCTGCCCCTCCCCCTGCTCACGCTCTCTCTCTCTAAATATAAATTTTAAAAAAGAAAGATCTAAAATCAATAAGGTAAACTTTCACCTTAGGAAACTAGAAAAAGAAGAGTAAATTAAATCCAAAGTAAGCAGATTAAAGGAAATTATAAGAATTAGAACTAAGTCAATAATATCAAACATAGGATATCAGTAGAGAAAATTAACAAAACCAAAAGTAGGGTTTTTTTTTAAAGATCAATAAAACTGATAAGCCTCTGTTTGGGCTAAGAAAAAAAAAGACAGAGAACACAAACTACTAATATCAGAAGTGAAAGAGGAAAGATCACTACAAATGTGATGGAAATTTAAGGGATAATAAAACAATACTATGAAAAACTATGCCCCAAAATTTGGTAACCTGGATGAAATGGATTCTTTGAAAGACACAGTCTTTTTTTTTAAGATTTTATTTATTTATTTGAGAGAGAGAGAGAAATAAAGAGAACACAAGCAGGGAGAGGGGCAGAGGGAGAAGCAGGCTCCCCACTGAGCAGGGACCCTGATGTGGGGCTTGATCCCAGGACCCTGAGATCATGACCTAAGCTGAAGGCAGCTGCTTAACCGACTGAGCCACCCATGCATCCCGGAAAGACACAATCTGCCAAAACTCACAGAAGAAGAAATAGATGATCTGAATAGGTTTATATGTATTAAAGAAATTGAATCAATAGTTAATTACCATCCAAAACAGAAAGCACCAGGCCCAGATAGGTTCCCTGGTGAATTCTATCAAACATTTAAGAAGACATTATATCAATCTTCTACAATATCCTTTAGAGAATAGAAGCAGCATGAATATTTTCCAAATTATTCCATGAGGCCAGTATTATCTTAATACCAAAGCCAGACAAAAACATTACAAAAAAAGAAAACTATAGATCAAGATCTTTCATAAATAGAGGCACCTATTATGTGGCTTAGTCAAAGTGTCAGTTACCTAGGAACAGAAGGGAACAACTGTCTTAACTTGATAAAGACTATTTACAAAAACCTACAGGTAACATCATACTTAATGATGAAAAATTTAAGATTTCTCAATAGCATCAGATATAAGGCAAAGATGTCGACTCTCACCACTCCTTTTCAATATTATACTGGAAGTCTTTGCTAATGTAATAAGATAAGAAGAGGAAATTAAGAATTATATAGATTGGGAAGGAAGTTATAAAAATATCTTTGCTCACAGATGGCATAACTATCTATGTAAAAATTCTGAAAGAATTGACAAAAAGCTCCTGGAACTGACAAGCTATTATAGTAAGGTTGCAAGATACAAAGTTAATATATAAAAGATTATCATGTTTCCTATATGCCTTAACAAAATATGTACAAGATCTAAATGACAAAACTTCAATAGTCTGATGAATAAAATTTAAAAAGAAATATAAATAAATGGAAGGGTATTACACATTCATGAATAGGAAGACTCAATATTGTCAAGATCAGTCCTTCAACTTGACCTGTAGCTTCAGTGCGATCTCAGTCAAGATTTCAGTGATTGACAAACTAATTCAAGCTTATTTGGAGAGGCAAAAGACTCAGAATAGCCAACACAATATTTAAAAAGAACAAAGTTTGAATACCAACACTACTTCGTGACTTACTATAAAGCAAAAGTAATAAAGATGGTGTGATATTGGTGAAAGACTAGATAAATAGATCAATGAAATAGAACACAGCCTAGAATTAGATACACATATCAACTGATCTTTGACAAAGGATCAAAGGCAACATAATATAGCAAAGATAGTCTATTCAGCAAATGCCGCTAGGCCAATTGGGCACCCACATACCAAACAAAACAAAACAAAAAAATGAATCTAGGCATAGACCTTACACCCTTCACAAAAATTAACTAAAAATGGATCATAGACCTAAATGCAAAATGCAAAACCCATAAAACTCCTGAGAAGATAACATAGATGATATTGCATATGGTGATGCCTCTTCAAAGAGCAAAGGCATTCATGAAAGAATATTGATAAGCTAGACTTCATTACAATTCAAATCTTCTGCTCTACAATTTACATACTCAATGCAAATCCTATCAAAATGCCATTGTCTTTCTTCACAGAGTTGGAACAAGTAATCCTAAGATTTGTATGGAACAAGAAAAGACCCCGAATAGCCAGAGGAATGTTGAAAAAGAAAACCAAAGCTAGGGGCATCACAATGCCTGACTCAAGTTGTATTACAAAGCTGTGGTCATCAAGACTGTATGGTACTGGCACAAAAACAGACACATAGATCAATGGAACAGAATAGAGAATCCAGAAATGAACCCTCAACTCTATGGGCAACTCATCTTCGACAAAGCAGGAAAGAGTATCCAATGGAAAAAAAGACAGTCTCTTCAATAAATGGTTTTGGGAAAATTGGACAACCACATGCAGAAGAGGGAAACTTGACCATTCTCTTACACCATACACAAAGATGAACTCAAAATGATGAAAGATCTAAATGTGAGACAAGAATCCATCAAAATCCTAGAGGAAACACAGGCAACACCCTTTTTGAACTTGGCCACAACAACTTCTTGAAAGACACATCTATGAAGGCAAGGGAAACAAAAGCAAAAACAAACTATTGGGGCTTAATCAAGATAAAAAGCTTCTGCACAGCAAAAGAAACAGTCAACAAAACTAAAAGACAACCTACAGAATGCGAGAAGATATTTGCAAATGACATATCAGATAAAGGGCTAGTATCCAAGATCTATAATGAACTTACAAACTCAACACCCAGAAAACAAACAATCCAGTCAAGAAATGGATAGAAGACATGGACAGACATTTCTCTAAAGAAGACCTGCACATGGCCACAAACACATGAAAAAATGCTCCACATCACTTGCCATCAGGGAAATACAAATCAAAACAACAATGAGATATCACCTCACACCATCCAGAATGGTGAAAATTAACAAGACAGTAGACAACAAATGTTGGAGAAGATGTGGAGAAAGGGGAACCCTCTTGCACTGTTAGTGGGAATGTGAACTGGTACAGCCACTCTGAGAAACAGTGTGGAGTTTCCGTAAGGAATTAAAAATAGAGCTATGCTACAACCAGGCAATTGCACAACTGGGTATTTACCCCAAAGATACAGATGTAGTGAAATGACAGGACACCTGCACCCCAATTTTCATAGCAGCAATGTCCACAATAGCCAAACCATGGAAGGAGCCATGATGTCCTTCTACAGATGAATGGATAAAGAGAATGTAGTATATATGGACAATAGAATATTAGCCATAAGAAAGGACAAATACCTACCATTTACATTGACGTGGATGGAACTGGAGGGTATTATGTTGAGTGAAATAAGTCAACCTGAGAAAGACAATTATCATATGGTTTCACTCATATGTGGAATATAAGAAAGAGTGAAAGGGACCATAAGGGAAGGGGGAAAACTGAGTGGGAAAAGATTAGAGACAGAGACAAATCATGAGAGACTCCTAACTCTAGGAAATAAAGGGTTGCAGAAGGAGAGGTGGCTGGGGGATGGGGTAACTGGGTGATGAGCACTGAGAGGGCACTTGATGGGATGAGCACTGGATGTTATACTATATCTTGGCAAATTGAATTTACGTAAATTTTTTTTTAAAGAAAAACTGCAAAAGAGAACATCAAGAGAATTAGAATACAAGTCACAGACTAGGAGAAAATATTTGCAAAAGACACATCTGATAAAGGACTATTATCTAAAATACACAAAGAACTCTGAAAACTCAACAGCAAGAAAGCATATATTCTGATTTAAAAATGGGCAAAGACCTTTACAAACTCGTCACCAAAAAAAGAAATATAGGTGACAAATAAACATATGAAAAATGCTCTACATTGTATGTCACCAGAGAAATGCAAATTAAGACAACAATGAGCTATCGCTATACACCTATTAGAATAGCCAAAATCTGGAACACTACAACACCAAATGCTGGTGAGAATGTGAAGTAACAGGAACTCTCATTCATTGCTGGTGGGAATGCAAAATGATACAGCCACTTTGGAAGACGTTTTGGCAGTTCATTACAAAACTAAACATACTCTTGCCTAACAATCCAGCAATCAAGCTCCTTGGTATTTACACAAAGCATTTGAAAACTTGTCCACACAAAAACCTGCACACAGATGTTTATAGCAGCTTTATTCATAATTGCCAAAACTTGGAAGCAGCCAAATGTCCTTCACTAGGTAAGTGGATAAATAAACTATAATGTATCCAGACGATGTAATATTATTTAGCCCTAAAAATAAATTCACTATCAAGCCATGAGAATATATAGAGCAAACTTTAATGCATTTTACTGACTGAGAGAAGCCAATCTGATAAATCTCTGTAATGTATGATTTCAACCACATGACATTCTGGAAGAGGCAAAACTGGAGACACTAAAAAAATCAGTGGTTCCTAGGGTTGGCAGTGGCAGGGAGTGATGAATAAGCAGAACACAGGGATTTTTTTTTTAAGATTTTATTTATTTATTCATGAGAGACACAGAAAGAGAGAGAGAGGCAGAGACACAGGCAGAGGGAGAAGTAGGCTCCATGCAGGAAGCCTGACATGGGACTCGATCCCAGAACCCTGGGATCACACCCTGGGCTGAAGGCAGGTGCCCAACCGCTGAGCCACCTGAGCTGCCCAGAACACAAGGATTTTTAAGGCAGTGAAAATATTCTGTATAATATTATAAATGATGGATGTCATTATATATTTGTCCAAACCCATAAAATGCACAGTAACGAGAATGAATCCTCAGGTAAAGTAAGGATTCTGAGTGACTATGATGTGCCAGTGTAGATCCCTCCTTGGTAAAAAATAGACCATCCTGGTTAAGTGATGCTGATAATGAGGGAGGCTATGCACGTGTGGATCAGGAGATACAGGGGAAATCTGTGTACCTCTCTCAAAGTTTTGTTGTAAATCTAAACCTGCTCTAAAAAAATAAAGTCTACTAACAACAACAAAAACCCAATGTAGCAATAAACGAACAGTCCCACAGTTCTTCCTCCATACACGTTCATATACCAGAATTAGAGTTGATATCACACTGGTTATCAGCTTAGTGGGAAAACTTCCAGATTTTTACAATGTAGAGCATTTCTAAACATACAAATTATCTCAGTAATGCAGAAAAAGGTGAAATATAATAGCAAATGCTAGAGTACATAGCATGTGGTAAGGATAAATATCATTACAAGGTTATATATATGTTTCAAGATGTTTACATATATGTATACAAACAAAACTTTCTATGTACCCACACACAGACACATACATACACACATACCTAATGCAAGAATGTATCTGCTCTGTTACCATACATTTAACGCATTTATCCCTATGAATCATGGTCAAAAAGCCTGAATATCTTTGATCTAGAATAATTTTCATCAAAGTATGGTCTGGAATGCTTGGGTAAAACATACCTGGTCTCTAACTCAAACCTTTAAAAAAAGAGTTCAATTGAACAATGATTCAAAGTGTCCTCACCTAATTTGAAAAACTAACCCTTCTTACGGTGCTAATGAGGAAGGGCTATACTCCAGGACAATTAAATTAGAGTCCCAGAGGATTCTTACGGGATTCCAATGGGCAGCCAAGATTGAGAACCCCTGGATTCTACAGTGGTCTTTGGAAACAGGTACTGAGAGTTATAAGTCAAGTAGAAAAGAGAGAGTAGCATTTATATGGGCCAATCATCTCACCCATTTTACTCCTTCTATGCCAGTGGCTATCTTTATTCTCTATCAGAATAAAGCCCTGGAAGGCTCGTTAAAACAGATTTATGAACCCTTGTCCCCAGAGTTTCTGATTCAGTAGGGTTAAGTGGGGCCCAAGAATTTGCACGTCTAACAAATTCCCACATAATGCTGTTTCTGCTGGTCTGAGGATTACATTTTGAGAACCAATGATCTATGAAAAGGATCAGCCATATCCAGTCCAAATGGGTATTTTAAGACATGCTGCTTAAACATATTAAACATAAGCAAATGGGATTTATTCTAGGTATACTAAACTGATTCAACATTTAAAAATTACTGTAATCTATCACACCAATTGGCTAAAGAAGAAAAATTATTTTTCTTGCAGATGCAGAAATATATTTGACAAAAATCAACATCCAGGGGCAGCCCAGGTGGCTCAGTGGTTTAGCGCTGCCTTCGGCCCAGGGTGTGATCCTGGAGACCCGGGACCGAGTCCCACACCGGGCTCCCTGCATGGAGCCTGCTTCTCTCTCTGTGTCTCTCATGAATAAATAAATAAAATTAAAAAAAAAATCAACATCCATATATGATTAAAAAAAACTTTCAGCGAACTTCTTAGTTATCCAGTTCTGTTTGCTGGATGAGAGGAGCCTAAGATCCTCCCTCCTACTATGCTGCTATCTTAGCCCTTCAATGAACTTCTTAAGGCAGAAGTTTAGGTTATTGATTCGAAATATTGTTTTCAATGCAGGTATTTATAGCTATAAATTTTCCTGCAAACATTTTTGCTGCCCAAGAGTTTTTTGTGGATGTTTTTGTGTTTTCATTTTTACCTATCTCAATGTATTTTCTAATTTTCTTTGTGATTTCTTTGACTCGTTGGTTATTACGGAGTGTTTTCATTTCTACATATTTGTGAATTTCCCCAATTTTCTATTATTGATTTCTAATTTCATTCCCTTACTGTCAGAGAATATATTTTGTATGATTTTAATCCTTTTAAACTTATTAATACTTGTTTGATGGCCTATGTTCCATGTGCACTTGAGAATATGTATTCTGGTGTTGTTGGGTAGCATATTCTTTGATTTCTGTTGGATTCAGTTGGTTTCTAGTGTTGTTAAGTCTTTCATCTTCTTGCTGGTCTTCTATGTAGTCATTCTATCCATCACCAAAGTGGGTTACTGGAGTTTCCAACTCTCATTGTTGATTTGCTTATTTCTTCCATCAATTCCATCAGTTTTTACTTCATGTATTTTGGGAGTTCTGTTGTTAGATACATATATTTATGGTTATTATTATCATATCTTCCCGATAGATTGACCCTTTTATCATTACATTATGTCCTTCTTTTTCTCTAGTAACAATTTTATCTTAAAGTCTACTTTTAAAGACTTTTCTTTTGAATATATTTTACTTTTTAACTATTTTGCCTTAACGTCTATTTTACATGATATTAATATAGCCATTCCAGCTCTCTCTTGCTTACTATTGTATGGAATATCCAGTTCCATCCTTTTACTTTCAACCTATCTGTGTCTTTGAATCTAAAATATGTCTCTTGTATGCAGAATCTATTTTGATTATATTTTTTAAAAGTCAATTCTGCCAATTTCTGCCTTTTAATTGGAATTTAATCCACCATTTACACCTAACATAATTATTGATAAAGTATTATTTGTCATTTTGCTGCTTTTTATGTCTTATGCTTTTCTGTTATTCCTTAGTTTCTCCATTACTGCTTATTTTGTGTTAAATATATTTTATATATATATATTATATTATATTGTAGCATTTTAATTCACTTGTCATTTTTGTTCCAATATTCTTTTGAGTAAGGTTTTAGTTGTTATCCTGGGGATTATTAATAACATCCAAATGCATTATAATCTAGTTTAGATTAAAATCAACTTAACTTTAATAGTACATAAAAACTTTTCTCCTACATAGCAACATTTTCCCCCTGCTTTATTTTGTTATTGTCATAAACTCTATTTTTCTAGACTTTGTGTCCACCAAATTAAATTTATATATATAGTGCTATAATTGTCTTTTTTTTTTAATTTATGATAGTCACACAGAGAGAGAGAGAGAGAGAGGCAAAGACACAGGCAGAGGGAGAAGCAGGCTCCATGCACTGGGAGCCCGATGTGGGATTCGATCCCGGGTCTCCAGGATCCTGCCCTGGGCCAAAGGCAGGCGCCAAAACGCTGTGCCACCCAGGGATCCCTGATTTGTCTTCTGTCATATGGGGAAACAAAAAGGAATTACAACAAATAGAGCATGTATATCATCTTTTAGATTTACCTATCTAGTTGCCTTTACAAGTGTTCTTTATTTCTTCATATGACTTCTAAGGACAGGCATACTTTGGAGATATTGTGGGTTTGGTTCCAGACTATTACAATATCACAATAGAGCCAAAGGAATTTCTTGTTTTCCCAGTATATATAAAGTTATGTTTATACTATAATGTAGTCTATGAAGTGTGCAATAGCATTATGTCTAAAAAAAACAAAGAATGTATCTTAATTTAAAAATACTTTATGGCTAAAAAATGCTAGCCATCATCTGAGCTTTCAGTGAGTCATAACTGCTGATAACAGATCACTATAACAAATATAATGATGAAAAAGTTAAAAATATTGTGAGAATTACCAAAACATGATTTGGAGGCATGAAGTGAGCAAATGCTTTTGGAAAAAATGGTGCCAATAGACTTGCTCAACACAGGGTTGTTACAAACCTTCAATTTCTAAAAAATGCAATATCTGCAAAGTACAATAAAACAGAAGGCAATAAAAGAAGGTATTCATGTACTGTCTACTGTCTTTTCTCTTCATTCCAAAGCACTCCCTGTAACATTTCTCATACTGTAAATCTGCTAGTGACAAAACCTCTCCATTTTTGTTTATCTGGGAATGTCTTAATTTTTCCTACTTTTTTGAATGATATTTTTTCTACAAATAGCAATCTTGGTTTATAATTTCTTTCAGCACTTTGAATATGTCATTACACTGCTTTTCTGGCATCCGTGCTTTTTGATGACTAATCAGCTGTTAATCTTATTGAGGATTACTTTTATATGGTAAGTTGGTTTTCCCTTTTGCTCCTTTCAAGATTTTCTTTTTTTCCCCCAGTTTTCAATAGTGTGATTATTATGTTTTGCAGTACAGGTCTTTTCGGGTTTATCTTACTTGGAATTCAATGTCTTTTTGGGTGTGCAGATTAATACTTCCAATCAATTTTTTGAAGTTTTTGGCCATTTTTTATTCAGATATGTTTCTACTTTTCCCTCTTTTTCCTCCCTTCCAAGAGCTCCCATTATGTATGTTTAGTATGCTTCACAATGTCCCATAGTTCTTTGACACTTGGCTAATTTTTCTTTATTCTCTTTTATTTCTGTTCCTCAGACTTGATAATGTCAATTGACCTATCTTTGGGCTCTCTAATTCTTTCTTCTGCCTACTCAAAACTACCATTGAGCCTCTAATCAATTTTTCATTTCATTTCATTTTTTTAAAGATTTTATTTATTTATTTGAGAGAGAGAGAGAGAGCACAAGCTGGGTGGGGGAGGCAGAGGGAAAGGGAGAAGTAGACTTCTACTGAGCAAGGAGCTTGATGTGAGGCTCAAGCCCAGGGCCCTGAGATCACAACCTGAGCCAAAGGCAGATCAACCAACTGAGCCACCCAAGTAACCCCCAATTTTTCATTTTAGATGTAATTTTAAATTCCAGAATCTGTATTTGGTTTCTTTTTATTATTTCTATTTCCTTATTGATATTCTTTAGCTGGTGAGACTTGTCCTTATATTTTCTTTTAGTTCTTTAGGCTTGTTTTCCTTTAGCTCTTTATTTTTTTAAGGATTTTATTTATTTATTCATGAGAGACACAGAGAAGGCAGAGCCATAGGCAGAGGGAGAAGCAGGCTCCCCGCAAGGAACCCGATGTGGGACTCAATCCCTGATCCTGGGGTCATGCTCTGAGCCAAAGGCAGGCAGATGCTCAACCGCTGAGCCACTGAGCCACCCAGGCATCCCTCCTTTAGCTCTTTAAACATATTTAAAATAGCTGCTCTAAACTCTGCCTAGTAAGTCCAATATCTGGATTTCCTCAGTGATAGTTTTTATTAATTGCTTATTTTCTTGTGTATGGGTCATCCTTTTTTGTTTGTTTGCATATCTTCTAATTATATTTTTGAAAGATATACATTTCCAGTAGTATAATGGGGGCAACTCTGCAAATCTCCTGACCAGGATTTGTTGCTGCTGCTTTTTAGTAGTTGTTTGTTTAGTGACTTTTCTGAAGTAATTTTGTAGTCTGTATCTTAATCATGTATGGTCACTGAAAGTCTCTACTTGGTTAGCTTAGTAGTCAGCTAATGATTGGATAGCATTTTCCTTTGATGTCTAGAACCAATAAGTCTCTTAATCTTTGCCTGGGGGCTGGGTGTGTGTGTGTGTATGTGTGCATATGTGTGTGACATGGAGAGTTGGGGGATGCCTTCAACATTCTACCCAGTAGTTTATAATTCCATCTTAGCCTTCAATTCCTGCTTGTGCAGACTCTCAAGTTCAGTCAGAGATGAGAGACTATAGCTTTCTTTGTCTTTCATGAGCATGTTAATAGCTCTATGTATGTTTTTGACCTTCTAAATACTCAAAAATATATTGATGCTTTTCAAAGTCTCTGTGGATATCTCATTCCTCAGCTTTTTATTTTCAGTTCCCTGGCTAGTTTATTGTTTGCCTCAATTGCTATCTGTCACTTCAGGCAGATGTGATGTTCAAACATTTGAGAAATTCCCCTCCATCACCCAGGGAGAAATTTTTATCACTAGGAGAGTTTAAGTGAGCTCGAAAAAGGACAAGCCTTTCAAGTAGTGCCTTCCAGAGCATGACTTGGTAATGATTAGTATTTGGGGGTAAAGTTCTAAAAGATCTTCAGCCCTCCTCTACTTTCTCCAGGACTGAGAATGGAGGTTGTTATTTTTCAACACTGTTGTGGAGCTGGGGAGAAGTGGATGCAACTAGGATTAGTTAAAATGCCACAAATCTTGCTTTTCTTATCATGATGCAGGTGGGTTTCCTGACTAAACACCTCCCTATGTTGCTACAAGCCTTTGGTTAGTCTCCAGAGTACTAAAAAGTTGATTTTGATAATTCTTATTGCTTTTATGAAGGACCAAAATCTCAGAGCTCCTCACTCTGACATTTTCACTGATTCCTCTCTTATTTTTTTTTTTTTTGACAACTCATCTAGTAATGGAAAATCATCCATTTTTAAAGAAACAGTGACAAGGTTACCTTTCTGAACTTTTTATGTTTGTTTTGTTAATCCAACTGTGGCTAAAATGACATTATTAATGAATCTACTTTTGAAGCCAAATATGATACATTCTATTATTATTTCTCTAGACATTCTCACTGAAAAAGAAACAAAATTTAAAAATCAAATTTATGTCTGAATCAACATTTTCAGAATCATAGTTACAAAAAATTATAAATGCACACAATGTTTTAAAGATGATAAATTATATAGAAGCAAGAAAAGAGAAAAAAAGCAATTTCTGCCTAGAAGAGTTTAGATTCTATACAATGCTGAGATTGCAACACATAAACTATTCCAAGTTAAAATTAAGACTGACACAGCAATGAACCAAATTCTATTTCATCTTTCTTTGAAGATGCTATAAGTTTAAAATAAAGTGTCAACTTGCCTTAACTTGGACTTCTTTGTTACTTTAAAGAGTTAATCTGAAAAAAAAAGAGTTAATCTGAAACATACTAGTTCTGTCATTTGGAACTGAGTTTTGAGCTACTTCCAAATTTTATACATTCTTCCTAAAGGAAATGACAAAAAATTAAATGAAAATTTAAAAAAAAGAAAATTTTACCTGCAATAGATCAATAATGAAACTAATTAACATGTGGGTAAATTTAAAGGCAAACAATCTGAATTTCTCACACAAGTTTGTATAATGACATAATCATTAACAGATCTGAAGTGGGATATGGATTTGACTTCAAAACCTTTATAAATTTTCTGTCAGAATTTGAAAGTGTGTGTGTGTGTGTGTGTGTATGTTAAAAAACCAGCTGCCTTATTTGATTTTTGAGTATGTCTTGTATTAATAGTAAAGGAAGAATTTGCCTAAAATTGATCAGATTAGTGGCATGTGGGTGGGATTCTGGCAGCATATCAAATATTCACATGAAAAATAAATGCAAACCCTGGAGCAAAACATGCCTCCTTGCATGGAGGACTTGGCCACATGTTATAGCTGGTACCTGTGTAGGGGCAAATGTGCAGGATGCACTACATTTCCATTCTCTGTCCTTTCAGCACCCTCCAAAACATGATTCTTTCTGTGCAAAATGGTGATACAAATTTTGTTGCCAATATCTAGATTTCAGATGAAAATAGAAGCTCTGAGGACAATTCCTGAGTCCTTTATCCTTAGATTTCAGAGGCAGATAGTGCCTTCAGATATTAGTTCGAGGTCTAGAATTTTTATTCTAGTTTGTTCTGTAAATGGGTGTTTTACTTTACTTTATGATGATTAAAAAAACAAAATGTACAGAGTCCCCTTGCATGCAAAGCAAGTCATCAAGTCATCATTCAGTGAGTTAACATTCACAGCCGTAGTCCTCCAGACACTTCAAGTATGAAGTAGACAGCATTGCCATGGTTACGCATAAAGGAAAGCTGCACAAAGCAAGCCCATTGCACAGCGTTATTCACATACTGTGGGTAGTGCAAGAGGCAATTGGGAGGCTGTATGTTTAGAGGATGTGGGAATATGAAAACCTGCCCTGTCATGGAACAGTCAGTCATGGCTCTCTAACTCATTATATAAGGGCTGATGCGCTCTCATTCCTTAATGGTTCAAGACATAATTAAGCTGAATTCTGACAATACAGAGACTCAGAATTAGTCATTTATTCAAGAATCAAATATTAATTGAGTACTCACCATGTGCCAGGAATGGTTTAGGGAGAAACCAGGGGCATCAAGGAAACAAAGCTACAAAGCACTTCCTTCCCAGTGAAGACTACATTTAGAAGTTCTCTTCATGGGGGCATCTGGGTGGCTCAGTCAGTTGAACATCCACCTTTTGGTTTCAGCTCAGGCCATGATCTCAGGGTCCTGAGATGGAGCCCCTTCAGGCTCCCCACTCTCTCTCTCCTTCTCTGCCCCTCCCCCTGCTAGTACACACACACACTCTCTCTCTCTCTCTCTCTCTCTCAAATAAATGTCTTTTTTAAAAAAGAAGTTCTCTGGGGGATCCCTGGGTGGCTCCGTGGTTTAGCGCCTGCCTTTGGCCCAGGGCGTGATCCTGGAGTCCCCCCGATCGAGTCCCACATCGGGCTCCCTGCATGGAGCCTGCTTCTCCCTTTGCCTGGGTCTCTGCCTCTCTTTCTCTCTCTGTCTCTCATGAATAAATAAATAAAATCTTAAAAAAAAAGAAGTTCTCTTCACAGCACCAAGAAGCAATGTTTCTTAGGTAAAATTTGTAACTGAAGAATAGTGAAAAACACTTATTAATATATACTAATATGTTGCTTCTCTGTTATGCTTATGATGCTGGGCCTTAAAGAATTCATAGCATCTAGATAGATGACAGGGAAAGTCATGATGAAAGGAATAGCATGAGTAAAGGCACAGAGGCAGAACTAAATAGGAAACAGTGAGAAATTCAGATTTTTAAAAAGGATTTTATTTATTTATTCATGAGAGACACAGAGAGATAGAGAGGCAGAGACACAGGCAGAGGGAGAAGCAGGCTCCATGCAGAAAGCCCGATGTGGGACTCGATCCCGGGACTCCAGGATCATGCCCTGAGCTGAAGGCAGACGCCCAACCACTGAGCCACCCAGGCATCCCTAGACTTTTTTTTTAAACAAAATAACTTGAAGGTCTCAGTTATATGATACAGAAATGGGGTGCTTTCTGTATAAATTTAATTTTTTAATGAAAAATAAAATGCAAATATAAATTGTTCCATTTTACCAGTAGACTTCTTTTCTAGAAATGTAGTATAACATTTTGATCAAATAAGACATTGTATATAGAAACATTTTGAAAATTTTTAAGTTCTCTGACAAATGCATTATTTATTCTTATTTTCCTTACCTACTCCATCAGAGGAAGCAAAAATGAGAGTGAGAAGAAAACTGATATGTCAGTAATTATTTGGCTATATCTTCTTGAGACTGCAATAATTTCCTAATTTTTTCTCTTTCCCTTTCTTTTCTTTTCATTTATTCATTAATTCAATAGGTATTTGATGAACACTTCCTTTTTATCAGGTACTGTTATCTCTGCTAAACATATATCAGTAAAGAGCAGACAAAAATTATTGTACTCGCGCAGTTTACATTGTAGTGGGGGGGAGAGAAATAGTTTATTAGTTGATGATACATGCCAAGGAGACAAATTAAGTAGGGAAGAGAGTAGGAAGTATAAATGTAGGGTAGAGGAGAGAAGTTATAGAGATGACCTCATTGAAAAGGTGATAGTGGGCATCCCGGGTGGCTCAGCGGTTTAGCGCCACCTTCAGCCCAGGGCGTGATCCTGGGGTCCTGGGATCGAGTCCCACGTTGGGCATCCCTGCATGGAGCCTGCTTCTCCCTCTGCCTGTGTCTGTGCCTCTCTCTCTGCATCTCTCTGTGCCTGTCATGGATAAATAAATAAAATCTTAAAAAAAAGAAAAGAAAAGGTGATAGTTTAACAAAAACTTGAAGGAGTGATTCATTTAGATATCTGAAACAAGAGTGTTCTAAGCAGAGGGAAAAGCCAGTGCAAAGGCCCCAGGACAAGTTTATGCCAAGATATTTAAGGAGTGGCAAATCAGCCAATGTAGTAAGAGTAGAAGCAAGGAGGGTAAGAGAAGTCAGAAAGGTGTGTGCGTATGTGTGTGTACTATGTGTTGGGGAAAGGGGGTGCAGATGGTATAAGGCCTGGTAAGCCTTTATGCTGAGTGAGATGGGAAGCCATTGTTCATTTTGGCTTTGACATGGGTCTATTTAATAATGTAATCCACAAAAAGATTTGCAGGTTTTATTTTATTTATTTATTTATTTATTTATTTATTTATTTATTTATTTAGATTTTATTTATTTATTCATGAGAGACGCAGACAGAGAGGAAGAGCCACCCAGAGTTAGGAGTCTCTCATGGCTTGTCTTCCTCTCTAATTTTTCGCCACTCGTTTCCCTCCTTTTCCTTATAGTCCCTTTCACTATTTCTTATATTCCACATATGAGTGAAACCATATGATGATTGTCCTTCTCTACTGAGCATAAGATTTGCAGGTTTTAAATGATAATAATATAAACAGAAATATACCAAAAATGACATTAAGGGAAATATGCAGAGATGATTCCAGTTCAGTGCATTAATATCTATTTGCAGCATTATCTTAATCAGAGGAAGATTCCCAATCTATAACTTTGTGAAACTCTATCCATCTTCCAACTCTACCAAAGATAAGATATTGTGTGATACATATTCACATCCCATTGTCTTTAGCCGTTCCAAATGTGAGAGGATGTAGGAAGAGACCATAAACATGGTTCTTCCCCAGAGGTTTCCACAAATTTATTCATTCCCCTTTAGCTTCCTGCTCCACTTCTAGTCTGGTGATCTAAGAGGCTTGCCTCTCTCCCATAGCAGCTCCACAAAAGCTAGAGGTTTGTCTGTCTTGTTCGACAAAGGTATTCCAGAGCCTAGAAGAGTCCTTGACCAGAGGATTTTGTATGAATTTATAAAACAAAGGGCTAGATGCTCAAACATAATAGCTCAGAATCCCTTCTCTGGGGAATTCATTTTAATATACGTTCAGGATACCTTCTTCAGTCCAAATAAAATGATTCCATCAAACAGTGGTTGTATTAGGATTCTCCGGAGAAATTAGTATGTACAATAAATCATATATATATATATATATATATATATATATATATACAATAGTGTGTACACACACACAAATATATAATAATGTTTATAATATGTAAAACAAATATTGTTTATAATATTTAAAACAAATAGTATGTGTGTGGATATAGATATAGATATATAGATATAGATGTTGACTGGCAAGTCCTAAGATCTGCATTTAGCAAGCTAGAGACCCAGGAGAGCTGACGGTATAAATTCCAGTCTCTCCGTGTCTGAAAAGCAGAAGACTAGTGTCCCAGAGCAGAGGCAATCAGACAGAAAGAGTGAATTGTCTTTTATTCATCTTTTTTGTTTTACTCAGGCCTTTAATTGATTGGATGAGACCCATTGACATTAAGGAGGGCAATCTGCTTTACTTAGCCTACCAATTCAAATGTTAATCTCCCTTAGAAACATCTTCACAAACACACCCAGAATAAGGTGTAACCAAAAATCTGGGCACTCTATGTGTATAAAATTAACCATCACAATGCATACAAAGGATGGGGAAGTGGGAAGTGATGTGCCCTGGGTGCAAGCCTAAGGGGATGTTATCTGCAGAGAATATAAAAGCAATAAAACCAACTGAAAGCAATCTTCTTTTCATTAGTACCATCTACCAGCAATTCTAAACAATATCAGTGATAACATAATTCTCCCTCTTCCAATCTTCTGTTTGTCTAAATTTGGAATGATTATTGTAATTATTGGTGAGATTTTTTTATTGTGGTAAAATATACAGAAAATAAAACATATTATTTTAACCATTTTTAAATGTACAGTTAGAGGAGTTAAGTACATTTTGACTTAGCTCCTTTTGCATATATTCTGTAGATATTTTCTTTGCTGTTACCATGGGGATTACACATAATTTTGTCATATAGAGAAGTGGGATGTTAAAAAATTATCCACTCTGGGTGTCAAATATGCTAGCTATGCCACTGATATTAATACTGGAGCAAAAACATTCAACAGTGAGGTAACCATTTAGAAAATGACATTCTCACTCAATACTCATATTCATTCCTAGAGGAATCCTCATCCTCTTGAATGTTAAAATGCAGGGGCACCTGAGTGGCTCAGTGGTTGAGCATCTACCTTGGCTCAGGTCCCGCCGATCCTCCTTCCTGGGATGGAATCTCGCATCAGGCTCCCCACGGGGAGCCTGCTTCTCCCTCTGCCTAGGCCTCTGCCTCTCTGTGTGTGTCTCTCACGAATAAATAAATAAAATCTGAGTATAAAAAAAGAATGTTAAAATACAGACCTTCTTGCCTTGAGATTGTGGCAGAAGTTCTCCAACTGTGTCAAATTCTAAAACAAGTGCCAGATAATCTATGAAGGACTTGCAGAAGAGGTGGCAAAAACCTGGCTTCCTGGCCTTAAGTCATCACATGCACAGAGCATACGAGATTAGTAGTGAGAAATTGTGTTGATGGAGAATTTTTTTTGGAGAAGGATTCATTGAAGTACTGTTATGTTTCTCCCCCCACTCCCTTCCTTATTTGGGTGGTTTAAGAAAACCACCTGGATAGCTGTGCCTTCTGGACTTTAGAGGCTGCAGGGATTGGAATAGAATTGGAATAGAATTGGGCTTCCCTGAGGGCAAAGCAAGAAGAGAGGCTACTATAGAGTGAGCTGGTGGCAGGGGCTGGAGGTGCAATGATATCAGATTTCTTGAGAATCTGGTCTCGTCCTCAATTATATTAGACTCAATGCCCTCTTTTCACAATAAATATTTTATAATGCTCCTCTTTAATATTCTGAAATGAAATTTATAAGTAATACAAGTGAACCACACATGATTTAAAAAATAAAGAAGTAGAATGCTGTAACTGTAATAAAAAGAAGAAACAAAAAAAGAAAAGCACTTTATTTTTTTTTAAGATTTCATCTATTTATTTGACAGAGAGAGGGAGAGAGAGCATAAGCAGGGGGAGTGGCAGGCAGAGGGAGAGGGAGAAGCAGACTCCCCACTGAGCAGAGAGCCTGGACCCTGGGATCATGACCTGAGCCAAAGGCGGACGATTAATCTACTGAGCCACCCAGACGCCCCAAGAGAAGCACTTTGCAATAAAATAATACACATTTCAATATATAAATGCTTTGGTATGACTATACCATATATAATGACACCATAAATCAAATGCTTACAACTATTTATAATGCATCTGGATTGAAGTGAAGTAACAGTATTCAATTGAGTATAATTAATGTTTCTTCTTTATATTTAACCATTCAAAACGAGGACTAAGTAAGTGTATTCATATATGTGAATATGTGAAAGTCTGATATGAGTGTGTTGTATTGGTTATTTATATAACACACATGGTATGTCTGTTAGTAAAATGATTTTCTGAAATGGTGAACAATTCTTTGTAAATTTCAGAACAGAACAAAGTCCAGTAGTCCTTTGATTTCTTCAGTGTTTACAATTTTGGGAAATGTAGTGGATAGTAAACTCATGCAAAAAATACTTTGTACTTATGTTTCCCATGTAAATGAATATCCCAAAGGATATTCAAAACCCATCCATGCAGTACTGAGAACAAGTGTTCACTTACTGGCAGAAACCCTAGTCTCTCTGGCCCTTATCTAGCCAAATGCCATTCAAATCTCACCCCCCACCAATAAACATCCAGAAATACCCCATGAATTTCCAGTGCCCCCCACTGAGGAGTGCCTCATCTGTTGAGAACCAGAGCTTTAAATTTTACTGGATCTTTTCATATCTGAAAAACATTAAATAAGCTATGGGATCTGTCCAGGATTTCATTCAGGGCTGAGGAAGAAACAATTTGACAAAAAAAGCAATAGTAAGAAAGAAAAAACTTGATTTCTATGCATACACTATATAGTTTAGTTGGTTCAATGAAAATTTGTTGTATTAACAACAATGCTTGAGGATCCCTGAGTGGCTCAGCAGTTTAGCACCTGCCTTTGGCCCAGGACGTGATCCTGGAGTCCCGGCATCGAGTCCCATGTCAGGCTCCCTGCATGGAGCCTGCTTCTCTCTCTGCCTGTGTCTCTGCCTGTGTGTGTGTGTGTGTGTGTGTGTCTCATGAATAAATAAATAAAATTTTCAAAAAAATAATGCTGGCAGTACAAGAATATGGTCAGTAAACAGCAGGTACAAGGACTCAGAGGTAGAAATAAGCTCACCACGTTTAAGGACTAGTAAGATGCTTAGAATGACTAGGGCTATAATGGTAGGAATGTGGAAAGCAAGGGGAAGAGTAAAAGAATTAAAATAAAAGAGCAACTACATCACATGAAGCCTTGTAAGCCTTGGAAAGGAGTTTCAATTTTATTTTAAATGCAGTGGAAGGCAGAAATGTCACACGAACTGATTTGTGTCTGTAAAAGAGTATCTAAGTATACTGATCTGAGGAGAATAGGTTGTAAGAGACGAAGAATGGCTACAGAGTGAACATTTAAAAGGCCGTTTCACTCTTTCAGGCAAGGGTTGGGGCTAGAATAGAAGCAGTCAGATGAAAATACTAAAGTAGGTCTCAGAGGTCTCAGTGATTGTACTTGCTGATGGATGACTGTAAATGGTATGGAGAGCGAAGCCATAATGGCCTTGACCCACTGTGGAGATAATGATACCCTTGACTGAGATGAGGGAGACACTTGAGAACAGAATTTGATAGGTCATTAAAAAGACAACCATTTTTTCCCCTTCCATCAAAATATGTCTTGTTAGGAGAAAGACAAATGTGTTAAGTAGATAGTTAAGGACACGTAATTAGAAAATAGTCTTCTCAGGTGCACCTGAGTGACTCAGTCAGTTAAGCATCCAACTCTTGACTTCGCTTCAGGTCATGATCTCAGGGTCGTGAGATCAATCAAGCCCCATGTCGGGCTCTGCACTGGGCATGGAGCCTGCTTAAGATTTTCTCTCTCCCTCTCCCTCTGCCTCTCCTCCCCACCCAAAATAGAAAATAGCCATCTCAGAATCTTGACCATCACTGTCACTGATTAACATCCTTAAGCATAAAAAAAAAAAATCCTTAAGCATAAACTGGCCTGAATCTAGCTTTCAGTAATTTCCATCTGAAGCTCAAATCTAAACTTTGCCTCTCCCTTATTCTTAAGCAAGGATTTCAATGTAATTTCTTTATCCATAAAACTTTCATAAGGATAACTAATTCCACAAAATATTACAAGAATTAATTATTGAATGATTACATAATCATTAGCAAATATTAAAACTGATATTTCAAGAGCTGCTATTAAAATGGAAAAAATATTTCTTGGTATCTCTGGATTCAGAATGAGAGAATCAATGATTATGTCACGCTCATTCTCAGTAAGTCTGGGGAACAATTGTAGAACTCTGTGTGCCAGACACAGGTGTTGGGGGGGGTCAGATATATGGGTAGGCATGAAGATGAGTCAGATGGGCATGTTTCCTCTCCCAAACAAGCCCCTGACTCATTGTCCATACTTGGAAACGAACTGAAAGTAACCTGAATTAGCACTAAATTTAGACCATAGTTGAGGTGAGCAAAAGAATCAAAATATTGTGTCTGTTGAAATTGTTGCAGCTTTTTCAAGATGCCATTCTTTCTGGCGGAGTCCAGATACCATTGCTTGAAAGTGACTCTGATGAGCCTCCTTAACATGCCCGAGTGGAGGGTCTCCTTTTCCGTGTTGCTAGAGCAAACACACACATTAGCTCAAGTTCTGCAGGGCAAAGTTGAATAAGGTAAAGACAGGTCCAAATCACAGGATAGGGTTACATCTTGGCAGGTGGCAAAGGAAAAGGCACAGCTTGAAGGCAATTGAGGTTCAACATTGGGAAAGTGGGTAATGATGGGTAGGAGGAACAAGCAGAAATGGAAAAGAGAGGGCCAGAGATCATGTCACTCATTACACTGTTTTTCTTACGGCTGACTGTTAGTGAAGTTGGCAGTGCAGAGGTTAACTTGGGAGAAATAGAGTTTTGTCATGAGACTCCATAAGGTACTAGAGCAGTGAGAAGGTTTTCCTCCTCCCTACCTCCTTACCACTACATAATCAGCCACCTCTTACTTCCCTCTGCCTACTTCTCCCAGCAGCGGAGCTGGAGTAACCCAAAATAATCAAGGTAAACCACCCACTGGTGATGCCCACTGATTGAAAGCTTCCCTGGTGAACCATTTGGCCTTCGTGCCATACCTAGTCACCCCAAGGATTTTGAGCCTCATAAATTCCTTTGGTAAACCTTTTGTTTAACTGAGAGCAGTAAGGGGAGAAAGCAGAGACCTTATCAGGGACTGCAATCTATTCTTAACCTCTCTTGCAAGACAGCTTGCTTGGGCTGAGAAGACAGGCAGCGTCTGTTCTGAGCTGTTACTCATAAGTATTGGGTTTGGTTGAAGAGATGGCCATGTGGAAAGGGGGAGTAGATTACCTAAAGAAGTAAGTTTTCTTTTAATATTTCTGAATTACTTCTTCAGCTGTATGAGAAATTAACAGCATACTGGGTTTGTACAGATTGTCGGAATCCTGGTATGGCTGACATAGATCATTCGAGTGTTTGCCTCTGATCAAAGTTGATACTGGGCTTGGACATTTTTGCAGGATATTGGGCTACAGTGGGCCCTTCGGTCCTGAAAACCAAATGGATATTTTTGTATCCTTGGGAGCATGCACGAATCTGTTTAATCGAGCCCAGTGATTGTCAGTGTTATATGGGCATAGGGTTCAGTCAGCTTCACACAACTGAACACAGAACCTGTGTCCTAGACAAGTATGGGAGTGGACTGCTAATGTTCTCTGTCTTATGTCATTGCCTCTATCCTCCTCGCGCACACAGGCTCCCTCATACAAACTCAGTCCTTGGCCTCAAGCCCTGCTACATCTTCCTCCTCTTCATTCTCAGAGCTGTGGACAGGATCCTACCTGGACCTCCCCTGGCTCCCTTTGACAATCTCAGTGCAATCCTGGTTGATCTTGCTGCCTCTGGTCTCCCCTCAAAAAGCCCTAGTACTGTTCACTATCTGCTTACTGCGTGCTCACTGCAGTCGGGCATCAACTCAAGCACGTTGCCGGGCATTATTTCATTACCTTCAAAACAACACTATAATGATCATCAATTTACAGATGGCAAAACTGAGGCCCAGAGAACTTAGGAGACATGCCCTAGGAGACAGGGCTTTTAGAAGTGGATTTTTCTTTACCATGTGGAATGCTAAACTTTTTTCACTTTCATCTATATATTTAATTTAGGATTACCTAATCCCCAATTGTGAGTTCGTAACCATCACAAGTTCTTCAGTCCATCTGTCACACTGACTACAGAATTATCTTTGTAAAACACAGCTAGTACTAAGTAATTCAGCTCCTCAAAGCCTTCAGCCATCCACCCAGTAAGGATTTGCCTTTAAGACAAATCCAACCACTTGCCTCAGGTAGTCAGACTGTTTACATGAAAAGGACGGGATTTCACAACTGCGTTTGGCTCTAGTTTCTTATTCCATTTCAGCTCTGCCTAAGTCCCAACCTGTGGGATATTTTTCTTCTGCTTTTGGTCTCCCTCTTCTCTGCTTGGACTTGACCATAAAGGTCAATTTTCTCAGATTTGACCCTTGACCTCCTTTACGTACTCATACTTTACCCTTTCTTGTTCTTGTCTTTTTTTTTTAAGCAAATGGCCCCTTGGCCTTGTGCAGGTTTCCAGGATTCCCCGCTGATACTTGTTCCTTCCGTGTTCCACTGTGCCCAGCTGCTACCGTTCAACCCCTGAGACTGAGACAAGTGCTTAATAGTCTGCCTTTCCAGTTTCACTGCCTGTTTCTTCCTTAGGGTTTATGAGCCTTTTAAAATGATTTTTTAAAGATTTTATTTATTCATCAGAGACACAGAAGGAGAGACACAGGCAGAGGGAGGAGCAGGCTCCCTGCGGGGAGCCCCATGTGAGACTCCATCCCAGGCCTGGGATCAGGATCATGCCCTGAGCCTAAGACAGATGCTCAACCACTGAGCACCCAGGCATCCCTAAAATGATTTTTAAAAATCAATTTTGGAGAATTCTCAGCCATTATATCTTCAATATTGCTTCCATGCTGTTATTTCTTTTTATTCCTGGGGCTCAAAGTAAACGTAAACAAGGTTTTCTCACTGAGTCTTCTATATCATTTATTCTCCCTTCTGTTTTTCCCATCGTTTTTTTTTTTTTTCTCCGTACCTCAGTCTGGATATTTTCATTCGATCTATTTTCTAGTTTACTAAATCTCCGTTCATCTGTATCCAATCTGCTGTTAAATCTGCCTACCAACTTCTTTTTTTATTTTTATTTTTTTTAATTTTTTAATTTATTTATGATAGTCACACACAGAGAGAGAGAGAGAGAGGCAAAGACACAGGCCGAGGGAGAAGCAGGCCCCATGCACCGGGAGCCCAATGTGGAATTCGATCCTGGGTCTCCAGGATTGCGCCCTGGGCCAAAGGCAGGCACCAAACCGCTGCGCCACCCAGGGATCCCTGCCTACCAAGTTCTTGATTTTTTTCTTATTTCTAACTTCTAGAATTTCTATTCTTTTTTTTTTTTTTTAGATTTTTATTTATTTATCCATGAGAGACAGAGAGAGCGAGAGCGAGGCAGAGGGAGAAGCAGGCCCCATGCAGGGAGCCCGACATGGGACTTGATCCCGGGACTCCAGGATCACACCCTGGGCTGAAGGCGGCGCTAAACCACTGAGCCACCCGGACTGCCCTATAATTTCTATTCTTAATCATGCCTCTTGTTTGTAGCAAACACAATTATTCTAAGTTGTTGACTGACAACCCCAATAATGGAGTCTCTGCATGGATATACTTACTGTCTATTGTTTCTCTTGCTTTTTAAAGATGTATCTTGTCTACTTTGGTCCCTGATTTGTGCATATGCGCGTGCGTGCACGTGTGTGCCCGCGCACCTGTGCACTGGATGTTGCCTTTGTAAAATTGCTGGAACAAGGTTTTTGATGCCTAAATTAATCTTCTCGTCTTCCAGAGGGGATTTATATTTGATTCCATTACATGTTTGTGGTACTAGCAATAGGGATCATTTCAATCCAAGTGCAGAAACTGCAATAATGGTTCAAAGCTGAGCTGGAGTCTTAATGATGAGCATTTCCTTCAGGTTCATAGAGTACCTGCATTCAGAATGCCACCCCTAAGTGTGAATCTCTCATCCCACCCTTGGCAGTTTCAGGATTCCAATCCCTATCTACCCAGCCCTACAAAGCTGTTAAATATGCTACTTAATATCTCAATTACTTAGTATCCTTCTCTGAAATGGGAAAACAGCCCTAGAGAATACAAAGTCCAAGTGGTCTTAAATTCTGGGATCTCTATCTTTGCTTTATTCTGGCTTTGTAATTTTTTGCTCTCTGTTTAGTTTTCTGACATCTTTATGGAAATGAGATGGTTTTTGTATTTTGTCCAGCTATTACAGTTGTGATCAATGGAAGGGTTGCTCTGACTCCTCCAGTCTCTGTTTACCTGAATTGGCAATGGCATTGTATCATTCTATGACCTACTGGATTTTATTCATAGAGAATTTGATAGATATCTCTCACACTCTAAAAACTTACAGTGCAAACTATAAACCACTGACACCTCTATCATTTGAAGGATACAATTAAGCCCATATTGAAACAGTATATACAAGTAAATGAATATATATACAAACGACTTACAGTGCAACATGCTTTCCACTAACCTCCATTTTGCTCTTAGTATGGGCCTCCTTTTTCCTGGTTATGTTAAACCTTATCTTACACCTTTGGATAGTGAAATACTATTTTGCAACCCAAGTGTTGGTCACTGGTAACCAACTGTCTACATTATTTATAGTTTTTTAAAGATTTATTTATTCATGAAAGACAGAGAGAGGCAGAGACATCGGCAGAGGGAGAAGCAGGCTCCTCACAGGGAGCCCGATGTGGGACTCGATTCCAGATCCTGGGATTAGGCCCTGAGCTGAAGGCAGACGCTCAACCGCTGAGCCACCCAGGTGTCCCTCTCTACAATATTTAAACCCAAGGGCCCAGTTGGCAAAATATAAATACACTTTGGAGATGGGTATATGGCAAATAGAGATTTTTGTCAGTGGTCACCAGTTCCAAATGGACTACAGGTCATCCTGCTTCAAGAGACTCTTAAGCTATGATGATACTGGTAAAGAGTGTGGAAGATGTACAACAATTAATCTCCACGAAAAGTACATTTAGAGCTGAGTAAGAGTAACAGGTGGAAGCCTGGAATGGGAAATAAAGCCATCAGTGGAGATAGCAGAAATGTTGCTAAATTTGGAGACCAATATCAGAGGTCACTTTGCCTCTAGATAGATATTAGTTACTGAGTATAAATAATTTGTAAATACTTAAAAGTGCATTTGGTTTAAAATCTAAAAATATTTCTGAAAGTGCATTTGGATTATTTCATGTGACTATCATGCAATTTCCTTGCAAATATTTATAATTCATACTATATGACATTACATAAGAGGATTTTTTTTTATTTTTTTTTTATTTTATTTTTTTATTTATGATAGGCACACAGTGAGAGAGAGAGGCAGAGACATAGGCAGAGGGAGAAGCAGGCTCCATGCACCGGGAGCCCGACGTGGGATTCGATCCCGGGTCTCCAGGACCGCGCCCTGGGCCAAAGGCAGGCGCCAAACCGCTGCGCCACCCAGGGATCCCCTACATAAGAGGATTTTTTTAGGGAAAAATTATCTTACCTCTCAAATTTGTCTTTCTCTCTTCTCAGAATCTAACTCAGAATTCCAACACTTCTATACTGAAGTATTTTCCTACTCTTTTTTTTTTTTAGAGGAGGTGGCAAGGTAGGGGCAGAGGGAAAGGGAGAGAGAAAATTTTAAGCAGGCTCCACGTCCAGCATAGCACCAGATGTGGGGCTCAGACTCACAACTCTGAGATCATGACCTGAGCCAGAATCAAGAGTCAGACTTTTAGCTGACTGAGCCACCCAGGTGCCCCTTCCTACTCTTTTTTAACCACAGTAGCTTTTTCATGAGGGGGTAACAATTTGCACCATCATATTAAAAGCTTTTTTATTGATACTTCTCTTAGTCTTTAGCTGCAGCAACCCATCAAAAATCAATTATGGTCTCCCCAGTGGCTCCTACACTTAGGCTCCTGAGAGCTACAGAACATCTTACAACACACAAATATTTGCCACTAGAAATGAAAAACCTCCAGCCTCAACCGGATCGTCAACAACTTGATCCCTAGTTTACTCACTCTCCCATTCTTAGAACATCTATTTGAAACCTTTACCATCCTTATTAAACTCTCATCCCCACAATCTTAATATTTAGCATCACCCTTTTTCCAACTTGTCACAGAGAAATTTAGGCCATCTTCCAAGAAATACAGGAATATTCTGCCCATAATTTCTTTGTTGATATTTTTTTCAGCCATTTTATCATGGAAAATTTAAAAGTACGCAGAATGTAAAATGAACCCTCATGTACATATGATCCAGTTTCAAGAATTATTGATTCATAGCCAATATTATTTCATTGTCTTTACCTCTTAAAAGCTCTATTTCTAATCTTTCTTTCTTACTTCCCTCACATTACTCTGAAAGAAGTTTCCCTTCTATGTGGGGTTATTCTCTGCATCAAGAACTGGATCCCTTCAGCATTTTCAAATCCTTGCTTTTTAAAATTTAGTGTAGAGGCACCTGGGTGGCTCTGTCAGTTAAGCACTCAATTCTTTTTTTTTTTTAGATTTTATTTATTTATTCATGAGACACACACACAGAGAGAGAGAGAGAGAGAGAGGCAGAGACACAGGTAGAGGGAGAATCAGGCTCCATGCAGGGAGCCTGATGTGGGACTCGATCCCGCGTCTCCAGGATCACACCCGGGCTGAAGGCGACACTAAACCGCTGAGCCACCTGGGCTGCCCAGCATCCAATTCT
The DNA here is from genome assembly GCF_011100685.1 of Canis lupus familiaris. Classification (NCBI taxonomy): domain Eukaryota; kingdom Metazoa; phylum Chordata; class Mammalia; order Carnivora; family Canidae; genus Canis; species Canis lupus. Next base: position 39,958,415 of record NC_049260.1, read on the forward strand.
TAATTTAGACTCAGATCATGATCAAGAACCATATTGGGTTCCATGCTCAGTAGGGAGTTGGCTTGGGATTCTCTCTCTTCCTTTCCCTCTGCCCCTCCTCCCTGTTTGCTCTCTCTCTCTCTCTCATATGAATAAATCTTTTTTAAAAATTGTAGTATAATTAACATAGAGTTGTATTAGTTTCAGACAAATGGTGTAATGATTCAACCATTGTATACATGTCTTTGTGTTCATCAAGATAAAGTATACTTTTGGGGGCCTGGGTGGCATCTGACTCTGTTTCTGCTCAGGTCATGATCTCAGAGTTGTGAGATTGAGCCCTAGGTGGGGCTCCATGCTCAGTGGGGAGTCTGCTTGAGATTCTCTCCCTCTCTTTTTTTTCCCTCTCTCTCTCTGCCCCTCCCCGTTCACTCCTATGCTCGTGTGTGCACATGTGCCCTCTCTCTCTGTCAAATAAATAAATAAAATCTTAAGAAAAAAAGATAAGTGTACTCTTAATCCTCTTTATCTATTTCACCCATCCCTTCACACCCCCTACCCTGGCAACCACCACTTTGTTCTCTGTATTTAAGAATCTGTTTTTATGCCACTTTCAAACATTCCCTATATACTAACTGATTCCAGCATTTAAACAATTACTTTCATATTAAGAATCACACACACACATTCACCTTCCTGATACTCTATATCCCTTGAGCTAACACCCTATCTTTCACCTTTTGTTTTCTGCTGGGAATCTGGGGAGAATATTCTGTACTCACTGTTTCTTTTTTTTTTTAATTTTTTTTAAATTTTTATTTATTTATGATAGTCAGAGAGAGAGAGAGAGAGAGAGAGAGAGAGAGAGAGAGGCAGAGACACAAGCAGAGGGAGAAGCAGGCTCCATGCACCGGGAGCCCAACGTGGGATTCGATCCCGGGTCTCCAGGATCGCGCCCTGGGCCAAAGGCAGGCGCCAAGCCGCTGTGCCACCCAGGGATCCCTGTACTCACTGTTTCTATTGCCTTATTCCCTCCCACACCTCAATCCAAGCAAAAGAATTCCTAGCCACACCACTTTGTTGAAAATGCTCTCATTGAGTTCACTGATTCTATCTCTTTCTGATAAGTCTTCATAATTCTTCTCCTATGTGACTTCAGAAGAATTTGATGTTGTTGATCCCTTTCTGTAATTAGCAAAACTTCTTCAAACTCCAGCTTCCCTTTGATCCTTGAAAACACTTTCTCTTGTATTCCTCCTACATTTTTTGCCTCTCTTTCTTCAGTCTCCTTCTTTGACTCTCCTTTGTCTCTTTCATGTGGGTGTTCCCTGGGATCTGTCTTTGGCTCTCTTCTCATTTACACTCTCTTGGAGCAATCTAGCCCACTGCCTATGTCATCACCATCTGTATAGTTTTTCTCAAACATTTGGAGTCTAATGAAATAATGACACATACAAGGATGAGCAATTTTTTAACTAAAAGATTCATTTCTGTTTGCAAAATGAAAAAAATAAATGGATCTCACTAATGAAATAAAGATACTAGGTAGATACAACAGAGAAAGTAAAGACATTATTTGTAAAATTTCTTCACTGTATGTCTGGCTTCATGTGGAATAGCTTGACTTTTAGGTCAAGTTCCATATTTATCTGTTTCTTGTTCCTCTTCTCTATTCATACTAACTTAGAGGGTCCTAACTCACAATTTTGAGTTGTAAGAAATGGTATCAAGAATTTGCTTCATTTACCAGAAAAGTTTTAAATATTGAATTAAGCATAAAAACTGGAAAGTATGAAGAGAATTCTAACTAAAAATTAATATTTTTTCAGATGTTAAGAGGAATAGCATATTACAGAAAAAAAAAATAGTAGAAGAATGAATGTTTTAAATTAGGAAATGGCAGCAGGGCAGCCTGGGTGGCTCAGCAGTTTAGCACCACCTTCAGCCCAGGGTGTGATCCTGGAGACCTGGGGTGAGTCCCACATTGGGCTCCCTGCATGGAGCCTGCTTCTCCCTCTGCCTGTGTCTCTGCCTCTTTCTCTATGTGTCTCTCATGAATGAATGAATAAAATCTTTTAAAAAAAAAGGAAATGGCAGCAAATCTATTCTTTGATTATATTCTAATATGAAAATATTTCTTCATATTCTAATGCTTGAAGGTTTTTTAAAATATGCTCCATGATACACCAATGGCTTAGTTTTTCTTAAGACTTATTTATTTATTTGAAAGAGAGCACAAGCAGGAGAGGCACGGGGGGTAGAGAGAGAATCTCAAGCAGACTCCATTCTGAGTGTGGAGTCCAATGTGGGGCTCAATCTTAGGACCCTGAGATCATGACCTAAGCCAAAATCAAGAGTCTGACACTTAACCAACTGCACCACCCAGGCACCCTACCAATGGCTTATTTATTTAATGACCTAAGAAAACCATCCAGTGTTTAAAAAGTATCAACTCTTGGTGATTGAGAATTCTGTATCACAGCTTAGTCTTTTTAAGACATCCTAGTATCTTAAAAAATTAAAAAAAAAACACATCCTAGTATCTTATTCTCAATGAAAAACTATGACCTTGGTCCTGAAGTGATAAGATAAAATTATTGAATATGTTTCTAAGTAATTCAACTACAGCAAGCCACTTAGAATTAGCAAAATAGTCTTTATTGGCATTATTTGTGATGGAGAGATATTGCTATCTTAACCCTTGTTTCCAATTCTCATGTGACCAACTTTCCCAGATAGCTGAAAAGATTGGAAAGGCAGGCCTGGAAAGGTACATGCCCAATGACTACAGTCAGGTTGTCTTCACAATCTTCACTGGAAGAGAAATGTTGTTATCCCTAATTTATAGATGATAAAACTGAGGCTTAATAGGTTAAATGATTTTGACTAAGAAGAGATTTGGACAGAGTGAATGAAAATTAGCAGCAATTTGTAAGAAATATCCAGATTGAACTGCCCTCAATTAAATTTTCTTAGAAAATGTGGCCTGAGCAAAATGGGCAAATTTTCTTTTTTTTTCTTTATTTATTTATGATAGTCACACACACACAGAGAGAGAGGCAGAGACACAGGCAGAGGGAGAAGCAGGCTCCATGCAGGGAGCCCGACGTGGGACTCGATCCCGGGTCTCCAGGATCGTGCCCTGGGCCAAAGGCAGGCCCCAAACCACTGCGCCACCCAGAAGTCCCCCAGCAAATTTTCTTTTATGTTCTCAGTCTTCCCGTTCTCTGTCTCTGTTGCAACTTTAAAACATTATCCCAATGTTCTCTGACACTCCCACAAATGAAGGGCAAAGCCTATGTCCCTTGCTCTCAAATCTGGGCTTTATGTCTGTGTGACCAGTTGAATATTACAGAGATAATATTGTGCTAGTTTCTGAACCCAAGCTTTAAGAGGTTGTCAGCTTCCACTTCTTGTCCACTGTGATGATCACTCTTGTAACCCAGCCACCATGCTGTGAGGAAGCCCAAGTCACCCTATGGAAGAGGCCAATGTGGAGAGAGAGCAATAGCCAGTAGTACCCACTTGCCAGACATGTGAGTGGGCCTTCTTGGAAACAGATGCTCAGCCCAGTTGAGCTTAGCCCAGGTCAAGCCACCTCAGTTGGCACTACATGGAGCAAGAACAAATTGCATCCACTGACCCTTACTCAAATTTCAAATTCATAAACAAACTAAATGATCGTTGTTCTTTTAAGCCATTAAGTCTCTGAGTGGTTTGGTATGAAGTGATAGATATACAACCAGGACATACCCCTTCTTTGAACCCTCCTTACCCTCTTCTTTCCCTCCCTGTTAATTTCACTTGCTTTCCCTAAATCCATCACACATTTAACATATACTTTTTACTCCTTGGGGAAGGAGATGATGAATAACAGGGATTCTTATCTTGTTCATTTCTGAGTAAAAGCACAGTAAATTTTTGTCTTAGTCCATCTGAGCAGCTATAATAGAATACCATAGACTGGATTGCTTATAAACAACAGAAATTTATTTCTCACAGTTCTGGAGGCTGGAAAGTCCAAGATCAAGGTAGATTTGATGTCTGGTGAGAGGTCACTTCCTGGTTCATAGTTGGCCACCTTTTCTTTCTTTCTTTTTTTTAAGATTTTATTTATTTATTCATAGAGACCCAGAGAGAGAGAGAGGCAGAGACACAGGCAGAGGGAGAAGCAGGCTCCATGCAGGGAGCCTGACGAGGGACTCGATCCCCGGTCTCCAGGATCACACCCCGGGCTGCAGGCAGCATCAAACTGCTGCGCCACCGGGGCTGCCCCATTGTGTCCTTAGGTGGAAGAAGGGGCAAGGGAGCTCTAGGATCTTTTTTATAAGGGTACTGATCCCATTCATGAGGGTTCCAACCTCATGACCTAATCACTTCCCAAAGTCCCACATCCAAATACTATCACATTGGGAATTAGGATTTCAACATATGAATTTGGGGAGGGCACAATCAGTCTATAGCAATTTGCTTAATTGGATTGATTGATAGCAATCATTTTAACCAGTTTTCTGTTATTTTAAGTAAAAAGTATTAGGACTACTCCTCAGACCTATTGAATCAAATGTTCCAGAGTGGGGCTTGGGAAGTTACATTTTCAATAAGCTTTCCAGATAATTTCTACACATACCAAAGTTTGAAAACTTTGCAACAATGGCTATTTAAAATTCTTTTGGAGTGAGAATTATTATTAGATTTAAATTAAAAGAGATTATAAGTGCTATAAAGCATTTAGCATGGAGCCCAGCAAATTATAAGAGGTCGATAAATATCACTTACTACTGTAATTGTCAACATCATCATTGCTATTTTTAAAAGTTTTCTTTAATTTTGAGAGATATGTTGCTTCTGTGTCTTTGGGGTCAAACAAGGGTTGTTAGTGTGCTAGTTTGCCTGTTACAACAAATAGGCAGTTGTTACCTCTGCTTCAGAATGCTCTTTGCCCCAGGCATCAGTTGAAGGCTTGCAGCTATTTCCAGAAGACCAGGGTAAGTTTAGGCAAAACATACTCCAGAGAGTCTATCTACCTGTCTCAGGTACTCACACACATACATACAAGAGACAGAACATAACATATCAGAAGGTTCATCTGATATGTGCTCCGGCAATGGAGTAAATCATTGAAACTGGGCTAATGAAAAGCCCTAGGCTCAGAATCTTCATATACGTAGAAGAAGGTGCCCACAAGGAAATTCTAGTAAGTGCTTGGCCAAATTCCCCTGGTTTCCTCTGGGAATATGTGGGACCTGATATCCCACCTTAATATAGAAACAGATGTCCTAGCTTACAGGCTAAAAGCCTGAGAAGAGAATTAGACAGACTGATTATAAATCAGCAGCAGTTTTTAAGAAAATTCAACACATGCTGCAGTGTATTTTCTTTTGGATGTGAGCATCTCATTAGGTGGAAAATATTCAGGCTAGATTATTAAATCTCAATTAGGCTGAATGCTTAGAGAACGATATACTTCGACATCCAAATTCATTAATTAATTCAAGGTCAACACCATCACATTTTCTTTTAACCCTTGTTGTTAAAAAATAACAATTCTCTAGAATGTTCTGCCTTAGTAATAACAGTGTAGTGAATAGTTTAAATCTGCATAATTACTTAATTCCCCTCTACCTCAGTTTTCTCATCTGTATAATAAAAGGAATAAAAATCGTACCTCAGGGCAGCCTGGGTGGCTCAGCGGTTTAGCGCCGCCTGCAGCCCAGGGCCTGATCCTGGAGTCCCTGGATCGAGTCTTACGTCGGACTCCCTGCATGGAGCCTGCTTCTCCCTCTGCCTGTGTCTCTGTCTCTGTCTCTCTCTCTCTCTCTCTGTGTGTGTGTCTCATGAATAAATAAATAAAATCTTTAAAAAAGATCATACCTCAAAAAAATATTCAAGGTTAAATCACTTAATGTATGAAATTGCATAGAATACTTTTTGGCAAATAGTGAACAGTTTGTGTGCTATTTATTGTTGCTGCTGCTAATATTGTTATTATTACTATTTGTAAAGAAACCACATCACTAGGCAATTTTTCTCTTAATACAGACCTATAGCTGAGGTGAAAGATGAAACTAGAAGAAATACAGTTGACCCTTGAACTACATAGGTTTTAACTGCCTACTGTAAATGTATTTTCTCTTCCTTATGATGTTTTAATAACATCTCCTTTTCTCTAGCTTACTTTATCATAAGAATCCATTATACAATACATATAAGATATGAAATAGTCCTTTCACGAAGATGGCGCCGAAGGCGAAGAAGGAAGCCCCTGCCCCTCCAAGCCGAAGCCAAAGCAAAGGCTTTGAAAGCTAAGAAAGCGGTGCTGAAAGGCGTGCACAGTCACAAAAAAAAGAAGATCCGCACTGTCACCTACATTCCGACGACCCAAGACCCTGCGTCTCCAAAGGCAGCCCAAATATCCTCGAAAGAGCACCCCCAGGAGAAACAAGCTTGATCACTATGCCATCATCAAGTTCCCCTTAACTACTGAGTCAGCCATGAAGAAAATAGAAGACAACAACACACTCGTGTTCATTGTGGATGTCAAGGCCAACAAGCACCAGATCAAACAGACTGTGAAGAAGCTCTATGACATTGATGTGGCCAAGGTCAACACCTTGATCAGGCCTGATGGAGAGAAGAAAGCATATGTTCAACTGGCTCCTGACTATGATGCTTTGGATGTTGCCAACAAAATTGGGATCATCTAAACTGAGTCCAGCTGGCTATAAATCTAAATATAAATTTTTTCACCAAACAAAACAAAACAAAACAAAAACAACAACAACAAAAAGATATGAAATATATGTTAATCAACTATTTATGTTATTGATAACGCTTCCTGTTGACCATTGGCTATTAGTAATTAGATTTGAGGGAAGTCAAAAGTTATACATGGATTTTCAGCTGCACAAGGAGTGAATTCTCCTAACCCCCATGTTCAAGGGTCAACTGTATAGGCCTCAGGCTGAGGCCAGGACAACCTGGCTATTCCCTAAGGGTGAGATCAAGATCTTTCCTGTTTATCTCTGGATCTTCAGAATCTTGCATCATGTCTGGCACAGGATTGGCACTCAATAACCTTCTGCTGGATAAATAATGATTCCTGAAAGATGAACCTTTGTTGATTATTAAGTTTTCTTCTTATTTTTTATCCCTCTTAGAGTTTGAGTTTGGAAGAGAGCTTTTTAGTTGATGGTTATTGTTAATTACAATCTGTGTCATTGAGTATGACTATTTTTGTTTCTTATCTCTTGTTAGAGGACCTTGGTGGAGAAAAAGGAGAACAAGTAAGGTAAGTGGGCTTAGAACACAATAAAGAAGGTGAAACATCTTACTACAAACTTTATAATCTAAAAACCTTTGACTTGTGGGACGCCTGGGTGGCTCAGCGGTTGAGCATCTGCCTTTGGCTCAGGGTGTGATCCTGGGTCTGGAGATCGAGTCCCACATCAGGCTCCCTGCAAGGAACCTGCTTCTCTCCCTCTGCCTATGTCTCTGCCTCTCTCTCTGGGTCTCTCATTAATAAATAAATTAATTAATTAAAAAAATAAAAAATAAAAACCTTTGACTTGGGATCCCTGGGTGGCTCAGTGGTTTAGCGCCTGCCTTCAGCCCAGGGCCTGATCCTGGAGACCCAGGATCGAGTCCTACGTCGGGCTCCCTGCATGGAGCCTGCTTCTCCCTCTGCCTGTGTCTCTGCCTCTCTCTCTCTCTCTGTGTCTCTCATGAATACATAAATAAAATCATTTTTTAAAAATAAAAAAAATAAAAACTTTTGACTTATCTTTGAAATGTATTTAAATGACAAAAAGAAAAGATCTTGATTGACCAGGTTATAATCATAGGGACTAAGTCTATAAAAGACAATAATCCCCTTAACCCTCTCCTTTCTGAGAGATAGTATAGGCATGTAATATCAACACTCAAAGATTGTCCAGCTCAGTGTTTTGCTGTACTGAAGACCCCAGACTCAGTGTTTGATACAATCTTATTGAACTAAATATTAAACGTGGTTACAAGATTGGATCATTAGATGGTGAAAGTCCATGTGATTTCAGTACCTAATCAATCAAATATAGACATTTCCTCTAAGCTTATGTTTATTAAGAGTTAGGGTGTATCGAATTAAAGATTCCATGGAAATGAATAGCTATGAGTAATAAATCCCTAGAGCCTTTGATGGGAGTAGGAGTTTTCAGCCTGTTCATCTGCCATGCTCCAGATCAGGAATATATTCATTCTGTTTCATTTTCCTCAGTGCGTCACTTGGAGAGATGATTCTGCAGTGCTTATTTAGAAAGCCCCAGGCTGGAGTCAAACTAAGAAAACAAGTCACTGCTGTGTCCTAACTTACAGTGGAACGGCTTCCTCTCCCTCCCCCTACTCCTACCACTTTAGTACCACCTTGATCCATATGTACAGATCTTTGTTGAATGCCTTGAGATGTGGGCAGGAGAGGTGGAGATTGTTGGTAAAAATAAAGGGCTTTACCAACGGTTCTTTTCAAAGCAGATGGCCTGCAAAAAGCTGTACATAGACTCACATGTCCAAAAATTTGTTCTATAAATTGACTTTTAAAGCTTAGATATCTAAAAGAAAATAATAAAATGAAAATTAAGACAGGAAAAAATATATATACTTCCTAGCTTCTTGATTTAAGAAGCCAAAAGACTGGATGCCTGGGTGGCTCAGTGGTTGAGCATCTGCCTTAGGCTCAAGGCATGATCCCCAGGTCTTGGGATCGAGTCCCATATTGGGCTCCTCTCAGGGAGCCTCCTTCTCCCTCTGCCTATGTCTCTGCCTCTCTCATAAATAAATAAATAAATAAATAAATAAATAAATAAATAAATAAATAAAACATTTTTTTAAAAGGGAACCCAAAGGCATGAAGCATGATCTACTCTAATGGAGTGGGTTATCAGCACAATGAAAAAATGGATGCACCCATTAACTTTTCAGTGTTAAAAAAAATCCCCACACTTAGTGCCTTAAAGCAACCAATCCTTTCACTTTTGATTCTATGGGTTGGGTAGGCAGTTCTTCGGGTCTGGGCAGGCTCTGCTGGCAGGATGGCTAAAGGTTGGATGATGTAAGACAGCCTCATTCATGTGTCTGGTGTTTGCAGGGCAATGATGATGACAGAGCCCTTTGTCTCTTGTCATTCAGCAGGCTAGCCCCAGTTTCTACACGTGATAGTCTCAGAGTTCTAAAACTGTGAAAACAGAAGCTGTGAGATTTCTTAAGGCTTATGCTGATAATTATACAACATTGCGTCCATTGCATTCAATGGTCAAAGCAAGTCACAAGATTCAGAGGATGGATAAATGAACTCTATTTCATGAGGGTAGGAGCTGCAGACTATTGCAACTATTTTTGCAATCTCCCAGATAGGGTGTACATGCAATCACGGTTATGCTAAGCAAAACTACCGCTAGAGACATGGTATGATGGTAGCAAGAGTGCTGGAAACTAGACCCCAAAGACAAGAGTTCTAGAGAAGGTCCTGCCATATATTACCTCCTGACTTTAAATAAATCCATTCTACTTCTCTGGGCTTCAATTTAGCCCATTCTAAAATGAAGCGTTGGATAAGATGAACTCCGGATCTCTAAGGACTCATATTTCTCAGTCTTTTTATCCCCTCAGCTTTTAAAGCAAAATTTCCCTAAAGATTTCTTTTTTTCTTTTAAAGATTTTATTTATTTATTCATGAAGGACAGAGAGAGAAAGAGAGGCAGAGACATAGGCAGAGGAAGAACCAGGCTCCAATCTGGAAGCCCGATTCGGGACTCGATTCCGGGACTCCAAGATCATGTCCTGGGCAGAAGGCAGGTGCTAAACCACTGAGCCACCCAAGTGTCTCTCCCTAAGGATTTCTTTTTTTTTTTTCCTCCCTAAGGATTTCAAGGGGATGGTGCAAAATTCTAAACTTTTTAAAAACTTTGTGACTCTAATTTGGAAAAAAATCATATGCTATGATAACAACCATGTACAAAGTATACCTATAAAAGAAAACATTTTAAAATTAATGGTAGGGCTGTGGTTTTAAAAAATTATTTTAACATATTTTTAAATTTTGTTACTATTTTGACTCTTCAGGAATAAAAAATAAATACTTCCCACACACTATTTCTTTTTTTTTCCCACACACTATTTCTTTTTTTTAAATATTTTATTTATTTATTCATGAGAGACACAGAGAGAGAGGCAGAGACACAGGCAGAGGGAGAAGCCGGCTCCTTTCAGGGAGCCCAATGTGGGACTCGAACCCGGGACCGTGGGATCATGCCCTGAGCCAAAGGCAGACGCTCCACCGCTGAGCCACCCAGGAGTCCCTCACACACTATTTCTAATAAGAAAAATTTTGCCAGGTCCACAGGACCATAATTTTCACAACTTCCAGAAACAACAAGGAATTACTTGCTGGTTTAGCCTTTTCCATTCTCTAGTAGGCAGTAGAGAGAATGGTGAGAGAGATCCTTGTCTCCTATGCTTTTCTCTCTCTCTGTCACATGCTCTGCCCAGATTCCCCATCAAGAGCATCATTTTTCTTGCTTGTACACTTAAACTTTAGGTTGGAAGTCATTTTACCTCATATTGATCAAATTTGAGGGACGAATGTTCTGAGAAAGAAAGAAAGGATGGAAGGAAAAGGAAGGATTTGGCTAAGGGGTCATCCATTTTAACTTTTAGCCAGGAAACAGCCATCATTGACCTTCTATTGCTCAGTTTCTTTGGGGTCATTCCAGGTTTATCCTACTTGACCTCTTGAGGGAGTTAGATCTTTTTGGTCACTCCCTTTTTCTTTTTTCTTTTTTTTTTTCACTCCCTTTTTCTTGGTACTTTTTCTCCCTTGGCTTCTAAGACACCACTCTGACTTCTTCAAAACCTTCTCTTCCATTGCCAGTCACTTAAATGCTGATGATGTCTAAGCTGTCTCTGGTCTTCTCCTCTGATCATCCTACACAGACCCTGAGTGAACTCACTCACTCATGATTTCAAAGGTTCTATTGACTCCCAGTTATACATCTCTATCACAGACTTCTCTCCTGAACCTCAGACTACGTCTTTGGCAGCTTTACTATGACATCCTTTAGGCACCCTATACTCAACACATCCCCCTAAACTCCTATATCCTAAGCTCAGTGAATTGTTATCCACCCAGTCACTGAAGCTAGAAAACTTGGAAATCGCTTTCTGTGTTCAGTAAGCTGGGCCTATTTCCTTTCAGAATCACTCCCAGACCTTTTCTTTTCTACTCAGGAAGATTGATACCCTGCAGGCTACATCTGTCAGGCTCTAATGTCAACCAGCTTCTTTTTTTTTTAAGATTTTATTTATTAATTCATGAGAGACACAGAGAGAGAGAGAGGCAGAGACACAGGCAGAGGGAGAAGCAGGCTCCATGCAGGGAGCCCTATGTGGGACTCGATCCCGGGTCTCCAGGATCACGCCCTGGGCTGCAGGCGGCGTTAAACTGCTGCGCCACCGGGGCTGCCCTGTCAACCAGCTTCTGACTGGGTTTTTATCCAATGGGAAACTAGCAAGATTCAAAAATGTGAATTTTTCCTTACCAAAGCTGATCTGTCACTGCTGCTGCTGAATGCCTAGTCCACCAAATCTGGGAGCAATTTGGCACCAATGAGCTTCCAACCTGGCATCATTCTCTGGGAGAACCAATCAGTCACTTGGTACAAGTTGATTACATTTGATTCTTTTTTTAAGATTTTATTTATTTATTCATGAGAAGACACAGTGAGAGAGAGAAAGAGAGAGAAGCAGAGACACAGGCAGAGGGAGAAACAGGCTCCATGTAGGGAGCCTGACATGGAACTTGATCCAGGGTCTCCAGGATCAGGCCCTGAGCTAAAGGCCCGCTAAACCGCTAAGCCACCCAGGCTGTCTCTTATACTTGATTCTTAACTGTCATGGAGGGACCACACTTTGTTCTTACTATTATGAGTATGGATTTGCCTTCTCAATGCCACCATCTATGGGCCCATAGAATGCTTAGTTCACCATCAGGTTATCACACACAACAATACTTGTTGTGGACATATTCATTGCATGGAAAGTACAGTAATAAATAATAATACTATTATTTGCTGATTTGGGCATGTACTCTATCACTGAGGGCTGCTGGCCTGATAAAATTGTGGAATGGCTTAATTAAGATTCAGTTGTGGCATCAACTAGAAGGTCACACTCTGTATGGTTGATATGTTTGCCTTCAGGTTGTGGCATATTCTTTGAATCAGTGATCAATATATGGTATATTCCTTTCTTCCTTACACAAAATACATGGGACCAGGAATTAAGGGGAAGATGTGGGAATGGCCTTTCTCACTATTATATCTAATAATCCACTGATAGCATTTTTGCTTCCTGTCCACAGCCTTCAACTCTACTGGTCTAGAATTTCTCAAGGAAGAAACTGCATCTGCCCAGTCTCATTATTAACTGAAAGTTGAGACTGTCACCTGGCATTTGGAGCTCCTCATTCCACTGAGCCAACAAGCAGAGAAGGAATGATTATATTGGCTGAGATGATTGATTGATCATGATTAACAATGGGAAATTGGTTGTTGCTATACAACGGGGATGGTTGGTTGGGGAGACTATGTCTGAAACTTAGGAGATTCATAAAGACGTCTTTTAGTACTGTGTCTGATAGTAAAAGTCAACCAAAGTCTACAGCAACCTAATAAGCACAGGACCTCCAAAGATTCAGAACTTTCAGGAATGAACAATTGGATCACTCCACTAGGTAAAGAACTGCAACCAAGTCAAGATGCTAGCTGAAGGGCAAGAGTAACATAAAATATGTGGTGGAAGAAGAAAGTGATAAAGGTCAACTATGGCCACATGACCGGTTATAGAAACAAGGATTATAACAGCTAGGCATCCTTCATTATGCATGTAGTAATCAATAATTTCTCATTTTATTCTATTTCTCTCTCCCTACTATTTTATGTGAGGAGCATTGGTAGTAAGCACTTTGTAATTTAACTTGTAGGTTACCAGACTACAAAGACCTACATCTAGTATTTATAGGAGAGATTCCATATGCTTGGAAATCTTGGACTTGAGATAGGAAAATGACTAATGAAACTTTCTTCCTCCTGTTGTTGGAGAGAGCTGGTGAGTTATAGTAGAGCAGTAGAGTGGTAGTTGCCTCATGTCTGGCAGAAGCATGAATTTGTTAAATAAATGAGGCGAGTGGATGTGGAGTAACTAAGAAGATTGACTATGCTAGTCCTAGGCCTGTTTTCTCTGAGATTTGTTTCCTGCCCTTCCCCAAATATGCTCTGTATCCTAGAGAGTTGACTCCTATGGCCTACATTCCCCAGGCCCTCAAGTCATCTGGCTTACAACTGGACTTGGTATTGGTAGGAGATTGGAGGGTGGGAATGAGAAAGAAGCTAGAGTGTTTTTTCACCCTTTATGATGTGGGAAGATTGTCCAGCTGTGGCTATGTCTGTGGCTTCAGTTCTTGCCAGACAAGCTACTGTCCAGCTTCCTCGGGCAATCCTTGCTTCTGAGTGTCAGTAACATAGCTTCATTTTTTGTCGTTCTGGCAGAGGGTAGTGGGAGCTTCTTAGTATTGACAATCTCTGGGGTCCCTCACTGGGTTGTTTGGCTCCCACCTTCTCTCTCATTTGCATTAAAATTTCTGCATTAAACTCCCCAACTGATACAATCAAATTCCTATTCCTTAACATGTCTTGTGGCTGTTCACTTCTGTCCACTTCTTACAACCACCGCCTTACATATATCATACATACTTTTCACCAGGGCTATTAGTCTCACTTTTCAAACTTCACTCTGCCACTTATCCTCCCATTTCTTAATTTACACGTGTAAGCTCTATCTCTTTAGTTTCTTCTCCTATACTTCAAACAAGAATAACTCAGAAATGTTAGTCCACCGATCATCTTTTTAAAAAACTAGACCTTTGAACATTATGACCTGGTAAATTGTGTCTTCTACTCAGTAGAGAAGGTGTCATTAGAAACTGAAAGCCAAGAAAAAAAACCACAGACCGCGATGCCTGGATGGCTGAGTCACTTAAGCATCTGCCTTCAGCTCAGGTCATGATCCCAGAGTTCCAGGATTGTGTGCAGCATCCTCAGGGAGTCTGCTTCTCCCTCTCCCTCTGCTCCTCCCCTTGTTTGTGTTCTCTCTCTCTCTCAAATAAATAATAAAATCTTTAAAAAGAAATGAAAAAAATACGGACCTACAGGGTGGCAGAAATAATATTGGAATTTCAAAATTCTCTCCTTTCCATCTTTGGTGGAATGTAAATATTACTAGAACTAATTTGTCTCCCTAACTGCAACCTTTCTCTTTGTAGATTTCTTTTTTTAAAAAAGATTTTATTTATTTATTTATTCATGAGAGACACAGAGGGAGGGGCAGAGACACAGACAGAGGGAGAAGCAGGCTCCATGCAGGGAGCCCTATGTGGGACTCGATCCCAGGACCCTGGGATCACACCCTGAGCCAAAGGCAGATGCTGAACCGCTGAGCCACCCAGGTGTCTCTCTTTGTAGATTTCTTTAAAACATTGTTATATTGATGTTTAGATCAAATGCTTCATTTTTCTGACAGCACCATCTTTGGATGTTCATCATGAATATTATTGAAAGTTCAGATCATATAAAGAAGAAATAAACATCATCCATAATTCCACAACCTTGAAACATTGTTAGCAGATCGTTGTATCATCCTCTAGTTTTTCTCTGTGTATGTTTTAAATAAAGCTGGGATCCTACTGTCTATATTATCATTTATTTGAAACTTTTCCTGAGATATTTGTAGATTCACATGCAGTTGTAAGAAAAAATAATGAGCTCCCTTGTGCACTTTACCCAGTTTCATTCAATGATAATATTTTGCAAAATCATAATATATCACAACCAGGACATTGACATTGATACAATGTAATCATCTTATTCAGATTTTCCCAGTTTTACTCATACTCATTTGTGTTTGTATATATGTGTTGCATGTTTGTGTCTATATATTACATCTCCCACAATTACATCATGCATGTAGTTTCAAATCTCTACCACCATAGTCAAGACGCTGAACATTTCCAACACTACAAAGATCTCTCATGTTGCACTTTTATAATCACACTCACTCTTCCCCTATCCTTTGTGTCTCTCTAACTTCTGGCAATCACTAATCTGTCCTTTATTATTAAAATGTCATCATTTCAAAAAGTTATATAAATGGAATAACAGAGTATGTAACCTTTTGGGATTAGATTTTTTTCACTCAGCATGATTTCTTGAAGATTCATCAAAGTTGTTGTATGTATCAATAGATCTTTCCTTTGTATTGCTAAGTAGTATTCCACGGTATGGATATGCCACAATTTATTTAACTATTCACCTACATATGGGCAGATAAATACCATGAAGATTCATGTAGAGGTTTTGTGTGAATATACATTGTTATTTCTCTGGGATAAATGCCTAATAGTGCAATTGCTAGGAAATATGGTAACTATATGTTTAGGTTTTTTAAAAAAAGATTTTATTTATTTATTCATGAGAGACACACAGAGAGAGAGAGAGAGAGAGAGGCAGAGACACAGGCAGAGGGAGAAGCAGGCTCCAGGCAGGGAGCCCGACATGGGACTAGATCCCGGGTCTCCAGGATCAGGCCCTGGACTGAAGGCGGCACTAAACCGCTGAGCCACCTGGGCTGCCCATATGTTTAGGTTTTTTAAAGAAACTTCCAACTATTTTCAGAAGGACTGTACCATTTTACATCCCCTCCAGCAATGTATGAGTGATCCAGTTTCTCCACATCCTTATCAGTGTTCAGTGTTGTCACAGTTGTTTAATTTAGCCATTTGGATAGTTGTGTAGGGATAGCTCACTGTCATTTTAATTTTCATGTCCCTGATGACTACTAATGTTGAACATCTTTTCATGTGCTTATTAGCTGCCTATATATCCTCTTTGGTGAAATGTCTGGTCAGTTTTTGCCCATTTTTTAGTTGGATTGTTGTTTTTTACTGTTGAGTTTTGACAGTTCTTTATATATCTAAGATACAAGTCCTCTATCAGATATATAACTTGCATATATTTTCTCCTAGTTGTCTTTTCATCCTCTTATCAGAGTCTTTTGCAAGGCAAGTTTTTAATTTTGTTGAAGTCTAATTTGTTGATTTTTCCTTCTGTGGATCATTCTTTTGATACCAAGTCTAAAAGAACTCTTTGCCTAACTTGGGAATAGCTTTGCAGATTCCAACAATTGTTTCTTGTTTTTTCTCCAAAAGTCTTGTATTTTTACACTTTAAGTCTGTATCCATTTTTGACTTAATTTTTGTAGAAAGGGTGTAAAATGTAGATAAAATTTTATTTTTTGCCTATGGATGTCCAATTGCTACCACACCATTTGATGTAAAAGCTATCATGTCTCCACTGAATTACTTTTGCACCTCTGTCAAAAGTCAGTTTGACATATTTGTGTGGGTCTATTACTAGAATCTCTATTCTATTCTGATCTGTGTGCCCACCCCTCTACCAATACCACAGTCTTATTTTTAAAAATTGGAGTATAGTTGACATATAATATTAGTTTCAGGTGTATAGCACAGTGATTCCACAATCATAAACATTGCAAAATGCTCACCAGGATAAATATAGCTACCATCTGTCACCATACAATATTATTACAATATTATTGACTATATTCCCGATGCTGTACTTTTCATCTTCATGACTTATTTATTTTATAACTGGAAGTTTGTAACTCTTAGTCTCCTTTACCTATTTTACCCATCCCCCCACTCCTTCCCCTCTGGCAACCACAAGTTAGTTCTCTGTGAGTATGTTTCTGTTATCTTGTTGTTTGTTTGTTCATTTGTCTTGTTTTTTAGATTCCACATATAAGTGAAATCATATAGTATTTGTATTTCTGACTTATTCCACTTAATGAAATATCCTTTAGGTCTGTCCATCTTGTGAATGGTAAGATTTCATTCCTTTTGAATGATTGAATACCACACAGTCTTGATTGAATACCACATAGTCTTGATTAATTTAGCCATGTAATAGGTCTTGAAATAAGGTAGACAGTTTCTTCTCATTTTATTCTTCTTTTTCTTTTTTTTTCTTAAATATTTTATTTATTTATTCATGACAGACACAGAGAGAGAGGCAGAGACATAGGCAGAGGGAGAAGCAGGGATCACGCCCTGAGCCAAAGGCAGATTCTCAACCACTGAGCCACCCAGGTGCCTCTATGCTTTTTCTTTTCTTTTTTTTTAAGATTTATTTGTTTATTTATTCTTGAGAGAGAGAGAGAGAGAGAGAGAGAGGCAGAGACACAGGCAGAGGGAGAAACAGGCCCCATGCATGGAGCCCGCAGTGGGACTCGATCCCGGGTCTCCAGGATCACGCCCTGGGCTGAAGGCGGTGCCAAACCACTGAGCCACACCACGGGCTGCTCTATTCTTTTTCAAAATTGTTTTAACCATTCTGATTCCTTTGCACTTCCATATAAATTTTAGAATAGTCTTTACCTAGTTAAAAAAAATCTAATGGATTTAAAAAAAATATGTTGTTTATTTATTCATGAGAGATACACACAGAGAGAGAGAGAGGCAGAGACACAGGCAGAGGGAGGGAGAAGCAGGCTCCATGCAGGGAGCCTGATGTGGGACTCTATCCTGGGACTCCAGGATCGTGCCCTGAGCCAAAGGCAGATGCTCAACCGCGGAGCCACCCAGGGGTCCCTAACTGGGATTTTTATAGAAATTTTATTACATGTGGGTATAAGTCTGGGGAGAACTGTCATCTTTACTATGGTAAGTTTTCCAATCTATGAACAAGACATGACTTTCCATTTATTTAGATCTTCTTTCATTGGCATTTTGTATGTTTCAGCATATAATTCCTGTGCATGTTTTCTTAGAGTCATACCTAAGTATTTAATTTTCTTAAAGGAAAGTGCTCCATTTAAAATTTTGGTATATGACATTTTCTAACTTAGGAAGCCACAATGTCCTTGACCCATCATGACATTGGGTAGCATTAACTAAGTTTTGTGCTTCCAGATCAATTTTGTTTTTAAGAATTTCTTGATAGGTCAACTAATATTCGATAAAGGAGGAAAGACTATCCATTGGAAGAAAGACAGTCTCTTCAATAAATGGTGCTGGGAAAATTGGACATCCACATGCAGAAGAATGAAACTAGACCACTCTCTTTCACCATACACAAAGATAAACTCAAAATGGATGAAAGATCTAAATGTGAGACAAGATTCCATCAAAATCCTAGAGAAGAACACAGGCAACACCCTTTTTGAACTCGGCCACAGTAACTTCTTGCAAGATACATCCACGAAGGCAAAAGAAACAAAAGCAAAAATGAACTATTGGGACTTCATCAAGATAAGAAGCTTTTGCACAGCAAAGGATACAGTCAACAAAACTAAAAGACAACCTACAGAATGGGAGAAGATATTTGCAAATGACATATCAGATAAAGGGCTAGTTTCCAAGATCTATAAAGAACTTATTAAACTCAACAGCAAAGAAACAAACAATCCAATCCTGAAATGGGCAAAAGACATGAAGAGAAATCTCACAGAGGAAGACATAGACATGGCCAACATGCATATGAGAAAATGCTCTGCATCACTTGCCATCAGGGAAATACAAATCAAAACCACAATGAGATACCACCTCACACCGGTGAGAATGGGGCAAATTAACAAGGCAGGAAACAACAAATGTTGGAGGGGATGCGGAGAAAAGGGAACCCTCTTACACTGTTGGTGGGAATGTGAACTGGTGCAGCCACTCTGGAAAACTGTGTGGAGGTTCCTCAAAGAGTTAAAAATAGACCTGCCCTACGACCCAGCAATTGCACTATTGGGGATTTACCCCAAAGATACAGATGCAGTGAAACGTCGGGACACCTGCACCCCGATGTTTATAGCAGCAATGGCCACGATAGCCAAACTGTGGAAGGAGCCTCGGTGTCCAACAAAAGATGAATGGATAAAGAAGATGTGGTTTATGTATACAATGGAATATTACTCAGCTATTAGAAATGACAAATACCCACCATTTGCTTCAACGTGGATGGAACTGGAGGGTATTATGCTGAGTGAAGTAAGTCAATCGGAGAAGGACAAACATTATATGTTCTCATTCATTTGGGGAATATAAATAATAGTGAAAGGGAATATAAGGGAAGGGAGAAGAAATGTGTGGGAAATATCAGAAAGGGAGACAGAACGTAAAGACTCCTAACTCTGGGAAACGAACTAGGGGTGGTGGAAGGGGAGGAGGGCGGGGGGTGGGAGTGAATGGGTGACGGGCACTGGGTGTTATTCTGTATGTTAGTAAATTGAACACCAATAAAAAATTAAAAAAAAAAAGAATTTCTTGATAGCCTGCCTTCAACTTGCCTTCAACTTTGATCCTTTATTTTTTCTGTTTGTCAGATGCACAGGATTACCTTTTTTAGCCTTCTTTTTTTTAAGATTTTATTTATTTATTAATGAGAGACAGAGAGAGAGAGAAAGAGGCAGAGACATAGGCAGAGGGAGAAGCAGGCTCCATACCGGGAGCATGACATGGGACTCAATCCCAGGACTCCAGGATCACGCCCTGGGCCAAAGGCAGGCGTTAAACGGCTGAGCCACCCAGGTGTCCCTAGCCTTCTGTCTTATCACCAACCATTCCTACTTGGCCACCGTCTACTTGGAGAAAAGGCCACATGATCTTTCTGGATCCACTCAATGTCTAAGAAAACCTTGCTTCCTTTGCTTGCATCCTCCAAACTATTTCCCTCATCTTATTTACTGCAGCAAATCTCTCCTTAATTGATGAGATTGGGTTTATCTCCTTGTGAACCCTACCTATCCTGAATGGTCTGTCATTGTCTGCCTTTAAAATCTGTCTTAGGGATCCCTGGGTGGCGCAGTGGTTTGGTGCCTGCCTTTGGCCCAGGGCGCGATCCTGGAGACCCGGGATCGAATCCCACATCGGGCTCCCGGTGCATGGAGCCTGTTTCTCCCTCTGCCTCTCTCTCTCTCTCTCTCTCTCTCTCTCTCTCTCTGTGACTATCATAAATAAATAAAAATTTTAAAAAATTAAAAAAAATAAAATCTGTCTTATTCCTCTCTTTAAACAATGATGGGCCTAAGTTATACCCAAAGCCCATACTACACACTATTTCCTCAGTATGTTGCAGAAAGTACTAAACGAAAATACCATTTTTAAAGAGGTGTATTTTTTTCTTTCAAAATGTAAGCTCCTCAAGAAGGGACAATGTTTTCTATAAGTTCTATTGTGCCTAGTGCACTGTAAATGCTCAATAAATATTGATGATGGGAGACAGTGAGTCTTGATGATGATGATGAGAAACTGAAATTCCAAATATTGCTTTGTTGCTTGTTTTTTTATGACCTCAGCTTAAATTGGGAAATATCAGCCCTTTGGCACAGTTGTCCCAAATACTACATTCAAATAAAAGTGCAATGGAGGCCTTGGGGTCTTTCTTTCAAGCAAAAAGATCTCTTGTGCATTGAGGGCAAAATAATCACCTTTGTGGGTCTTTTTTACTGGTTTCTCCTGACCTCCAGGCCAAGGACATGAAGTAATCATTTATAGCTAAGGAGCATTAAGCTAGACTTGAGGAAATGGGTCTCATTCAAGTATAAATTATAAATAAAATCTAAAGCTTGTCAAAATAGATAAATATTTAATCTTCTTTGGAGCAATGGTACATGGTATTATATTTTTAATTCTGATCTTCATATCTTTACTGGTAGCATATAAAGGTATATTATTATATTATTTTATGTTCTGCAATCTTACTGACTTATTAGTTCTAAGACTTTTGCTTTTTTTTTAGATTTTTTGAGATTTTCTACATGGATCATGGAATTTGCAAGTAGGAACTGTTTTCTTTCTACCTTTATGATTTGTATGACTTTTACTCCTTTTCTTGCCTTATTGAATTAGCTAAAACCTCCAGCAGTATATTAAATAACAGTGGTGTGAGCAGATATCCTCATCTTGTTTCAGATCTTAAGAGAAATGCATTCAATCTTTCCCCATTAAGTAAAATGTTTTTGAACTTGCTTTTTACTAAATTGAGGAAGGTCCCTGTATTAATATTTTTCTAAGAATTTTTTATTGTTAATGTGTGGTGAATTTTTTCAAACATTTTTTTTGCATAATGGATATGATCATATTTTTCTTCTGCATCTTGTGGATATGGCAGATTGCAATGATTACCTTGATATTTGAACTGGCCTGACATACCTGAAACAAACCCTACTTTGTACTGATGTAGTTCTTTTTATATATTGCTGAATTCTATTTGCTAATATTATGTTGAGGATTTTTATATGTATATTTATGAGAGGTATTTGTCTGTAGTTTTATTTTTTAAGTCATTTTCTGGTTTTGATATCATGGTAATACTAGCTACATAAAATGAATTGGTTGTTTCCTTCTCTTTTAGTTTTTAGAAGAAACTATGTAGAATTGATGTTAATTTTTTAAATATTTGGTAGAATTCTCCATTGAAAGCATCTGGGCTTGAACATTTATTTATGGGAATTTTAATATTACAGATCCAATTTCCCAGATAGTTATAGGGGTATTCAAATTTTTTTCCATACAGGTTAGTTGTGATAGTTTGTGATTTTTGTGAGATTGATCTATTTCATTTAATTATCAAATTTATGCTTGTAAAGTTCATAATATTTTCATATTATCCCTTTGATGTCTATAGGGTCTATAACTATATCCTTTGTTTTATTCCTGAAATTAATAATAGGTGTCTTCATTCTTTTTTACTTTGTGAGTCTTGCTAGATGTTTGTCAATTTTACTGATTTTTTTCAAAATAGGAGTTCTTTGTTGCTTTCTCTACTATTCTCAATCTTATTGATTTCTCTTCTTATATTTATTATTTCCTTCCCTCTGCTTGCTTTGGGATTATTTTCCTGTTCTTTTTCTAGGTTCTTGAGATGGGAGCTTAGATTATTGGTTTAAGATTTTCCTTATTTTCTAATGCAAGCATTTAGTGCTATAAATTTCCCTTTCCACTGCTTTAAGTATACCCCACAAATTTTGTCTTGTTGTATTTTTATTTTCATTCAGTTCAATATATATTCCAATTTCCCTTGTGACTTTGGTCCACAGATTATTTAGAAGTGTGTTATTTAATTTCTAAGTGTTTGGAGACATTTATCTTTCTGTTAATTCTAGTTTAATTCCATCATGGTCAGAAAAAACAGTCCAAGTGATTTCAATTCCTTTAAATTTGTTGATGTTTGTTTTATAACCCAGAATGTGGCCTATTTTTGGTATATACTCCACAGGCACTTAAAAAGACTGTATTTTCTACTGTTGTTGGATGGTGCATTCTATAAATGTCCACTAGATTCTGTTGATTGATAGGGTTGCTGAGTTCTTTTATATCTGATGATTTTCTGTGTAGCTGTTCTATCAGTTATTGAGATGGGGTGCTGAAATCTCCAATTATAATTGTGGATTTGTCTATTTCTTTAATCTCTATCATTTATTGCTTTATATATTTTGAAACTCTTTTTGTTGGGTGCATGCACATTTAGATTTGTTATCTTTGGGACGCCTGGGTGGCTCAGTGGTTAAGCATCTGCCTTCGGCTCAGGGCATGATCAAGTTCCATGTTGGGCCCCTCACAGGGAGTCTGCTTCTCCCTCTGCCTGTGTCTCTGCCTCTCTCAATGTCTCTCATGAATAAATAAATAAAATCTTAAAGAAAAAAAATTTGTTATCTTCCTGGTCGATTGATCCTTTCATTATTAGGTAATTTCACTTTTTGTCTCTAGTAATTTTTTTTAAAGACTTTATTTATTCTTGAGACAGAGAGAGAGAGGCGCACAGACACAGGCAGAGGGAGAAGCAGGCGCCATGCAGGGAGCCTGACGTGGGACTCGATCCTGGATCTCCAGGATCACACCCTGGGCTGAAGGCGGCGCTAAACCACTCAGCCACCCGGGCTGCGGTCTCTAGTAATTTTTTAAAGATTTTTTATTTATTTGTTCCCGAAGGACACAATTGTCTTTTGAGCCAGCCAAGTACCCCTATGTCTAATAATTTTTATTTGATCTGAAGTCAGTTTATCAGATATTCATATAGCTCCTCCTGTTTTCTCATACTAATGATTGCATGATTTACCTTTTTTGTATTCTTTTACATTCAACCTACCTGTGTCACTGAATTTGAAGTGAATTTCTTGAAAACAGCATTTAGTTAGGCTGTGTTTCTTTTTTTTTTCTTTTTTTAAATTTTTTTAATTTATTTATGATAGTCACACATAGAGAGAGAGAGAGAGAGAGAGAGAGAGAGGGGCAGAGACACAGGCAGAGGGAGAAGCAGGCTCCATGCAGGGAGCCCGATGTGGGATTCGATCCCGGGTCTCCAGGATCGCGCCCTGGGCCAAAGGCAGGCGCCAAACCGCTGCGCCACCCAGGGATCCCATGGCTGTGTTTCTTTTTAATTGCCTCTATGTCAATTCCTTTTTTTTATTCAAGAATAATTAACAGACAATGTTATATTAGTTTCAGTTGTACAATATAATGATTCAATACTTCTATACATTTCTCAGTGCTCATCAAGATAAGTGTACTCTTCATCCCCTTTATCTATTTTATCCATTCCCCTACCCACTTCCCCTCTGGCAACCACCAGTTTGTTGTCTGTATTTAAGAGGCTGGTTTTTTGTTTGTCTCTTTTTCTCTTTGTTCATTTGTTTAGTTTCTTAAATTTGACATATGAGTGGAATCATGATATTTGTCTTTCTCTGACTGATTTATTTCACTCAGCATTATTCCCTCTAGGTCCATTCATGTTGTTGTAAACTGCAAGATTTCATTCTTTTTTATGGTTGAGTAATATATGTGTATCTTTATCCATTTATCTATTGATGGACACTTGGGTTACTTCCTTACCTTCTTTATTGTAAATAATGTTGCAGTAAACATACAGATACATGTATCTTTTCAATTTAGTGTTTTCCTTTTATTTGGGTAAATACCCAGTAGCAGAATTAATGGATTATATGGTAGTTCTATTCTTAATTTTTTGAGAAACCTCCATACTGTTTTCCACAGAAGCTGCACCAATCTGCATTCCCACCAACCATATACAAAGGTCCCTTTTTTTCCACATCCATGCCAACACTTGTATTTCTTGTGTTTTTAACTTTTGCCATTCTGACAGATGTAAAGTGATAACTCATTGTGATTTCAATTTGCATTTCCCTGATGATTAGCGATGTTGAGCATCTTTTCAAGTGTCTGTTGGCCATCTGCATGTCCTCTTCCCATTTTTAGTTGGATTATTTGCTTCTTTTTGTGTTGCATTGTAGAAGTTCTTTATATATTTTGGATATTAACTCCTTATCAGATATATTATTCACAAATATCTTCCCTCATTCAGTAGGTTGTCTTTTTGCTTCATGGATGGTTTCATTCACCATGCAGAAGCTTTTTATTTTGGTGTAGTCCTAACAGTTTAATTTTGCTTTTGTTTCCTTTGCCAGCGAAGACATACCTAGAAAAATATTTCCATGCCCACTGTGAAAGAAATTACTGCCTACATTCTATTCTTTTTAATCCCCTCAATCTCTGTTCTTTGATTGGTGTATTTCTACAATTTATATGTAAGGTAATCATTTACATGTTAGTGCTTAATTAAGTTTGCCATTTTGTTATTTGTTTTCTATTTGTTTCCACTGGGGTTTTTTCTCTACTTATTTGTTTTGCTTTTTTTTAAAAGATTTTATTTATTTATTCATGAGACACACACACACACACAGAGAGAGAGAGAGAGAGAGAGAGAGAGGCAGAGACACAGGCAGAGCAAGAAGCAGGCTCCATGCAGGGAGCCTGATGTGGGACTCGATCCCGGGTCTCCAAGATCACACCCTGGGCTGAAGACAGCGCTAAACCGCTGAGTCACCCGGGGCTGCACTGTTTTGTTTTTTTATATGTGGGTTACTGAATAATTTTTAAGAATCCATCTTGATTTATTTATGATGTTTTGGGTGTAGCTCTCTTTATAGTGTTCGTAGTGATTGCTCTGAGTATTACAATATACACATATGACTTGTAATAGTGCACTCATATTACCATTTTACCACTTTGAGTGAAGTATCAAAACCTCACTTAGATTTAGATCCCCTTACCTTCACTACTTTTAAATATATCCTTGTCTTGAGTATCATCTGGTGCTATCAGTTTTATTTTAATCATCAAACATGATTTATAAAACTCATGAAGGAAATCATACTCTACTGTATCACCCATATTCTTACTCTTCTGTTTTTCCTAATGCTCTAAGGTTTTTATTATTTCCTCTTTTTTAATGTTCTTTCATTCAATCTTTAAGGATAGGGCTTCTAGCAACAAATTCTTTTAGTTTTTTTAAAATCTGAGATTTTGTTTTCCCTTCATTCCCGAAGGATCATTTTGCCAGATGTAGAATTCATGGTTGACAGTTTTTTTCTTTTAGCAGTACTTTCTGGCTTCCATGTCATTTGAATTGATGTTTCTATACAGGTAATGTGTCATTTTTCTCTGGCTTCTTTCAGGACTTTTTTTCTTTGTCTTTAGGTTTTGAACATGTAATTATAATGTGTCAAGGCACAGATTTCTTTGGGATTAGCCCACTTCTTTGTGTCTTTTGCCAAACTTGGGATGTTTTCAGCCATTATTTCATATTATGTCATATCTAAGAAGGCTTTGCCTACTGGTTTGTCTTTGAATCTCAGAACATACTACAATGCCTGATACATTGTTTATGCTTTGTATATATTTATCAAATGAATGAATGATTCTAAAAATAAGTAAGTGAATTCAGTCAACTATAAGTTGGGATTTCAGGTCTCTTGATCAAAATGGCTCTTTTCCTAAGGAGTTGACCCAGTTTTATTTGTCTACTTATAGACTGTAATCCTACATGAAATGTAGTTTCCTGGGGATCAAACAATCTATTTCATGCTTCATCATTTGCATCTTCACATTCTTGAAGCAAATAATCTCATGTAATGATTGAGGAGAAGAATGCCAGTGATGGGGGAATGGCACGAGAACTCTGGAAACTCCCAAGGAGGAAAGGGAGCAGTCCAGGAGATTGAAATTACCAAGGTTCTATTTTGCCACCTACCTGTTCTGTCCCTATCAATTGTATCTTTTAAAATACATTTATTAGGGGCACCTGGATGGCTCAGTGGTTGAGCATCTGCCTTTGGCTCAGGGCATAATCCTGGGGTTCTGGGATTAAGTCCCATATTGAGCTCCCTGTAGGGAGCCTGCTTCTTCCTCTGTCTGTATCTTGGCCTCTCTGTGTCTTTCATGAATAAATACATAAAATATTTTTAAAATAAGATAAAATACATCTGGGACACCTGGGTGGCTCAGCAGTTGAGCATCTGCCTTTCACTCAGGGCGTGATCCCAGGTTACTGGGATCAAGTCCCACATCAGGCTCCCTTGAGGAGCCTGCTTCTCCCTCTGCCTATGTCTCTACCTTTGTGTGTCTCTCATGAATAAATAAATAAATCTTTAAAAACATATATATATATATTAAAAACCATCAGTTGGGGGGGTGCCTAGGTGACTCAGTTGGTTTGGTGTCTGACTCTTGATTTCAGCTTAGGTCGTGATCTCAAGGTCCTGTAGTCAAGCCCCACATGGTTCTACACACTTGGCATGGAGTCTGCTTGGGATTCTCTCTCTTCCTCTCCTTCTGCCCCTTTCCTCCCTGCTGTCTCTCTAAAAAAACGTCTTTTTTTTAAATCATCAGGGGCACCTAGGTGGCTCAGTTGGTTAAATCTCCAACTTTTGATTTCAGCTCAAGTTGTGATCTCAGGGTTATGAAAGCAAGCCCTGCGTTGGGCTCCATGATGTGCATGAAGCCTGCTTAAGATTCTTTCTCTGCCCCTCTCTATTTCTAAAAAAAAAAATCATCATTAGGGTAAACATGAATGAATTCTTAGATACGTCTTTAGGTAGAAAACTTAATGTCCCCAGATGCCCAGAAGGACAACCTTCTTCGGCACTATGTCCCAGCAGTCACTCCTACCTATAGCTCACAAGACTGAGCAGTAGTACTTGGAGTATCCATTTCAGCTTAGTCTGGAAGCAACAACACAATTGTATTTGATTTTAACCAATAGTGACAAACCAAAGTTTTGATCAATAAATTTAGCCTGAGGCAGAAGCAAGTTTACTGTGATAATTTATTGGGAAAATCTTCTCTTTGTGCTGAATACATCACTTGGTTGCATGTTTCCTCTGTTTTCATTTTTTCCTTTTCTTTTTCTCTTCCTTTCTCTCTTTCTCTCTCACTCTCTCCTTTCTTCCTTCCTTCCTTCCTTCCTTCCTTCCTTCCTTCCTTCCTTCCTTCCTTCCTTCCTTCTTGTCAACTAAAGGCTACTTTCATAGACAGAGTATATCTCCAAAAATAAAACCTCTAATGCTTGTTGAATTAGTGTCAATTTAACTATAAATTTAATCAAAATATATTTAGACAAGAGCTTTACATTCTCTGGCAAATGAATTTAAATGTACTGAAAAGCAAAGCAAATCATAAGTCAAATAATATGTACATATTCTGGTAGACACAAGTTAATGAAATTTCCCTCAATTGGCAGCTGAATTGACTTATAATCCTAGCTGTGGTAAGGTTTTTCAGATAATAGCCTGAAACCTGTGGTCCTTTACCACTTGGGACCAGTTAAGCATTCCTGCTTCATGACCCTTTTCCAAGTGATTTGGGAAAACTTAACCAGGCTGCAGCAGTGTGAAGGCCAGGGGTCCCCTGGGGAGGCTGTGGCTGTTACTGCCCATAGACCAGTCTAAACCTAGCTCCAAGCCCACACAGGTCACTCTGGAATGTCCAAGGCTGTTTGAGGTACAGAAAAGGGCTTTATGGCAGTGAAATGGGGAGGTACAGTCAGCTTCAGGCTCTGTCCACAAGAATAAATTGCAGCCTAGAATTTTAGCCAAGTTCTGAGTATGTCCGAAGAGCTTTCATGTTCACCATAATTCTAGGTGAGAGAGCCAGAATAAAGGAAAGCCACAACCACAGTAAAAACAGAGTTATTTAGAATTGAAATATTTAATGTTTATAGAAAGAGTGAGGCTATTTTGTGTCCCTGTTAAAGTGGTCTTCAAAGTTGTTGGTTTGGTTAATATGAGTTCTTTATTTGGATGAAATACTGGGTTTGTCTGCCAAATGATTGCTTAACCATATGTTATTTTGCCTTCTAAAATAGCCAAAAAAAAATTTGTTTTGCCGCTTCTATATTTGCCTTATATACCTGATCCTTGGTGGAGTAGGGATTGTTTTAGGGATTAACATGAAGAATTAAAATGAAGAGTTAACACTTTGTGTCATAAATTGAATCTTTTTCTTAGTTTTTTCATATGTCTTTTGACTTGATGATTTTTTAAACCAGAAATTTACTTTTAGGTAGTCAAGTTAATAAATTTCTTTAAAGATTTTATTATTTATTTGAGAGAGCGAGCAAGCAAGCATGAGCGGCAGAGGGATAGGGACAGGGAGAAGCAGGTTCCCTACTGAGTGGGGAGCCCAGTGCAGGGTTCAATCCCAGGACCTTGAGATCATGACCTGAGCCGAAGGCCAGACACTTAACCGACTGAGCTACATGCATGCCCCAAGTTTATACATTTTTAATGTTATAGTTTTAGGATTTTGAAATTTAAAAGAACCCTTCCAAATCTGAGGCTATCAAATAATTTCTCCATTTTTGATTTAACACTTATAGGGTTTTATTTATATCTTTGATCTATTTGGAATTTATGCTAGTGGATGGTGTGAGCTATAGCTCCAAATCTATTGTTTTCCAGAGAGTTACCTAGCTTTCCCAAACCAATTTATCAAATATCTATATTTTAGCTTTGATCCGAGAGTCTATCTATATCATATATTAAATTATTATGTGTATTTTAGTCTACTTCTGTATTTTCTCTTCTGTTCCATTTGTCTGCCTTAGCATTTATACACTAATATCATATTATTGAGGTCCTATGAAATGTTTTTATGATGGGTAGAGATGGTCTTCCCTACTTTGCCTCCTTTTCTAAATTTTCCTGGTTGTTCTTTTTTATGTTTCCATATGAGCTTCATAGTGACCTTGTTTTATTCCTATCCACATCACCACAGTTTAAAAAGTAAATAAAATCTGCAATTCATATTGCTATCACATTGAATTTATGAATAAACTTAGAAAGAATTTACATCTTTTGCAAATTGAGTCTTCGCACCCAAGAATAAGGGTTGTTTTTCCAATTGTGTCTTTTGTGTACTTTAAAAGTGATTTAAATTATTCTTCACCATAAGTTTTTGGTATTTCTTGATAAATATAGTACTATGCATATTTAGTATTATTGTCACTAACATAAAGTGGGTCCTTTCCTTCATTATAAACTCTAGTTGTTATTTAAGCAAAAAAAAATTGTATGATAAGGCCTTATGACTTTCTGCAGATGGAATTCAGAGATCTTGCAGGAGCTTGACTATAATCCAGTGATACTTCAATGAACAAATTCCCAATAATGACGTTTCATTTGAATATAACATACTATGATAAAACCATTTTTCTGGCAATATAGCAGTCCACAGATCAAGCCTTAAAAATGCCTATGCCCTTTGATTTTTGTATACCTATAGGCTAAAGAATAGATATGACAATGCGAACAGTGGCTGGCTCAAGGTAGAAGGATTTATGGAAGGGTTTATATTTCCTTGTTTTCTGTTTCTTTGAATGTTCTTGATTTTTAAATATCAAACATGCATTACTTTTATAACACGAATGTTATTTTTCTTTTTCTTTTATTTAATTTATTTATTCATGATAAACACAGAGAGAGGCAGAGACATAGGCAGAGGGAGAAGCAGGCTCCACACAGGAAGCCTGATGCGGGACTCGATCCTGGGACTTGGGGATCACACCCTGAGCCAAAGGCAGAGGCTCAACTGCTGAGCCACCTAGGTGTCCCACAAATGTTATTTTGCAATAAAAATTCATGTTTGTAAATCAGAGAATATATGCACAAATTCACAGCCACATGTCACCAAAATCCCCTCCTCCACAGCTTGGGTGTGCTGCCATACAGTGCACACAGGTAGTTCTGAATAGGAAAGAGAGGAGGTTGAAAGAAAGAAAGAAAGAAAGAAAGAAAGAAAGAAAGAAAGAAAGAAAGAAAGAAAGAAAGAAAGAAAGAAAGAAGAGAGGTTTGGGGATTGAGCTGGATTTAAGATCTAATCTCAGTTCTGCCACCTGCTACCTTAGTGTCCCTGGACAGGTTACTTAACCTCTTTGGACCCTGACATTCCCATCTGCAATATAGAGGTTGCTAAGTTTTTGAAAATATGACAAAATACATAGCACACAGCAAGAATTTCGGTAAAGGGTAGTTGCTTCAGTGATTTAGCAGGCTCAGGAAACCCCTGGGTAACACTGCAAAACATGAGCACATTTTCTCCTCCCTTTTTTCTCTCTTGGTGATGCACTTACCTCCTTCTCAATAACTCCCAATATTCAATATATACATTTCTGCTCATTTCTTCTCCTTCCCTTGTTAAAAACCCTTCCTGCTGTCAAAACAGGAAATTACTTACAACTTTTTTCTTTTCCTTAAAGAAGGATCATATTATAATTAAATGAGGGTTAGTGGCAGAATGATAATAGCAAATGCATGTAGCATTTACTATGTGCCAGGCTCTCCTCTGAGTGTTCCTCACAGATTACCTCATTGTGATCATGTTTATAACTCTAAGAGATACATGTAGTTTTATGATCCCTGTTGTAGAGATGAGGAAGCTGAGGCACAAAGGCTGTCATGGAGATTTTTACAGGTTGACTCCTCCCCTGTGCCACACAAGCCCTCATAAGCCTTGGATGTGTCCTTATGGAAGGTAATTTGGTTTGTTTATGTGTGTTTGCTTCACCCTCTGATACTTCTTTTCCTACCGCTGGCATTTCTGACCTGTAAAGCCTTGGTATGCCTGCAATCCGTTCCCTTCCCATGTAAAGATGAGTCCCTTCTGGCATCATCCATGCTGGCATTTTCTACCATCTGGTACATGCCGACCACCTTCTTGCTTGCACAGATGTGCCAGTGCCTTAGCCTTTCCCTTCAGCACTTCCTGACAGGCCCGCCCCACCTTCACCCTCTGTTTCTGGATGATCCACATCACCATGCTCAACACAGGTAATCTTTGGAAATGACTATTTAGCACAGTAGGTCCTTTTCTCCCTATCTGATCTTCCCACTTAGAGTGGGGGCAGTCTTTTTTATATCCTTAATCTTGCTTCTTTCTGGCCTCTGAAACCTTGATATTTGGCCTCTGCAATCAGCTCCCAGCTGTGCTGAAACATCACTTAAATTGTTCTGACATATTGATTGCTTTTCTTCTTATTTAGGGGTCCGACACTGTATTTTTGTTTAGGCTCAATAGCACATTTGGAGAACATAGACCGAAATGAGCCTAAATTATGGGCATTTAAAAATAAGAATGTGCCTCTTAAAGCATTCCTATTATTCCACTGTAAATTTTAAACGTAAGTATAGTCTAATATCGTATTTATTTATTTTTAAATGTTCTGACAGCCCACACTGGGTTCAGAAACTTTACCATTGGGATGCCTGGGTGGCTCAGCGGTTGAGCGTCTGCCTGCAGCTCAGGGCATGATCCCACAGTCCCGGGATCGAGTCCCACGTCGGGCTCCCTGAGTGGAGCCTGCTTCTCCCTCTGCCTATGTCTCTGCCTGCCTCTCTGTGTCTCTCATGAATGAATAAATAAAGTCTTTAAAAAAAAAGAAACTTTACCATTCTTGGGACAAGTAATGCAGAAGGCATGAAGATGTATTAAACAGTATCTGTGAAAACTATAATTCATATCAAAGTAAAATAAGTAATTTTATTTTTAAATTTTAAATAATATGTAAGTAACTCAATACCAAGTAATACTGTGTTAAGTGTTCTGGAAAATATAAAATATTGGTCTTGGGTGGTAAAAGGTGCAAAATCACCCTCTGCTGAAATTCCTGTAGCTGAGAATACTTTTTTTTATTCTTCATAAACAATAAAAATATTTATTTGAGAATGCTGTTTGCAAGCAGCCAATTAATCAAAAGTTGTAAATAGGGACACCTGGGTGGTGTCCTCTGTGTCCTCAACCACCTCCGTGGTTGAGAGTCTGCCTTTGGCTCAGGTTGCGATCCTGGGGTCCTGGGATTGAGTTCCTCATCGGGCTCCCCATGCGGAGCCTGCTTCTCCCTCTGCCTATGTTTCTGTCTCTCTCTGTTTGTCTCTCATGAATAAATAAATAAAATCTTTTTTAAAAAAAAATCCCATTTGACAGACATTTTACAGAATATCTGACCAGTCCTCCTCAAAACTATTAAGGTCATCAAAAACAAGGAAAGTCTGAGAAATTGTCATAGCCAAGAGAAGTTTAAGGAGACATAATAATTAAATGTAATGTAGTGTCCTGGATGAACCTTGGAACAGAAAAAGGAAACTGGTGAAAAGGTAAAATAATCTGAATTGAGTATAGACTTTTGTTAATGATACTGTTATCAGTGTTGATTCATTAATGGTGACAAACACATCATATTAATGTTAGATATTATTAGTAATAGGGAAACTGGGTTAGAGGGGTATGGGAACTGTCTGGACTCTTTGCAATATTTCTGTAAGTCTAAAACCATTCCAAAATAAAAAGTTTATTTTTCTAAAAAAAATGTATGCTAATCCCATCTATTCCCAGAGCATTTATTTCTTAGAAGAAAGGAAGGAAAGAAGGATAGATGAGCTGGAAAGATTTCATGATCTTGAGTAAGTACTAATTGCTATAATGCTAAGCATCTTAGACATACTTATCTATGGATTATGGATTAAAATTACACTGCTTTATTTTCCTAGCAAGTACAGTGTTACTAATAAGGTTCACAGAGTTTGTGTTGTTCTCTTAGGAAGTAAAAGGAACACAGAGCTCATTAACTAGTTGGATCTTTTAAACATAGAGCTCAGAGGAGGTAAATGTGGGAGAGCAGTAGGGATTTGGGGAGGCGTTTACAATTTACAGCTCAATGAGATGCAAAAATATTCATTGTTAATAGCTTCTGCTGGGAGTTCAGCAACCCCAAAAAGAAAAGAAGTATTGACTTGTTGGTCCATGGAGGCCACCTGCCTGCTTCTTAATTGTTTTGAAGGGCCAGTAAGTGCCCTATGAATCCATCTTGGCACCTGAATGATGATATCTTGGGTGAGCTACATTAAATAGAACAGGAAAGTGGTCAGCTTCATGTGTGGTTTTTTAAAAAATTACATATGATGGGTAAATGAAATAAAAGGGAGTCTGGGTGAAAGAAGAAAATTGAAGACTATTTTTTAAGAGATTTTATTTATTTATTTAGGAGAGACACACAGAGAGAGGGTAGAGACATAGGCAGAGGGAGAAGCAGGCTCCCTGCGGGGAGCCTGATGCAGAACTTGATCCCAGGACCTTGGGATCATGACCTGGGCCAAAGGCATCAGATGCTCAACCACTGAGCCATCCAGGCGCCCCTAAAGACTGTATTATAACAGACTTTAGTCAACATAAAGTTCCTATAAGACTAGGTCTTCAAAACTCAATTTAGTTCTTGCCTCCCACCACTTTCCTTCTCTTACCTTTTCCCATCCTGACCTCCACCACCAGCAACACAAATGTTCTAATCTAGAAGCTTCCTTAATGTGGTGCAAAGTCATGAAGTAATTATGCAGTCCTGGAACCTTGCTTTTTCACTGCCCTGTTGCTAAACAATGCTCTTGTCCCCCACAAAGGCCACTAGGATTTTTCTGAAGCTTTTCTCATTAAATAACTGGGTTCATGAGTTTGGGCAGGAAATCCACAGTGCATTTCTCATCACATCATATTAAGAGTCCATACTATCAACGTTGATCACTGTTGATGTTAATCTTGATCATGTGGCTGAGGTAGTGTTTGTCACGTTTCTTCACTGTAAAGCTACTCTTTCTATTTTTTAAGATTTTATTTTTTTATTCATGAGACACACACATACACACACACACACAGAGAGAGAGAGAGAGAGAGACGCAGAGACACAGGCAGAGGGAGAAGCAGGCTCCATGCAGGGAGCCCAATGTGGGACTCAATTCCAGGAGTCCAGGATCACAACCTGAGCCGAAGGCAAGTGCTAAACCACTGAGCCACCCAGGGATCTCCAAGATACTCTTTTATTCTCTCTCCACACTGTACTCTTAAGAATCTGCCAATTGGGGCAGCCTGGGTGGCTCAGCGATTTAGCGCCGCCTTTGGCCCGGGATGTGATCCTGGAGTCCCGGGATTGAGTCCCACATCAGGCTCCCTGCATGGAGCCTGCTCCTCTCTCTCTGTCTCTGTCTCTCATGAATAAATAAATAAAATCTTAAAAAAAAAAAAGAATCTGCCATTTTTCCAAGGGGGCTTGATTTCTTTTGTTGGAGAACAGTATTAGAAATTGAGATCTGGGTACTAGGTATACTCATTACTCTTGGGCTGCCCTTGCTTCCAGGCCATCTCAGTTCACAGAGCAAGATGTTATATGTGTGTATATAAACCCATGTATGTACACATATCTACGAACATTTCTCTATGTAATTATCTATATCTATATTGAGGTGATCATGAGTTTATACTGGTATCTCCAACATTAATTCATTACCACATGGACCATTCTAGCCTCTTCCCTTTAATTATCTGTAACCACTTACTCCTACAGTGAGAAGCTTGGCTCTCACCATCCACCATCCATTTACTTAGTGGCTTAATTCCGGTATATACGTATGTATAGTGGTTTCAGAATTATTACCCCATAAACCCCTGGGAGGGGAAAACTTTATCAACTAGAGTAATGCTTATGCACAGTTTCTTTTGCCTTTAGCCTTAGGGACTCCACTTATTTCCAAAATTACTTAGGACAGCATCTTATTCCCCCACTCCCTTTAGTGAGATTGTGTCATACATTTGTAATACAGTTCCATTGTTTTGTCATATTATGCATTCCACTCTGGAATCCCCTAACTTTCTAAGCGATTTTTGAAAATTTGTCTACACTCTTTATATTGTAAAGTTCTGTGGGGTTGATGACTTATATTCACCATTATTGTATCACACAGAATAGACTTACTGACCTAAATAATATGCTGTGCTTCACCTATACAATCCTCTCCCCTACACCCTATAACTTTAGCAACCATTGATCTGTTTACTGTCTTTATAGCTTTTCCTTTTCCAAAATATCATATAATTGGAATCCTACAATACGTGGGCTTTTCAGACTGGCTTCTTTTACTTAACAATTAGCATTTAAGATTTATCCATGAATTTTTGCGACTTGATAATTCATTTTATCACTGAATAATATTTCATTATATAAATCTGCTACAGTTTTGTTTATGCATTCGCCTATTGAAACACAGTTGCTCCAGTTTTGGTGATTATGAAATAGAGATGCTATAAGCATTCACTTGCAAGTTTTTTTGTAACGCAAATTTGCAAATTTGTTGGGTAAATACTTAGTACTAATCATATGGTAATACTAGATTTAGTTTTGTAAAAAACTGCCAAACTGCCTTCCAAAGAGACTGTATCATTTTGCCTTCCCACCAGCAATGAGTGAAAGTTCCTGCTGCTTTTGCAACCTGACCATCAACTGGTATTGTCAGGGTTTTTTTGATTTGAGCTTTTCTAATAGATATGCAGTTGTATCCCATTATTGTTTAATTTGCAATTTCTTGATGGCAAATGATGTTGGGCATCCTTTCATATGCTTATTTACTACATGTATATGCTTCTGGATGAAGTGTCTGTTCAGATCTTCTGCCCATTTGTTAATGGGTTGTTTCTTCCCATATTGTTAAATTTTAAGAGTTCTTTGTATATTTTGGATATACCTTCTTTATCAGATATGTGCTTTGCAAATATTTTCCCCAGTCTGTAGCTTACCTTTTCATTCTTTTAGCATTGTTATTTGCAGAACATAAAATTTTAATTTTAACAAAGTCCAACTAAGCAATTTTTCTTTATTGTTATATTTAAAAATTCATCAACAAATCTGAGATTATAATAAACTTTCTTCTTAAAGTTTTACTAATTTAAGTAATAACCACACCCAACGTGGGGCTCAAACTCACTACCACAAGATCAATTGTCACAGGCTCTTCTGACTGAGCCAGCCATGCACCCCTCTCCTATGCTTTCTTTAAGAAATTTTATAACTTGGGACGCCTGGGTGGCTCAGTGGTTGAGCGTCTGCCTTCAGCTCAGGCTGTGATCCCAGAGTCCTGGGGTAGAGTCCCACATTGGACTCCTTGCATGGAGCCTGCTTCTCCTGTCTCTGCCTCTCTCTATGCCTCTCTGTGTCTCTCATGAATAAATAAATAAAATCTTTTTAAAAAATAAATTTTATGACTTTGTATATTAGATTGGAATCTCTGATCCATTTTGAATTATTGTTTGTGTAAAGTCTATACCTATGCTCTTTTTTTCACATGTGGATGTCCACTTATTTAGCACCATTTATTAAAAAAGACTATTCTTTCTTCTTCGAATTGTCTTTGTTCCTTTGTCAAAGAGGAGTTGTCTATTTTTGCATGGATCTATTTCTAGGCTTTCTATTCTATTACATTTATCTATGTGTCTACTCTTTTGCCAATATCATTCTGTCTTAATTACTATCGACTTAATAATAAGTCTTAAGTAGGGTACTGTGAGTTCTCCAACTTTGTTCTTCTTCAGTATTATGTTGGCTATTCTTGGTCCTTTGTCTTCCCATATAAGCTTTAGAATTAGTTTGTTGATATCCACAAAACAGCTTGCTGGGGTTTTGATTAGGACTGTGTTGAATCTATAGATCTAGTTGGGAAAAAGTCACATCTTAATAATTGAGTCTTCCAATCCATGAACACAAGTGATTTCTCCATTTATTTAGATCTTCATTGATTTTTTCATCAATGTTTTGTAGTTATTTGCACACAGGTCCTGTAATACTGTATTATATTTATCGTTAAGTATTTAATTTTTTTTAAGTATTTAATTTTTAAGTGCTATTATAAATGGTATTTTTTTACATTTCAAATTCTATCAGTTCATTGCTGACATATAAGGAAAGAAATTAACTTTTGTATATTGCATCTCTGTTATACTTATTTATTAATTCCAGGAGATTTTTGTTGATTCTTTGAGATTTTCTGCATATCCGATCATGTCATCTGTGAATAGAGAAGTTTATTTCTTCCTTTTTAGTCTGTATATCTTTTATTTCCTTTCTCACCTGATTGAATTAATTAGAACTATATTGCAGAGGAAAGGTGAGAGAAGACACCCTTGCCTTGTTCCCAGTATTAGGAGAAAATGCCCAGTTTCTCATTAACAAGTATGGTGTTAGCAGTCAGTTTTTTTTTTTTTTTTTTTTTTTTTAGCAGTCAGCTTTTTGTAGATGTTCTTTATCTAATTAAGGATATTTCCTCTATTCCTAGTTTGCTGTACATTTTTTTTCATGAATTAGTATTGGATTTTGTCAACTGCTTTTTCTACATCAAGCATATGATCATATGCTTTTTCTTCTTTACACTGTTGATGTAGATTAGATTAATTGTGTTTTGAATGTTAAACCAGTCTTGCATACCTGTTATAAATCTCACTTGATTGTGGCATACAATTCTTTATATATATAGTTGGATTTCATTTAATATTTTGTTGAGGACATTTATTTCTATGTTCATGAGAAATACTGGTCTGTAATTTTTCTTGTAATGTCTTTATCTGGCTTTGATATTAGGATAATACTGGTCTCATAGAATATGTTAAAAATGTTTCCTCTTCTATTTTTAGGAAGGGGTTGTAGAGAACTGGTATCATTTCTTCCTTAAATGTTTGGTAGAATTCACTGGTAAAACCATCTGGGCCCAGAGATTTCTTTTTTGGAAGGTTATTAATTAAATATTTTGTGTAGTCACATTTATTTTATTTATTTATTTATTTATTTATTTATTTATTTATTTATTTATTTATGATAGTCACAGAGAGAGAGAGAGAGAGGCAGAGACACAGGCAGAGGGAGAAGCAGGCTCCATGCACCGGGAGCCGGACGTGGGATTTGATCTTGGGTCTCCAGGATCGCGCCCCGGGGCCAAAGGCAGGCGCCAAACCTCTGCGCCACCCAGGGATCCCTGTAGTCACATTTTAGAAAGTAAAAAGAAACAGGGGAATTTAACTTGAGTAATGTATTTATTCAACCTACTTATTATTGTCATTTCAGCATATAGTTAATATGAAAATATTACTGAGTAATTTTATATTCTTTTTCTTGTGCTAGGTTTTTGAAATGTGGTGCATTTGAACCTACCACATATCAAGTAGTCAATAGCCTACCATATTGGACAATGTACATCTGAGGTTGAAACCAAAATTGTGGTTACTATTTAATTTTAATAATATATATTTTACCTTTTCTCAGGATATTAATGATGGAATATAGATTTATTATTTTTAAGGAAACAATCTGGTACTTTCCCTTAAAAGAGAATCATATATATCACTATCAGAAAAGAAGTCTTGGCAATGAAAAATTAATATGTGTAATATTATTTCTCATGTAGTAAATTCAAATTAATTTCATGGAATGTCACAAAATTTTTAAGAGGCAAATAAACCAAGCTGCTAGTGTTAACTGAAAAATTACCCTTTTCTGTGACAGTGTCTGTAACAGTTTTAAATTGAGTCAGTATGCTCTGAGAACTATAAAACCAAAGCTGTCCACTAGCAAAGTAACTTGACCTTGTTTGCACTAAGCCATTTGCTGTTAGCATGAATTTACAATGTGGACTAATCATCAAATACGGCAGGGTGATTGGCCCTGTTGAATAGACATATATCCCTGTCTGATATTAGCTGAATGAGACTTCTGCTCCTTCATTATATCAGCAGCTTTCTCTTTCCGGACCTGTCTCTATCGTTCCTCAGAAAGTCCAAGCATAATGAGGCTGATAGAAAGTAGACCAGCAGTTCCAAAGTACTGCTTTGGATTCAGTCAAGAATGCAAAAGATGCAGGCAGGAAGAGCAGGAATCTGTTATTTCTGGCTCAGAGGTCCAACAGCTAACAGGTGTCTTAGCCTCCACGAAGTTCCCTAAATCTTGGCAACATCCAGCCAAATCAGGAATGGGTTCTTTGACCAAGACTTAGATGAGGAGAGCACATTACAAGTAGTTAATAAATAACAGTTGGATGGATGAATGAGTCAATGAACAAATGCATGCATGAATGAATGAATAAAAATAAACTTCTATCTTCTTGGGCTATTTGCAGTCCTCCTGCCTGCCTGAAGGAGAGGCTCTGGGCCAAATTCTGAATCAAAAGTCTTTGTCTTTAATTTTGTCTCATCTCCTTTTCTTGGTATCATTATGTCCTCATAAATTCTAGCCTATATCCCATTCCCATATTATTTCCTAATCCTTTGTGATAGGATTATTATCCCCATTAGGCAAATGGAAAAACAGAGGCTCAGAGAGAGATAAGTAGGAGCTCTGAAAGCTAATCTTGGCTCTGTCTTTATGCAGCAGGATGATCTTTATTTTTTATTTTTTATTTTTATTTTCCAGCAGGATGATCTTGAACATCTCTCTTCAATCTTGGGACTCAGATTAATGCCTCCTATTCCTACACACCTTGGATGACTGCCACTCACCAGCTGTGTGAGTTTGGACAAATTACTTACCTTCTATTAGCCTCAGTTGCCTTATCAGTAGAGTCTGAGTAAATATCAATGGCTTGATTTACCTGATGGGTTCATTTACCTGACTGGCTGTTATAAAAAAATGTAAATAGATAAAATAAGGCTCATAAACCACTTAGCACAATGCCTAGCATGCAACAGATATTCAATAAACATTAACCATTACCATTTTTACCTCCCATCTGTCAAATCGTTGAGCTATCTATGCTTAAAAATAATAATACTGAAATAGTAAATAACATTTATTGAACCAGCAAATGTGCAAATCTATGTATATATGTTATCTCACCTAATTCTTGCATAATAACACCCTCATTTTACAGGTGAAGAGACTAAAGCACAAACTGTGTAAGTGACCCACTTGAGGTCACAATTGCTAAATGGTAAAGTTAGGATTTGAGCTGTATCTAATTTCAAAGCAGGTACTCTTTTTGTTATATTATAAGAACTCTTCTAGCTCCAAAAGTCTATAACTTGCAACTATTCTTTGAATTATAAAACTTTGGTGATGCACAAAAAATTCATCAAAGGCCGACCTGTGTGTGGTGGTATCTTGGTGCCATGAAGGGTACGAGATGAATAGGACATAGTCCTTAGCCTCTTGTATCATTTCGTCTTGGCCAATTTTCCTTCGTCTCTTTTCTAATGCGATTCTAGAATTCAATAGTCATTTCTCCGTCTCTGTCATCTTTATAAACTGTTATTTAGAAAATGTGTTTCTAAAGAACTGCATTTGCTAAATTAACAGTGCTAACCGAGGCTGATTATCTCAGCACAGTAAATTGTCAGCATCTATGCTACGGCTTTTTAATTAGCTTGAAATGATCATTACTAAGTGACCCTTTTTGTAACACAATAACAAATCATTTCAAAAGCATTTGCTGACAACCTACAGTAAGTTAAATGGTGTCCAAAAAAACCCACAAAACACCCCCAAAAGCCCACCCATGTTTGAGGATTTTTTTTTGAAGAAAGATTAAAACTTATAGGGGTTTCTCCCACTCTCCCATCTGTAAAAAGGTCTGTTCTATGGAACGCCTGCTGTGATACAGTGCGCTTGATAGATAAGCCAACATGAAGTATAGGGTGTGAGGTATGAGGCTTCTTTTTATTCTAAACCGATTGACAGATCACCACCATCGGCTTACCGCTTGGTGAAAACAATCTGAATAACTAAGCTAACTGATCCACAGGAATCCAGTACTTTTTGTTTAGATGGAACAAAATCTTAAAATGTCACTTCTTACACCAGTATAAACTTATGGCAATTATTTTCTCCACACCCCTAAAATAAAGAGACATTAGCATAATAAAAAATAACTGGGCAATTTCTATTGAAAATGGAATTTCTCATTTTCTCAAAAATTATTCTCATTTTTCATGCTCCTGTTTTTTGTGTGGCTTTTGGAATCAGAAAATGAAAGGCTAAATCCCATTGCTTTCACACTGATCAGGAAAGGGAGATGTGGACAGCAGGCTTTAACTAGAAACCACACCTGTCCACTTTCCTGCTCAGAGTAACTCCAAAATTTATATTTGAAGTCAGAGCAGAAGTTTTATTAACAGAAAAGTGTTTTTCCATTTCAGAGTCTTCAAAAATGAAGTCTTTCTAACTTTACCAAGACCCTTGCTCTTTATCTTTTTTTTCAAAATTTTTTTAGATTTTACTTATTTATTCATGACAGACAGACAGAGAGAGAGAGAGGCAGAAACACAGGCAGAGGGAGAAACAGGCTCCATGCAGGGAGTTCAACATGGGACTCGATCCCAGGTCTCCAGAGTCAGGCCCTTGGGCTAAAGGCGGCACTAAACCGCTGAGCCACCCGGGCTGCCTGACCCTTGCTCTTTATCTAACCTCTCCATTATTACTTAAGATTTCTCCCTCTACCTGCTGTCAGGTTATTTGGAGCAAGGCATTGTCCTTAACAGAAGAGCACTAAATTATTCAGAGACCAGCTAGGAGATGGACGACTGAAAGTTTGGGTCATGGATGAAATTCTGCTCAAACCACTTGTTGATAATAAATAAACAACCTTTACTAATAAATGAGGACTCACAAACAGTAATAAATGTTTATTCTGAGATTATAAAGGAACTTCAGAAGCAGGCTCCATGCAGGGAGCCTGTTGTGGGACTCGATCCCAAGACCCCAGGATCATGCCCTGAGCCAAAGGCAGTTGCTCAACGACTGAGCCACTCCAGCGTCCCAGAATCACATGTGATCTTGAAAAGTTGGGGTGATTGAGCTGAGTTGGAGGGAATGAAATGCAACAAGAATAAATGTGAAGTTCTCCACTCTGGTCTGAATAACTCCATTGGGCAGGCTTTGGGTAGAGAAGTCATGGATTTGTAGAAACATGTGTAGCCAAAGATGTAGGGGTTAAACCTAAGTAGAAAACCTAGAGTCTTTTGGTTAGCTTCTGAGTGTTGTCCTGCATGGAATTTAGATCAGAAAAAGGGTGAA
Source organism: Canis lupus familiaris (assembly GCF_011100685.1). Lineage (NCBI taxonomy): Eukaryota > Metazoa > Chordata > Mammalia > Carnivora > Canidae > Canis > Canis lupus. Next base: position 40,000,705 of record NC_049260.1, read on the forward strand.
GGGAGAACCTGATATGTATCCAGAAGGAGATTAAGAAGAGGCAAGGGAAAGAAATAGGGAAAATGAAAGGAAAGGAAGAAGAAAATGGGCAAAGGGGAAAACTGGGAAAAGGAACAACAGTACCATAGTAGAAGATCTGTCATAGGAAACAAAGGATCAGAATTATAGCCACAGAAACCACCTCAGAATTCAAGCCTCCTCTTAATTCTTCTTTTCTAACAAATTATATTATTTCCCCTTCTAACAAATTCTATTTTTTTTAAAGATATTATTTATTTATTCATAGAGATGCAGAGAGAGAGAGAGAGAGAGAGAGAGAGGCAGAGACACAGGCAGAGGGTTCCATGCAGAGAGCCTGATGTGGGACTCGATCCAGGGTCTCCAGGATCACTCCCTGGGCTGCGGGCAGCGCTAAACCGCTATGCCACCGGGGCTGCCCACAAATTCTATTTTTTATAAATTTATTTTTTATTGGTGTTCAATTTGCCAACATATAGAATAACACCCAGTGCTCATCCCATCAAGTGCCCCCCTCAGTGCCCATCACCCAGTCACCCCCACCCCCTGCCCACCTCCCCTTCCACCACCCCTAGTTCGTTTCCCAGAGTTAGGAGTCTTTATGTTCTGTCTCCCTTTCTGATATTTCCCACTCATTTTTTCTCCTTTCCCCTTTATTACCTTTCACTATTTTTTATATTCCCCAAATGAATGAGACCATATAATGTTTGTCCTTCTCCGATTGACTTATTTCACTCAGCATAATACCCTCCAGTTCCATCCATGTCATAACAAATTCTATTTCTAAAAAATTCTATTATTCTAACAAATTCTATGATTCCTCTTCTCTAACAAATTCTACCTCTCTCTATCCTACCCATGTCAAGACCCTGGAACACTATTCATTTTGGGCAGTTTAGGTAGCTGTAATAAGAAGTGAATAAAGGATAAATACCTTTGGTTGAGGAAGACGGACTCTAGTGACATATGGATTCTGGCTTATAATATTTTCCTAAAGGAAAAAAAGACATAAAATTTTAATTTTCAAGTACAACCACTGTATCAGCACAGTAGATATGACTAGATCTGACTTTTCTTTTATGGACCTCGAAACAAAGTATTTATACCAATAGGCAAAGAGATCTCAATATAGGCCATAACCTATGTCTCAGTGGTTCCTAAACAAGTGTTTACCCAATGCACCGATAAAAATAATGTCAAAATACAAGCGTTTACAACACTGAACCAAAAGATGAACTTTAACTTCTTGACTTTCTTTTTGACCTGTAATTTTTAAAACTGCTAGAAACATACTTATCTCTTTTTTTTTTCAATTCATGAGAGACATAGAGAGGGACACAGAGACATAGGCAGAGGGAGAGGGAGAAGCAGACTCCTTGCGGGGAGACTGATGCAGGACACTATCCCAGGACCCTGGGATCACGACCTGAGTCAAAGGCAGATGCTCAACCACTGAGCCACCAGGTGCACCTAAACACACTTATCTGATACTTCAATAATATTGGGGTTTGAATTTTAATTGCATAACTTTGATATCATTTTGAATTCTTAAGACTTTTAAGAATGGGTGTTAGTGGTATGGGGTAACAGATATTGAAACAACGCCTCACCTTTGGGTTGCATTTTTAACTTTTCAAAACACTTCCTTATCTCCATCATTAGATTCTTTAAAAATCCTTGGAAACCCATAGGAAGGAGACCAGACTCTGAAAGGATGAAATAGGGGCACTGAAAAAGTCAAGTGGCTCAGCTTTGCAATATCAGGTGACTGTTGGCAGACTTGGAGCTCAAGTCCCTTGTGATCATTCCACTATATTTCTTAAAGTGTGGTCCTTAGGATGTTATTGTATAAGATTTTCTACAGGAAAGGGAACCAGAGTCAAAGAAATGTAGAACGTGCTGCATTATGGAAATGTTTTAGAGGTTCATAAGACACATTTTCATATTAAAGATTCTAAGGGTGCTCTAGTAAGAACCATGTTTAATATACTGGAAAAAAATCACCGTAGATTTATGCTGCTTCCACAGTGGGCTACGTCTGAATTCTTACCTTCTATTCAAAGTGATACCAGGATAAGGCAGGACAAGTTGAAAATCAAAGAGTTTACTCCAATCTGGACATCAGGAAGCATCTGTATTTCATTTCTTCTGCCTGAAGTGAGATTTCGTTTTGTGGATCTCATTAAATTATGTGGTTCAAATCACTCATGGCAAATGCTTAGAGACTGTTTTAGCACGTTTTAATATGTCAGATTGTACTCGGCTTTAGGCCAAGGACAGGGCAATTTTTCTGTGTTTTCAGAGAGCTTGCTCGATTGCAGAGATTTGAGGCTTATTGCTTTTATGCAATGTTAAATTGGGATTCAGCGATTGGAAGTGTTGGTGGGAAAATACTGCCTGTTCCATAAGGCAGGCTTGGTGCTTTTTGAAGGACAGGCCGTACCTTTTTAGTTCTCTGTTTTGTTTTGGACTTCATTTTTCCCACAAATATTGTTGGATACAAGAAAGAGAATTTCTGCTTTTCTTGGGCATATGATATCCTTATGTATTAAGAGGGCTTACAAAAGAGCAAGATTGCTATCCATTACTTTTTGGATGGGACCAGGACTCTCGGAGAGCTATCTTTAGTTAATAATATCACCAGAAGTTTTTTATTTCAAACCATTTTTCCGTAAAAATAGGAGACTCTTCTAACCAGGGAAAGGCACTGAGGCTTTTCAAAATCATCCTATTGATCCAGCAGCTTTTGCTCTTTAAGAGTAATGATGGCTTGTTTCTGGACGTCTCCCATGAAGAGCAAGGGGGATGGATATCCAGGGCAAGCTAAAGATGTAGGGTTCAGAACCCTGTGGCCTCCACTTTTAGATTGCAAATTTCTGGCCAAGCATTCTCTCCATTCCAGGGAGCGTTAGCGACATTCCCAGGGCAGAGCAGCAGTTCACCATCTCCTACACTAGCAGCTGGGGGCTCTGAGTTGGGGAGAAGCAATATGCATTAGCAGAGAAGAAAAGCGTATTACCAGCATGGCTAGGCTTCTACAATATGCAGAAACCTCACACGTCTGCTTCCCCAGGGACTCAGCAAGACTTTTTCTTCCCCGTGCTCAATAAACCAACCTGCTGAATGTGGGGAAGTTACTTCCATCAGAAAACCTCAGCCCTTAATTTGGCTCTTTTATTTTCCTTCCAGAGTTAGAGAAATATTTCCAAAACCTGAAGTGGTTCTGATTAGCGGTGAAGTCAAAAAGCCTTCAGCTCCAATTAAAATGTGCTTTAAGTCATTTGGTGTGGTAATGGCTGCAGTATAAAAACAAGTTAAATTTATTTTTGATCATGGGCTTGGCTCTTGAATTATTCTATTCACTAGCAAATCCTGGCACAGCTTTCTGGGCTGCCTGTGGAGGAGGTGTTCACAGGCTTTCCAATTAACACCCTATTAAGCTGCACACCTGTGGTTGAATTGCCCTCAGATCACAATATTGAAGCTTTGAATCCCATGACACCTATATTATTGTCCTGAAAAGAAAGCTTAAAATGATATAAAATGATTCTTGTTGTCTCTGCAATGGCAATTTGTTTCTTTGGTGCTCTTGTGGAGCAGTTTAAGGGTGGAGGTATATGTGGGAGAGTCATTGTGAATACTTTTATTAACACCTTTATTGAGGTATACTTTACATACCATAAAATTCACCCATTTTAAATGTACAATTCAATGATTGTTAGTATGGTTCCAGAGGTGTGTAACCATCACCACAGTCCAATTTTGGAACATTTCCATCACCCTTAAAAGAAAGCAGGACCCATTAGCCATCACTCCCGTTTCCCATTACTGGCCTTAGGCAACCCCCAATCCCCTTTCTGTATCTTTAGAGTTGCCTTTTCTGGACATTTCATATAAACGGAATAATGAAGTATGTGGCATGTTGCATCTAGTTTCTTTCACTTGGCATGTTTTTAAGGTTCATCCGTGTTGTGGCATGCACCTCATTCCTTCTTATTGCCCGATAGCACCCCATTGTATGGATACACCGCAATTTTGTTTACCCATCTATCAGTTTACGGACATCGGGGCTGTTTCCACATTTTGGCTATTATGGCTAATGCTGATATGAACATTAACATGCAAGACAGTGTGTGAACATAGCAGTTTTTTAAAAACATTTATTTATTTATTTTAGAGAGAGGGAGAGAGTAGGGTGACAGAGGAGAGAGAGGGAGAGAGAATCTCAAGCAGACTCTGCACTAAGTGCAGAGCCCGATGTGAGGCTTGATCTCAGGATGACCCTGAGATCATGACCTGAGCTGAAACCAAGAGCTGGACACTCAACCAACTGAGCCACCCAATTTATATTATTTATATTATATTATTTATATTTATATTAATTTATATTAAACACAGTGAAGGCAGATTAAAGCTCAGCTTAGTAGACTCTCGTCTTCAGCCAGAAAGTTATTAGTGGAGATGTGGTAGGGGTGGGGGAGGTGCAGGGGGTGCTGTGACATTTACAGAGTGAATGGCAGTTACACAAAACTGCTGATAGTCAGAATGCCAGTTAATCTAAAAATTTGTATAATTTCTCAAAGATTTAATGAAAATTTTGAGGTTGTCTCTTTTCCATGCCCAGTGGCAACAATCTCAGCTTCTTCCAGTTGTTGTAAAGAACATCAAGTGTTATAGTACTTGCTGGCCTGGGTTTAGAAGACGGATCTGGGACTTAAGAATTCTGTCTGCCTTTCTACAACCCTTTCTGCTGCCCTGGAAGAATCTTGTCACCACACTCCTCAGTTTCCTCATCTTCAAAATGGGGATAAATGATGCCCATATAGATCCCAAGGTGGTGATGAGGTTAAATATTTTTCAGGCATTTAAAAGCACCTCAAATGAAAGGTAATACACTATGTAAGCATAAAGAATTTTTGTTGGCAAAGATGAAAAGAAGGTTTAGTCAGCCTTTTGTTCTTTCTGGAAAACTTAAAAAATAGATAAAACCACAAGGTTTAATTTTGTACATTTGAGCGGGCAAGAATGTGATATTCATTTCCTCCAAGGCCAAAAATGTTCATGGTTCCAGTAATGTTAAGCCCTTCATTGGAGGAACAGTTTTTCTGAGTTCCCCAAAGCTCTGCTAACTATATTCTAAAATAAAACTCTTTTACCTTCTCATCACAACACAGCAACCATTTGGTTTAGAGCAGGAAAAGAAAAAAGTTCTCTGGAAGGAAATTAATCCAATAAGCAATTAACCAGCAAATCCTCATTGTAGGAGACACAAGGTGTTTCTGGCCTTAAGGAATTTACTCTTCTGATGGGGTTCAAAGAGAATTAACAATACCAAAACTATGCCTTATTTCATTTTAGTATCCCATGTCTATTTCCATTCTAGAATGGTAGCTGGCCTATTGAAGATAATTTTTTAATGTTAAAGTTTTGACTCTTCTAGAGTTATAAAAATGAACATATGTTATAGATTCTATTTAATTTATAATGAGACAACTAGGCAGATGTTAGAACCAATTCAAAGAGAATACAAAGAACAAACACATATATAGATCAAGAATATTCAAATGAATGTGCAAATAGAGGGTAAATGTGGCTTCTTCCACAGTGGGAAAGTGAAGTAATTAATCCTCTCCCACACAGGTCTCTAGAGTACTTAGAAAATATTTTTGAAGTTAATGAACAAAATAACTAATCAGACAATAAAGGCCGTAGAACTCAGAAAAGGAAATTGATAAAGATCTGTAAGATTTTCTGAAAAAGGAAGGCAGAAATCAGGTATTAAATATATATATGAATAAGGTCAGGGTACAGGGCAGGAGAGACATGGACAGTTCCAGGCAGGGCAGGGATGGGATGACCTAGTCATCCAGGATAGTTGGAAGTGAAAACTTCGATTGACTTCATAATAGAGATTAAGAAGTAGGTTGTTTACAGACAAGTTCCCAAAGAAAGAGCTAGCTGTGTCCCCCGCTTGCTTTGTAAATGTACAATCAGCCCCTGGGAGCCTAGAGATACATAATGTGGTTTGAGGGGTTCTAACCTCTCCCCACAAAATATTTCATGGATTTACCAGACTGGCCCAATGTCTTCTAGTGAACTTCTCATCACTAGTCCCTCCTCCAGTTCTACAGTGTTAAAGGCAGCTGTTCAAATGTGAATGGCATCTGTCTTGGAAGAGTAAGCAAGATAGCCTTATTGGAACACCTCAGTTCCTATAGCTGATCAGTTTCCTCAAAACAGGAAGTGCCCTACCTAGAGGGAGCCCCTGGTCAAGAAGCTACTTTAGATTTTGGCCAGTTTTGTTCTGGGCCACAAGATGCTTTGGGATGTGGAAAAGAGATCTCTTCGAAGCATCTCCTATGCATAGAATTGTAGATGGTGGGCAGCTTTACTCCTAATAATTCCAATGATGAGCTTTTGAAAAGGATTATACCTGACTTGGTTAGAAGCTTAAGGCCTTTCTCTCGAAATTATACCTCATTAAGTCCCTTTGAATTTTCCTGTCCCTGAACATATTTTTATTTTGATCCAAGGAGAAAGCTGGGAGCATGAAACCTTGTTTAACAGAAGCTGGCAAAGATTGTGCTACCCCGGGGGCGGGGTTCCAAAATGTCTATTCAAAAGGGAGAAAGGAATTGGCAGAGGAGAGTACAACTTCCTGCAGTGCTGCTTCTCCCATTTCACTCCTCTTTCTACTTGCTCCCTCAGTTTTTCCCTTAGTACTCAGTTCTCTGAACTTATTCATACATTTGGTATACAGTTTTTGGGGACACCCTAGATAAATACTAAATTAGTTCACCACTAAGCACTGTGCTGAGCACTGTAGGACATTTAAATACATATGAGAGTGGCCTCTCCCTTCAAAGTGTATACATGAGGAAGTAAGACACGAACACATGAACATATCACTAATAAACATTACAAGGGTTCAAGCTCAAAAAAAAAAAAAAAAGACTGAAACCATAGAACTATATGCAATATGTTGCCCCTCCTCCCACACCTCCCTAATACATCATCGAAGGTCTATTTACAGTAATTCCTTTTACCCAGTAAGTACATCGTGTTTGGCTATCAAGAAAAAATTACAAGACATACTAAAAGGCAAATAACACAGTTTGAAGAGACAGAGCAAGTGTCAGAACCAGAGTGAGATATAAGAAGGATGTTGGAATTATCAGACCAGCTATTTAAACAATTGTGAGGGTTTCAGCGTTGTGAGTTTGAGTCCCACATTAGATCTAGAGATTACTTGAAAATTAAAAAAAAAAATCTTTAAAAGAAAATGCAACTACCATTTGCTAAAATACAAATTTTAAGAGCATACAAAATGGAAATGTACAGTCTAATGAATTATTCAATGAACACCAGTGTAACTAACATCCAAACCAAGAAATAAAACATTTCCCAAACTCACTGAATCTCCTTTTCCATGACCTCATGGACCCTCTCAATCATAATCTCCTTTCGTTTTTACAAATACCCACAATATACAGCAATGTATAACAAATTATTATTTTTTTAATAATTTGTTATACATTGTTCATTTTCATTGCTGTGTAGTATCCCATAGTATGAATATTCCACAATTCATTTTTTCATTCTATTGCTGGTAAATGTTTGCATTATTTCCAGTTTGGGGCTTTTATGACATCCTTCTACGTGTCTTTTGATACACTTACACATACATTTCTGATGGATTTACACTTAGGACTACTATTGTTGAGTCATCAGTTTTTATGTTCAATTTTAGCCAAATAGTTTTCCGAAGAGTTTGTACCAATTTACGGTCCATTAGCACCATTCAAGAGTTACTTTTTTTCCTCATTCTCACTGACATTTGATATTATCAACCTTTCGTGGTTTTAGGAATTCAAATTCGTGGTTTACCATTTCAAACACAATGGTATCCTATTGTGGTTTAAATTTGTGTTTCTCTGATTACTAATGATGTTGAATATTTTTTCATATATGTATGGGCCATTTGAGTTTTCTCTTCTTAAGTGGTGGTTTGAATCTTTTTCATTCTTCTATCGGGTTGTCTTTTTTCCTATTGATTTGTAGGAGTTCTTCATGTTTTGTGGGTATAAGCCCTCTGTCAGTTATATATCTTGCAAATGTCTCTTTCCACTTTGTGGCTTGTCTTTTTACTCTTTTTTTTTTGCCTTTATACTCTCTTAATAGTGTCTTCTGATAAACAAAGTTACTAATTTTATAGTAATCAGAATTATCAGGGGTTTTAAATGTCATTATGACTACACTATAGTAAAAAGAAGGTCATAAATATAAAGAGGTATTTTGCCAAAGACTGAATGAATCAGATTTGTAGTTACAGAAATAGCCCATAGATGTGGGCATGTTTTTTCATCAAACAGGTTATAACACAAAGTTGGGACGAGAAACCTTGATCAGAATTCATTACACAGATGCACAGGGCTCAGTTAACAAAGCATCAAGACCTAGAAATAAACTCACTCACCAGGCTAATAATCTTATGTTGCCAATTATTTCAAACTTGCTACTGTCGGTTTCTCAATTAGATTTAAAAATCGAGTCCGGGGCACCTGAGTGGCTCAGTGGTTGAGCATCTGCCTTTGGCTCAGGTCGTGATCCCAGGGTCCTGGGGTTGCGTCCTGTATCAGGCTCCCCCTGCAGGGAGCCTGCTTCTTCCTCTGCCTATGTCTCTGCCTCTCTCTGTGTGTCTCTCATGAATAATTTTAAAAATCTTTTAAAAAAATCCAGTCCAGCAAGTGGAAACCATTATCCTTGGACATAACACACAATGTGTGGAATTGCAGGCAGAGGACAGTACAGAGAAAATGAAGGCTGGGCATACTTGGTGAGTTATATGTGCTTCACTCTTACTGGAGTGGGAAGCATTGGAAAGGAGCAGGAACATTGGGGCTGATAAGTAAGTGCTCTTACAAGGCTAAGGAACTTTGTGCTTTCCATTGAAATGCTGGTCCACTGAGGTGCTTTAAGCAGGAGACTAACACAGTCATTTTTGTAACTTGAGTCACTGGCAGCCGGATGGAGAAAGAGTCGGGATTAAGGGAGTGAGATTGTTCAAAGACCCATGGCCATTTAAGAGAAGTCTTGTGATATTTAGGAAATACACTCAAAGAAATTCCTGATTATTGAGAGGTAGGAGAGGTAAAGAAAGAAAAATATTTCCTAAAGTTCCTAGAAAATTGATCCTGCCACAAGATATTTTATTTACAAAGGGCATTCTAGGATCGCACAAGTTTGGGCTTAAATGCATAGCAGAGTATTCAGAGCAGGCCCTGATAACTGATTCAACAAGGAAAATCTGTTAATTTTTTTTTAACCTGACAGTTCAAAACTTTATTTTATCAAATAGCTTTTAATTTTGCATAGCACCTATTAATATTCTGTTCTGTTGGATTTGCCTTGGGAAATATTGGTCTAGAATGGCTTCCAGGGAGTTCTGGCTTGTTTAATAAAGGGTGGGTCTACTAATTGAGTTTGGAAATACATAAATAAGAGCAGATTTATGGGACAATGTATTAAGCTCAGTTTGCATATGTTAGTGCTAGGAGAACATTTCCAATAAACAATTGAATAAATGGGCCCAGAACTTAAGGATGAGATCTGGATGGAGGAATATATTTGGAAGTCACCAGTTGAATTCCAAAGGGTAGATGATGTTTTTTTAAAAAGTACATATAGGGCAGCCCCGGTGGCCCAGCGGTTTAGGGCTGCCTTCAGTCCAGTGTGTGATCCTGGAGACCGGAGATGGAGTCCCGCATCGGGCTCCCTGCATGGAGCCTGCTTCTCCCTCTGCCTCTCTCTCTCTCTCTCTCTGTCTGTCATGAATAAAGAAATAAAATCTTTAAAAAAATAAATAAAAATTAAAAAGTACATATAGATAGGAGGAGACAAAAGAGCCTCAACAGCACCATTTGATGAATTCTTTTCCCACTGAGTTGCATTTTACAAATTTTATATTTTACATGTGTAGGTCAGTTAACTGAAGTCTCTATTTGGTTGCATTGCTCTATTTGTCTATCTCTCTATCAAATGTTATGCCATATTAATGGTAGTTAGCTTTATAATGAGAGGATGTCTTGTAAGGCAAATTCATGTACACTGTTTTTCAAAATTTTCTTGGCTATTAGTGACCCATTGATCTTTCACTTAAACTTTAGTATAAGTACATCATGTTACAATTATGACACATAATAATCACTCAAAGTCCATTGTTTACACTATGGTGCATTCTGTGGGTTTGGACAAATGTATAATGACATTTCTCTGTCATTATAGTCATTCCATGGCTCTAAAAAATCATAAGTGCTCTATTCATCATCATCCCTCCTACCAGCCTCCAACCCCTAACAACCATTTATCTTTTCACCATCTCAGTAGTTTTGCCTTTTGCAGAATGTCATGTATTTGGAATCATACAGTATATAGCTTTTCCAGATTGGCTTCTTTCACTTAGTTATATGCACATCGGGTCCTTCCATGTCTTTTCATGGCTTGATAGCTCATTTATTTTTAGAGCTGAATAATATTTCATTATCTGGATGTATCATGGTTTAATTATCCATTCATCTACTGAAGGACATTTCAGTTGTTTTTCTAGTTCTGGCAAATATGAATAAAACCACTATAAACAATTTTAGACCTTTTTTTCTAATATATTTGTTCAAAGCTATAAATTTCCCTCTAACCACTATTTTGTTTTTGTTATGTAGAAGTAGTTTGTTATGCTTAATCTCCAAGTATTTTGGGATTTCTAATTATCTTTTTGTTACTGATTTCTAGTTTAATTCCACTGTGGCCTGAGTGGAGATATCATATGATTTCTAGTCTTTTAAATGAATGCTGAATGTTTCATCTGAGTTTGAGAAAAATGTGTACTCTGATGTTGTTGGATGAAGTAATCTATAAATGTCAATTATACCCGGTTGATTAATGATGTTGTTGAGGTCAACTATATGCTTACTGATTTTCTGCCTGCTAGATCTGTCCATATCTGACAGAGGAGTGTTGAGGTCTCCAACTATAATAGTTAATTCATCTATTTCTCCTTGCAGTTCTATCAGTTTTTACCTCGTGTATTTTAACACTTTGTTGTTAGGCATACACACAAAATAATTGTTATACCTTTTTGGAGAATTGACCCTTTTATCATTGTGTAATGCCCTTCTTTGTCCCTGAAAACGTATTACTCTGAAGTCTGTTCTGTTTGAAATTAGTATAGCTACTCCTCCTTTTTTGAATACTGGTAGCATGGTATGTCTTTCTCCATTCATGTAGTTTTAATTTATATGTCTTCATATCTAAAGTAGGTTTCTTCTGGGCAGCCCGGGTGGCTCAGCGGTTTAGCGCTGCCTTCTACCCAGGGCGTGATCCTGGAGACTGGGGATCGAGTCCCACGTCGGTCTCCCTACATGGAGTCTGCTTCTCCCTCTGCCTGTGTCTCTGCCTCTCTCTCTGTGTCTCTCATGAATAAATAAATAAAATCTTAAAAATATATATGTTAAAAAATAAAGTAGGTTTCTTCTGTAAAACTCCTAGAAAAAAAACAGGTAAGAAGCTCCTTGACATTGGTTTTGGCAATAATTTTTGGGACATTACACTGGAAGAACAAAAAACAAAGGAAAAATCAACAAATGAGACCACATCAAACTCAAAAGCTTTATCACAGCAAAATGAATCCACAAAATGAAAAGGCAACCTAGAATGGGAGAAAAATTGTGCAAACAATGTATTGGATAAGGAGTTGATATAAAATTTATAAAGAACTGATACAACTCAATAGCAAAAAAACAAATAATCTGATTAAAATGGGCAGAGAAACTACGTAGATATTTTTCCAAAGAAGACATCCAAATAGCTAACAGGTACATGAAAAGTTGCTCAACATCACTCATCATCAGGGAAATGCAAATCAAAACCATGATGAGATATCACTTCACATTTATCAGAATGGCAATTATCAAGAAGACAAGAGATAATGAGTGTTGGTAAAAGTATGGAGAGAAGAGAACTCTTGTGCACAGTTGGGATCATAAACTGGTTCAGCCACTGTAGAGAATGGCATAGTGGTTTCTCCAAAAATTGAAATTAGAACTACCATATGTTTCAGCAATACCATTTCTGGGTATATAACCAAAGGAAATGAAAACAGATTACTGAAGAGACATATGCACTCCCATGTTTATTGCAACAATATTCACAATAGCCAAAGTATAGAAACAACAACCTGTCTATGAAGAATGAATGCATAAAGAAAATATCACACACACGTACACACACACACACACACACACACACACAGTTTTGGCACTTGAACAACACAGATTTGAGCTGAGGGGTCTGCTTATACATGGATTTTTTCCCCCAATAAATAGAGTACAGTACTGTAAATATATTTCTCTTCTTTATTGTTTTCTTTTTTCTTTTTTTTAAGGATTTTATTTATTTATTCATGAGAGACATAGAGAGAGAGGCAGAGACACAGGCAGAGGGAGAAGCGGGCTCCCTGCAGGGAGCCTAATGTGGGACTTGATCCCAGGAGCCTGGGATCACGACCTGAGCTAAAGGCAGATGCTCAACCACTGAGCCACCCAGGTGCCCCTAGACATATGCTTTTCTTAATATTTTTCTCTGTAGCTCACTTTTTTGTAAGAATACAGTATATATACATATAATACACAAGATATGTGTTAATTGTATGTATTATTAATAAGGCTTCCAGTGAACAGTAGGCTTTTAGTAGTTAAGTTTGGGGAAAGTAAAATGTTATATGTGGATTTTTGACTATGTGGGGGGGTCGGTGACCCTAACCCTTGTGTTGTTCAAGGGTTAACTGTATGATGAAATGCTATTCAGACATGAGAAAAAAGGAAATTCTGCCATTTGCAACTACATGGATGGACCTTGAGGACACTATGCTAAATGAGATAAGTCAAACAGAGAAAGACAAATACTATATATCTTTTATATATGGAATCTAGAGATACCAAAATTATAAAAGCAGAGAATAAAATGGTAATTACCAGGGGCTAGGGGGTGTGGAAATGGGAGAGATGTTGTTTTAGGGAACATACTTGCTATTAGTAGGTAAATAAGTCTTGGAGATAACAGTACAGTGCTTATAAACATAGCACAGTGATTATAGATAAAACTGTATTATAAACATTAAGCTTGCTAAGAGACTAGATTTTGAATGTTAACAACACTAGAAGAAATGGCAATTATGCGATGTGATTACATGACATGATAAAGGTGTTAGCTAATGCTATTATGGCAATCATATATATTGCAATCAATGTATCAATAAATGTATGATGATATAAAATCAATGTCATACACCTTAAACTTGCACAATGTTGTATGTCAAATATAACTCAATAGAAAATACAGTGGGTTTCTTGTAGACAACAGGGAGTTGAGTCATGTTTTCTGTCTCACTCTGACAATGTCTTTTAATTGATACATTTAGACCATTGACATTTAAAGTCATTACTTATAGAGTTGGAGTCACATCTACTATATTTGTTACTGTTTTGTATTTGTTGCCCTCGTTCTTTGTCCCAATTTTTGTCTTCCACTCTTTCTCTGTTCTTTTTGTGGCTTTAACTGAGCATTTCACATGACTCCATTTTCTCTCCTTAGCGTATCAATTATGCCTTTTTTAAGTGTTTGCCCTAGAGTTTGCAATATACATTTAGAATGAATTCAAGTCCACTGTGACACACTATACCACTTCACAGATAGTGTAAGAACTTTACAGTAATACAATAATCCTAATTCCTCCCTCTTGCCTCTTGGATCATTGCTGTCATTTCTTTTGCTTGTACATAATCATACATAAGGAATGCATTTATCCTTCTTAGTGTTCTCTGAGCCTCCTGGATTTGTGCTTTGGTGTCTAACACTAATTTGGGGGAAATTCTCAGTCATTACTGTTTTAACTACTTTTTCTTTTCTCCTTTTCTTCCCCTTCTGGTATTTCCATTACATGTACATTACACTTTTTGTAGCTGTCCTGCAATCCTTAGATATCCTGTTCTGGTTTGTTCCACCCTTTTTCTCTTTGCTTCAGTTTTGGAAGTTTCTATTGTGATATCCTCAAGCTCAGAGATTCTTTCCTCTGCCTTATCCAGCCTACTAATAAGCCCATCACAGGCATTCTTCACTTTTTTTCAGCTATAGCATTTCTTTTGATTCATTCTTTGAATATCTAGCTCTCTGCTTATATTGTCCATCTGTTCTTGTATGCTGTCTACTTTATCGATTAGAACCCTTAGCATATTAATCACAATTGTTTAAATAGCTGGTCTGATAATTCCAACATCCTTCTTATATCTCACTCTGGTTCTGACACTTGCTCTGTCTCTTCAAACTGTGTTATTTGCCTTTTAGTATGTCTTGTAATTTTTTCTTGATAGCCAAACACGATGTACTTACTGGGTAAAAGGAATTTACTGTAAATAGACCTTCGATGATGTGTTAGGGAGGTGTGGGAGGAGGGGCAACATATTGCATATAGTTCTATGGTTTCAGTCTTTTTTTTTTTTGAGCTTATGCCTCTGGACTATGAACTTCACATGTGCTTCTTAGATCCGTTCCCTCCCCCCTACTTTTTGGTGGGATAGAAGAGCTATAGTGGGCTGGAGTAGGCTTTCCTTTGCTTTGCTTCGGGTTAATTAGGCTCTGATAAAACCCCAGCAGGTTAATCTCTGGTTAAATACTTTCTCCTGAGGGCAGACCTTGTTAAGAACAGAATGCTATGAAGTATTTGAGAATGGTTTCTTTGCCACTCCCCCTGCTGCAAGCATGAGGGAATTTCCCCCCAATATTCACTGTGAGAGCCTGGTAGAGCTCCAGGAGGTAAAACTCACAAATGAGTGTGACTCTCTTGATAACTGGGTCTCTGTGGAGCTTTCATCTCTCAGACTTGTGCACACTAGCCTCCAGGAATTCATCAATTACAGTTCAGTTTTCCCTACTCCAGAACTGGGTCCTTCAGAGGTTTCTACTCCTATAAATTATGATTTCCTGTATTCCTCTGTGTGTCTCTCCAATTATGTGGACAGTGCTTTGCTCTATGACATTAATTCTCTCACGGATCTAATGAGAGTTGTTGATTTTTCGGTTTGTTCAACTTTTTACTTGTTAGGGTGGCAACTTTGAAGCTTCCTTACACGCTGGACTATAAACATTTTCAATTCATTTTGATAGATGCTTTTATTTTTTTAAAGATTTTATTTATTTATTTATTTATTCATGAGAGACATAGAGAGAGGCAGAGACATAGGCAGAGGGAGAAGCAGGCTCCCTATGGGGAGCCTGATGTGGGACTCCATCCCAGGACCCCGGGAACCCGACCTGAGCTGAAGGCAGGCACTCAGCCACTGAGCCACCCAGATGCTCCATAGATGCTTTAATAGGTTAGAGAAGTTACCTTCTTTTCTGAATTTGCTGGAGGATTTTATTCCTGAATGAGTGTTCAATTTTACTGAATGTTTTTAATATTTCTCTATATAACAGTATATTTTTCACCTATTAATACAGCATATCTATTACATTGATAAAGTTTTATCTATGTTCAATCATCTTTGCCTTCCTGGGATAAACTTTATGTAGTTATAGTAGGGCAAATTCTAAGATGTAGTCTGTGACTCCCCCCGTCTCGTATCAATGCCTTTATATAATCCCCTCCCAGGGCCTGTGTAAAACCAGAACTTGCTTCCAATCAATAGAACATGGCAAAGTGAAGGGATTTTTTTTTCAAGTGTAATTAAAGTCCCTAGACAGTTGACTTTAAGTTAATCAAAAGGGAGGTAGGTTATCCTGGATGAACCTGACCTAATTAGGCTATCTTTTTAAAAGAGGGTCTAGTGGTTAGAGATTCCCCAGCTGGCCTTGAAGAAATAAGCCATTATAAGTTCCACAGCTGCAAGGAAATGAATTCTGCCAACAATCATGTGAGCTTGGAAGAGGACCCCAGGACTTAAATGAGACCCCAGCCCAGGCTGACAACTTGATTGCAGCCTTGTGAGGCCCTAAGCAGAAGATTCATTTAAGCTGTGTCTGAACTTCTGACCTACAGAAACTGTGAGATAATGAATGGGTGTTGTTTCAAACCAGTAAGTTTTGTGGTCGTTATACAACAATAGAAAACTAATACTTCAGTATAATGTATTTTTTAATATGCACTGGCACTAAGCTAATAACTTAGTTAATAAGTTCTTAGAACCTTAATATCTATGTTTGTAAGTGAAAACGGTGTATAAGTTTAATTTTTTTGCACTATCCTTTTTTTTTTAAAGATTTTATTTATTTATTCATGATAGTCACACAGAGAGAGAGGGGCAGAGACACAGGCAGAGGGAGAAGCAGGCTCCATGCACTGGGAGCCCGACGTGGGATTCGATCGCGGGTCTCCAGGATCACGCCCTGGGCCAAAGGCAGGCGCCAAACCGCGGCGCCACCCAGGGATCCCTGCACTATCCTTATCCAATTTTGGTATCAAGGTTTTATTAGCCTCAAAATGAGTTTAATAGCACTCCTTCTTATGTTCTTTGAAATAGTTTGTATAGGGCCGCCTGGATGGCTCAGCAGTTGGGCTCTGCTTTCGGCTCAGGGCCTGATCCTGGAGTTCAGGGATCGAGTCCCACATCGGGCTCCCTGCATGGAGCCTGCTTCTCCCTCTGCCTGTGTCTCTGCCTCTCTCTCTCTGTGTCTCTCATGAATAAATAAATAAAATCGTAAAAAAATAAAATAGTTTGTATAGGATAGGAAGAATATGTTTCTTGAGAGTAAATAAAACTTACCTATAAAATTAACTAGGCATGGGATGCCTGAGTGGCTCAGTGGTTGAGTGTCTGCCTCTGGCTCAAGGCCTGATCCCGAGGTCCCCATAAGGGAGCGTGTCTCTGCCTTTCTCTATGTGTCCCTCATGAATAAATAAATTAAAAAATTAACCAGGCATGATGTCTTTTGAATAAGACCTCTGATTACTTGTTCAGTTTTTTAAAAATTTGTATTGCTTAATTCATATCTTCTACTTCTTGAGTCTATTTTTATAATTTATATTTTCCTAGGAATCCTTATCTCATCTGAGCTTCGAAATAAATTTCTCTATGTTTTTCCTTGTGTTATCTTTTAACGTTAGCAAATTCTGTTTGGAATGGTATCCCTCCTTATTTCTCCTGAGACTATTTGGGCCTTTTCCCTTTTTTGTTTACCAGAGATTTGTTTTCCACTTCACTTTTATTGCTCTTGTCCCTTTTATTCCAGCTTAGTTTACAGCGTTCTTCCATTCATGTTTTTAAATTTTATTTTTATAATAGTTGTATATACACATATTTGGAAAAGTCATATACTTATGCAAATAGATTATTTCATAACAGCACATTCCCTGTTATGTCTCTCCCATTTCTGTTCCCCAGAAGCAACCATTTTCAACTCTTTTAGCTAATTCTTAGGATTGGCATGAGTTAAAAACATGCTTATATTGCTATTCCTTGCATATCAAGTTTTAAATGTTTTTCATTAATTTCTCAATGCAGAGTATTGATATGTGTGTTTAGTTATCTTTCACCATTACTCTACCTCCACCATACATATCTATCTATACTCCCTGTGCCCTATCCTTGCAGAGCAGCTATATGGTTACTTTGGTTAAGTCATAATTTAACCATAATCATAAACCATTAATGGAACTATACAAATGCTATGTATCTTGGAATATTCTTTCCTGTGTACTTTTTTTGTTTTCCTAATATTAACATCTTTTTTCCTCATGTTAACATCTAACATCTTTTTTTTTCCCTAATATTAACATCATTTTCTCTTTCTTTTTTTTTATGGTGAAAAAATTTCTGTTTAGATTTATAGCCGGCTGGACTCAGTTTAGAAGATCCCAATTTTGTTGGCAACGACCAAAGCATCATAGTCAAGAGCCAGTTAAACATATGCTTTCTTCTCCCCATTAGGCCTTCTCAAGGTGTTGACCTTGGCCACATCAATGTCATAGAGCTTCTTCACAGCCTGTTTGATCTGGTGCTTATTGGCCTTGACATCCACAATGAACACAAGTGTGTTGCCTTCTATTTTCTTCATGGCTGACTCAGTAGTCAGGGGGAACTTGATGATGGCATAATGATCAAGCTTGTTTTTCCTGGCGGCGCTCTTTCGAGGATATTTGGGCTGCCTTTGGAGACGCAGGGTCTTGGGTCGTCAGAATGTGGGTGACGTGTGGATCTTCTTTTTTTGTGACTGTGCACGCCTTTCAGCACTGTTTTCTTAGCTTTCAAAGCCTTTGCTTTGGTTTAGGCTTTGGAAGGGGCAGGGACTTCCTTCTTCGCCTTCGGTGCCATCTTCGTGAAAGGCTCGTTTTCTCTTTCTTACAAGTGCTTCACTCTCAAATTCTGCTCCATTAGGTAAATAGCTTCATAATATATTAATATATATTAATAACTATCAATTTCATTTCCTTGAAGAAATCTCTTCTGAAAACTGCTGGTTGTTCTCTCCACGTACTACAGTTGTCCTTGGAGATTTCACTCCACCAATCATATCAGGAATTTCCTTCCCTCTTCCTGGTGTCTGCCCCCATGGCCTGAATCCCATGTCTTCCTCTTTTTGGGTTTACTTCCTCAAATTGTTGAGATCCTGCACATCTGAAAAAAAAGGTTTTATTCTACTCTCATCCTTACTTGATTGTTTAGGTGCTTGTTAAATCCTAGATTGGGATTATTTGTCTTTCTTATGAATTCTTATTATTCAAATATTAGATCTTCTCAACAGATTCTCCAGTTCGCTTGTCTTTTATCTCCTATTTTCTTAAATCTGTCTTTTTACTCTGTTTTATAAGGGATTTTTCTCAATTTGTACTGCAACCATTTTATTGAAGTTTTTCCATGTTTTTATTTCTTTGTTCTTATTGTTATTTCCTAAGTATGGCTTTTTAAAAGATACTTCCTGTTCTTATATCCAGGGAGCTTTTTGTTTGTGTGTTTTTAAGATCGTCTAGTCTCATAAAATCTGTTTCTTCCATACTAACTTGAAGTCTGTCATTCCTTTTCTAATTTCTGGAAGAAAAACACTTCACTCCTTTGTTTTCAATTACCTTCTTTATTTTCAATCTTTTCATTTTTAAACAAATGCATTTTAGACTGTAAATTTCCTTCTAAATGCTGTTTTAGCTGCATATTACAAGTTTTAAAATGCAGTACTTGCCTTATCATTCGGTTTTAGATTTCTATTGCAGTTTTTTTGTTAATCATGAGTTAGTTCTGAGAGCATTTTTAAGTTTACAGACACTGTTGTACTGTTAACCAGCTTTCTCTGGTGCTTGATTTCTAATTCAATTTATTGTAATCAAAAAAGCACATGGTCAATATAATAACAGATCTTTCTCTATTTTTTTTTTTTTTAGAGAGAGAGTGCACACATGTGTGTGCATTGAGGCGGCTGGGTAGAGGGAGAAAGAGAGAATCTTAAGCAGGTTCCACGCCCAGCACGGAGCCCAACCCAGGGCTCCATCTCACAACCCTGAGATCATGATCCGAGTGGAAATCAAGAGTCAGATGCTCAACTGACTGAGCTACCCAGGGGCCCCATAACAATAGATCTTTTATACCTTTTTAGACTTCTTTTAAGTTCTAGTAAGTGATTAATTTTTGCAAACATTCCATGGATACTTGGAAATAATGTACATTTTGTATTTATTGGCTGCTAATTTTGTTCAAAGATTCTGTATCCTTGATAATTTTCTGTCTGCTTGCTCTATCAGTTTATAACAGAGATGTTCTTAAATCTCTCATTGTGATTATGGATTGTTGTATAAATGTCTGGAGGCAATATCGTCAGTTACATACAGGTTGAGGGTACTGTATCTTTCTGGTAGAATTTGCATTTTATTATTGCAAATTCTCTCTCTATTCCAATTAGTGCTTTTTGCTTCAAATTCTAATTTGACATATTAATATAGGTTTATCTTTTTAGGGTGAGTATTTGAATGGTATATATTTTTCAATTCCTTAATTTTCAACATTTTTGTGAGATATTCTTTTATTTATGCCTTATATAGTTGAATTTTTAAATATTCCACTATTTTAATAAAAGTATAATCTGTTTTAATTACTAATGTATCTTGATTTATTTTATATTTTCTATTGTCCAATTATTTTTTGTTATTTTTTTCATGTCTTCTGTTTGATAGATAAAATTTTCCATTTGTTGATCTGGAAGCTATATATCATGTTTTTAATTAATTAATTTGTTACCTTCAAATTTTAAAATACATATTCTTCTTTAAGTTTACTACAAAAATTAGTTATTCAATATTTGTTTCCTTATCTCAACCATGACAAGGTCCTTAGCCTGCTTTTACCATGAACAAATACATTTAGGGAAATCTTGATTTCATTTGGTGTTTTAATCTTATTTTTATTTTATTTTAATTATTTTATTATTTTTATTATTTTTAAGATTTTATTTATTTATTCATGAAAGACACAGAGAGAGAGAGGCAAAGACATAGGCAGGGGGAGAAGCAGGCCCTATGCAGGGAGCCTGATGTGGGACTTGATCCCAGGACCCCAGGATGACACCCTGAGCCCAATGGCAGATGCTCAACCGCTGAGCCACCCAGGCATCCCTATTATTTTTATTTTAAATCCAAAAGGTAGTTATAATTATTTTAAATTGATGGTTAATTAGATGTACTCATATATCTTATCATAGGTGATGCAGTATACATCCATTAGGAAGCACACAATATCTAGTTGTCTCTTTTTATGCCATTAGTAGCCACTGATGATCATTACATATATCCATTAAATAAATAGGGGTTATAAAATGGTGATGTTTTATTTTTGTTATTCCTTCTTAACTTATTAATTGGAACACTTATAAAGATAGGAACTTGTACTTATTAAGTAATTGCTTCCCGTGAGGTACAGTTCATATAGGAAAGGCATAATTAATGTTTGATCCCCCCCTCTTTATTTCTCAATTCAAAATGGCTCTTTAGTATCCTCTGAGGATGACCAAAAAGAATTTTTATTTATTTTTAATTATTTATTTATTTATTTATGATAGCCACACAGAGAGAGAGAGAGAGAGAGAGAGGCAGAGACACAGGCAGAGGGAGAAGCAGGCTCCATGTACCACGAGCCCGACGTGGGATTCGATCCCAGGTCTCCAGGATCGTGCCCTGGGCCAAAGGCAGGCGCTAAACCTCTGCGCCACCCAGGGATCCCTCAAAAAGAATTTTTAAAACTGTCCTTATAAACTTATGGATTTAGGAGCACCTGGATGGCTCAGTCAGTAAAACCTCTACCTTCAGCTCAAGTCATGATCCCAGGGTCCTGGGATCGAGTCCCTCACTGGGCTCCCTGCTCGGCAGGGAGTCTGCTTCTCCCTCTCCTTCTGCAGTTCCCCGTGCTTGTGCTCTCTTACTCTCTCTGTCTCAAATAAAGAAATAAAATCTTGGGCAGCCCTGGTGGCTCAGTGGTTTAGCACTGCCTTTGGCTGGGCATGATCCTGGAGACCTGGGATCAAGTCCCACATCAGGTTCCTTGCATGGAGCCTGGTTCTCCCTCTGCCTGTGTCTCTGCCCCTCTCTCTGTGTATCTCTCATGAATAAATAAATAAAATATTTTTTAAAAAAAGAAATAAAATTTAAAAAAAACTTATGGATTTAAACCCATTGCATGTTTTTTTATCCTTCATGATATTTAGACAGGCCCATCTTTGATCAATGGGAGCCTAATCATATTGGTTCCCGTGTCCTAAGACACAACCCTAATATTCTTTGACAGCTTCTTGCTTTTATGATATCACATGATGTTCAAGGTCATTTCATACATTTCCTGTCCAGGAGTTCTTTTCTATTAATGGGAAACTAGAGACCACAATCTGAGTTCTAGTGGCTGCTTATTACTTCTGGTTTGGTGATTTTTGTCTCTAGGACTCCTTAGTAGGCAAAACTAAGAAATATTTTCTTTTGTAAAAGAAAACACATCTTGAGTTCATAATGATACTTCCAATTCAAAATCAGGGTTATGGGTTTTATCGTACTCTTTCCATAAGTAGCCATTTTTAAATATTATGAATTAATCATAATATTTATGATTTCAAGGGTACACATGAACATAATTATACATACATTTATAATTACTTCTTCTTTCTTTGATAAAAAAAGCCATCTGCACTGTATTCCCCTTCTTGCTTTTTTTTTCTCCAAACCACATATCCTATGATTACTTCATCATATTATACAAATATATTTCATATTCGTTTTTGCTCCTGCGTAGCACTTCTCTTTTCAAATCCACATGTATTTAACGAGTTCCCTATTGATTGAAATTTGGGACCATTTCCTGCTTTTCCTATCATTATATATAATATTTCCATGGGCAACCTTGTACATATATCTTTTTGCATTTTTGGCAATGTATCTTCGAAATGAATACTTAGAAGTGAGATTACTGGGTCACACACAGGGTAAACGCATATGAAATTTTGCAGGATAGTGCCAAATTTTCCTCCAGAGGAATCTTCCATTTTCTACTACCACCAGCAATGTTGTGTCAGTCACCCTGGTTAAATATGAAATGTTTTTTTCTGCACACTTTGTATTTCTCTCATCTTAAGTTAACCATCTTAGTGTTAAGATCCACTTGCATTTCTTTTCTGTGAATTATCTATTCATATCTCTATCCCAGTTTTCTCTGGGAAGAATAGTCTTTTTTCTTCCTTACTTTTAGAAGTTCCATATTTTTCCAGTTTTTATTTCTTTATTTTTTATATTACTCATGGTCTTTTGTTGTTTTCATTTTTTTCAATGTAATCCAATATATCAATCTTTTCCCTTATTACTTCTGGATTTTAAAACATAGGAAAGTTTTCTCCACTCCGAGGTTATAGAGAAGTTTCCTCATGTTTTCCTCTGGTATTTATATACTTATTTTCTTTACAAAATCTCTGATAGATTTAGAATTTATCCTAGTGTATGGTGTGAATGGTGCATCCCATTTTATCTTTTTCAATAAGGCCATCTAGTTAGCCCATACCAGCTAAGTAAATGTTCATCTTTTCCCCCACTGATTTGAGACACCACTTTTATTGTCTACTTAAGTTCTATATACAATAGTGTTTTCTAGATAAACTATTCTTTTCCATTGGTATAGCTATTTATGTACCAATATTAAAATATTTTAATTTAATTAATTTATTTATTTTAATATTTTAATTTTAAAGTGTGTATAGTATGTTTTAATGTTTGGTAGTACTAGACTCTTCACCACTACTTTTCTTTTTTTAGGTTTTCCTAGCTATTTTTTTTACCTCTTTGTGATTCTAAATAAACTTTAAAATTGACTTGTCAAGCTCCAAAACAATAAATATTGATATTTATTTTCCTATTGGCTGGTGCAATGGACAGAATGTCTCTGCTACCTCTAAATTCATATGTTGAAACCTTAACCCCAAAGTGATAATATTAGGAAATCAGGTCTTGGGAGGTGATTTGGTCAAGGGTAGAACCCTCATGAAATAGGGTGAGTGCCCTGATAAAAGAGATATCAGGGGGATCCCTGGGTGGCTCCACGGTTTAGCGCCTGCCTTCAGCCCAGGGGTGATCCTGGAGTCCCGGAATCGAGTCCCACATCAGGCTTCCTGCATGGAGCCTGCTTCTCCCTCTGTCTGTTTCTCTGCCTCTCTCTTTCTCTCTCATGAATAAATAAATAAAATCTTTAATAAAAAAAAGAGATATCATGCCTGTGTCTCTGCCTCTCTCTCTCTCTGTGACTATCATAAAATAAATTTAAAAAAAAAATTAAAAAAAAAAAGAGATATCAGAAAGACCCTTTGCTTTTTCCACCATGTGAAAACATAGGTAGAAGATGGCCACCTAGAAATGGGCTCTCTCTGGACACCTAATTTGCCAATGCCTTGATCTTGAACTTCCCACCCTCTAGAATTGTAAGAAATAAACCTCTCCTTCATAAGCCACCCAGTCTCTGGTATCTTGTTACAGCAACCTGAACAAACTAAGACAGTTGGGATTATGCTAATTTAAAAGTAAATTTAAGGACATTTGAAACATTTTTATGTTGATTCTTTTAATAGAAGAATATGGTACATGTTTCCATTTATTCATATCTATTTTTGTACTTTAAGAGTGTTGTAGAATTTCACTCATGTTTTTAATATCTCTTAAGTTTATGTCCAAGTATTTTATTTTTTACTATTACAAAGATATTCTTATCTCCCATTAGATCTTTTAACTGGTATTTCTTTACATATATGAAGTCTCTCAGTATTTTTATGCCTTATATTTCTTCATTATTCTCCCCTGCCCCAAGCTTAAATTATAAGTTTAGCTGAATTAAAAATGATAAATTGAGAGTTATT
The DNA here is from genome assembly GCF_011100685.1 of Canis lupus familiaris. Taxonomy (NCBI): domain Eukaryota; kingdom Metazoa; phylum Chordata; class Mammalia; order Carnivora; family Canidae; genus Canis; species Canis lupus. The sequence goes on from NC_049260.1 coordinate 40,025,128, forward strand.
TTTTTCCCTTTGAAGATATTACTTCTTTTTCTTTGTCATTAAGTGCTGTTGGTGAGAAGTCTGCTCTTAATGGAATTATTAACTTGTCATCTGCTTTAGTAACTTTTACTATGATCTTTTTATCTTTGAAATTCGGCATCTGTACTATGAAATGTCTAAATGTCTATTTGTTTAAATTAATGATATGAGGTTCTGAGTGCTTTTTATTCTCCACCATCAAACTTTCTTAATTAAAATATTACCAATAATCAGATCTTTAAATTATCATATCTCACCATTCCTTCCATTCTTTTCCACTGAAAATCCTATTTTATAAATGTGGGAATATCTCAATCTATTTTTTACATCTTTTATCATCTCTTTCTTATTTCTCTGGATTTTTAAAAAATTTTATTTATTTATTCATGAGAGACCGAGAGAGAGAGAGACAGCAGCAGAGACACAGGCAGAGGGAGAAGCAGGCTCCATGCAGGAAGCCCAAAGTGGGAGTCGATCCCAGGACTCTGGGATCATGCCCTGGGCTGAAGGCAGGCACTAAACCACTGAACCACCCAAGCGTCCCTCCTCTAGATTTTTAAATAATTCACTAATTTGTTTTTTGGTCTAGTCCTTAGATAATTCTGTTTTTAATTCTCTGATTAGAGATCTAATTTCCAAGATTCTAATGGATTTGTTTTCAAATATACCAGTTCTTTTAAAATAGCTATGTTTTTTATTTATTAGTTCTTTTACTCAGTTATACTTTCATTTATGTCTTTGAACATTTTCAACACTTTTTTTTCCAAATCTTTGTCAGACTATCATATAAAAATCATTTCTTGTGGAGTTAATTTTTTTCAACTGTTTGCTTTGTTAATTGTTTTTCATATCATTAGTGGGTTTTGGGGTTTTTTTGTGTTTCGTTTTGTTTGCATTTTGGAATTTTGATTTGTAGCCTTATTTTTTTCCCCTTTCTCTTATTCATCTCTGCATTCTTCTCTTTAACATTTTTGTAGCTACTTAATGTCCTTCTGGGCTCCCTGTCCAAAACAAGGTCTAATAATGACATTTTGTCTTCTGTCTCACAGTGATCTTGGGGAACCTAAGAGATCTGGTCAAGCAGGTGACTTGGTTCAAACCCAGGTTCCAAGGCTATGTATCTGCCCTTTTACTTTTGTAGGCATTCAGCTTTATTCTAGCTCTAGCTTCAGGTAACATTTAGGGTAATTTCTTTAGACCTCTTTTAAGGGGATGACTTGGGATCCATGCCCTATTTTCTGGCTTCACATTGCAAACCCATGTCTATTTCCCTGAATTATCTGAATCACTCCATCTTCTTGGCCATGCAGGAACTAAATTTCTGACTATCTTGCCTGTTCTTGGCCTATGAGTTCAGTAAGCCGGTAGCTTAGCTCATTTCTGGTTTGTGGATATATGTCTCTTTTATTTGCTCTCAACTACATTTTAAAAAATTTTTACTTTTTATATATAATGCATTATTGCTATGTGTTTAGATTAATTAGGATTTTCAAAGCAAGGTCCATTGGGGAATTTTAATTGAAAGCCTACCTGAAAAAAAAAGCCTACCTGATTCTGATTCTTTGTATCATTTATCCTGGATTTAACATCCACTGTGGCTGCATATGATTGTCTGACCCTAGATCACATGCCTGTATTAAAGCTTTAAGAAAACCTAAAGCATCTGGCACTTTCAGCTCCTATAAAGAGAGACAGCTCTGCCTTTAAACAAAACTCATAATTTGTTGATTTTCCAAACTTGGAAAGGGGATTCAGATTTAGGGTTGCCAAACAAAATAACTATCCACCATAGCATATGCCCTGGAAACCTATGAAAAGATATCTTCTATCTGAGCATTATATTCACTTCTTCATTTCTATATAAAACCACATAACTACTGAAACATCAACAAACTAAAGTTAAATTTCCATGTAATAAAGAACTACAGGCCCTATGGTTCATCATGATCACATAAAGCAGAGCTTTTTGTTAAAAGTATGACTAAAATGCACAATGGCCTGATTTTATACTTTATAATAGCTTTTAATCTACATTGGTTGGAACTCTAGAGGCCCATCTGTTCTAACAGAAGACTTTGTCAATTTCATATTTTTATGGCACTACTGTAATTGCAGGTTTTTGTGATATTTGTAGTGTTTGAGCTGAAAATAATGAGAAAAATAATCTATAAAAAGGTTTGGGATGCCATCGACTCTCTAGCAGTTACCATGCAATCACAGATGCTGGGGACATTTAATGATTTAATTATATGGAACTTGAGGCTCTCTTTCCAGTTTCAAAACTTATAGACTTTTAGTATCAGAAATAATAAGAGAAAGAAAAAAGAATCATTTCCCTTTTTTCCCCTTCATATCTGTGAAAAGATTCTCTTTGCCTTATGCCCACTGGAAAAGATGACCACTACTTTGGTCCTGTAAGAATCTTGTTTTGTAACTCCTGTATTGAAAATGAAGGTGTCCTAGGAGCCTTTTCCTAAACCTTTGCTAGTGACTCGGTGCCTTTTCTTCATGTACCATGTGTGAATGAATATATAAACCACTCTTCTTCACTCAGACCTATACCTATCTCTGTAGTGGTCAAAGCCTGCAGATTTTCTAGCAAGACTTTGGAGTCAAATTTCAACAAGTTATTGGATTTGTTTCCCATGACTGATTAAGGCAACATCTGACTCCAAATAGAGACACTCTGACCATTTTAAAGTATCTTCACCTTAAAAGATAACATATGCAAAGATTGTTTATAATTTCTGCATTATGCCTGATTACTACTACAATATATTCTTAGGGAATTCTTTTTATCTTTTGAACCTTGTTTTAGGGTTACCCTAGAAGAACATAATTGAAAATTCTCTATACATTCACCAGATGAGAGATGTATTGATTAACTAGAATATAGTGATCTATCATCTTCTTCTCTGAATATTTACCACCTACTTTTAATCATCTGATGTCTCTGCTTAGATATATTTTTACCACCTCAAGCTGGATATTGGTTAAGACTAAGTTCTCCTTACCCTGAACAACACTTTCACTGGAAGAAGTAAAGGTGGAATAAGAAGCAAACAGACCTGGAAATCAAGCTTGGGTGTGAAGTATGAAATGTGTTTTCCATCCAGGATAAACAATTAAACATGGATTCATTTGCTAATCCTATCTCCTCAAAGAAAGTATCCTTGAATTATTTACTAGTACAATTGTGATCTTCTCCATGGTACCTAGCATGCTGTGAGCGTTCAGAAAAATTTACACTCAGCTCCTTTTTTATAATCTGTGGTGTTAAATTCAAGGTTAAAATGAAAATATAAATCTAAGAGAGAAAATAATCATATACAATATTCAATTAATACTGGAGGAGTCAGGAAAAGAGGGGAAGGAAAAAACAAAGAGCAAGAGCAATGAATAGGAACCACAAATATGGTAGATATCAATCCAATTATATAAATAATCATTTTAAATGTGAATGATCAAAATATACCAATTAAAAGAGAGATGCTGTGTGAGTGTATAAAAAAGAAAGACCCAAATATACATTATCTACAGGAAACCTACTAAAATGTGAAGACAGAAATAGCTAAAAAGGGCAGGGTTGTGAGACAATAAATTTTTGTTGTTTAATCCAAAAAAGGGAAGCAGGGGAGAAGGATGAACTAAGATGTTAATCAAAAGAAAGTTAGAGTCACTATATTAATTCCAGAAAAAGCAGAATTCAGAGAAAGAAAATTTATCAGAGATAAAGAGAAGCATTACATAATGATAAAAGAATTAATTTTCCAAGAAGACATAACAATCCTTAATGTGTATGTACCTAACAACAGAGCATCAAAATATCTGAGGCACAACTGATAAAACAGCAAGAGGAAATATATGAATGCAATATTATACTTGAAGATGTCAACATCCCTCAATCAGTAATTGACAGATCCAGTAAGCAGAAAATCAGTAATGAGAGAGTTGAACAGAATAGCATCATCAACCAACTGCATCTAATTGACGTTTATAGAATACTTCATCCAAGAACAAGAGAATTCACATTCTCAAGCTCACATGGAATATTCAGCAAGATAGACCACATTCTGGGCCATAAAATATATTTTAACAAATTTAAAATGATATACATATCCAATATGCTCTCAGACCTCAATAGAATTAGAACATATATCAATAACAAAAGTGTAGCTAGAAAATTCAGAAATATTAGGAAATTAAACAACAAATTTCTAAGTAATAAGCCAAAGAAGTCCCAAGAGAAATTATGATATTTTTAAATAAATGAAGGAAAAATAGACCACCTAAGTAGGCTCTTATTGATTTTTAAAAACTGAATCAAGAATTAGTAATTGTTCAAAGAGAAAGCACCAGACACAAAATGTTTCACTAGTGAATTGTAACAAACGTGTAAGAAGGAAATGATATGAATTCTCTACAATTACTTCCAGATAATAGAAGCAGAAGGAACACTTTTCAATTCATTCTATGAGACCAGCCTTACCCTGATACCAAAGCCAGACAAAAGCATTATAATAAAGGAGAACTACAGACAAGTATCTCTTATGAACATAGATGTAAGAATTCCAACACATACCAGCAAGTTGAATCTAGAAATGAATAAAAAGAAATACACAGTGCAACTAAGTGGTATTTCTTCCAGGTATACAAAGCTGGTTCAACGCTTAAAAATTTCTTAATAATCCATAATATCAATAGTCTAAAGAAAATAATTATATTATCATATCAATAAATGCAGAAATATTATTTGACAACATCCAATATCCATTCATGATAAAAACCCTCAGAAAAGTCTAGAAAGAGAGGAAAGCTTCCCCTAATATTTAATAATAAGAAACTGGAGCTTGTCTCCCAAGATCAAGACCAAGACAAGGATGTCCCCTTTCACCAGTCTTATTCAACATTATGCTGGAAATCCTAGTTAATGTAATAAGACAAGAAAATGAAATAAACGGTATACAGATTGAGACTGAAGAAATACAACTGCCTTTGTTCACAGATGTCATGATTGTCAATGTAGAAAATCCCAAATAATCAACAAAAACTCCAACCTGGAATGATAAGCAAATATTGCATGGTTTTAGGATAAAATGTTAATATACAATTTCAACTGCTTTCCTGTATGTCACTAATAAGCAATTAGAATTTGAAATTAAAAACACAATACCATTTACATTAGCACCAAAGAAAAAGAATAGGCATAGATCTTTAAAAAATGTATAAGATCTATACAAGGAAAACTACAAAACTCTTATGAAAGAAATCAAAGACTATCTAAACAACAGGAGATATATTACATTGGCATGAATAGGAAGACTTAATATTGTTAAGATGTCAATTCTTCCCTATTTAATCTTCAATGCAATCCCAGCAAGTTACTTGGTGAATATTGACAAACTGGCTCCAAAGTTCATATGAAAAAGCAAATGACTCAGAATAGCCAACACAATATTGAAGAAAGAGAATTAAGTCAGAGAATTGATGTTATTTGACAATATTTATTATAGGGGATCAAAATAGTGATGTGGATGACCCCAGCCTCCCCATCCTTCCAACAAAGATCAATAATTAATAGCTATCCATGAACAAAAACAGCTCTGAGAGAGTTCTAGAGTTCACCTGAGAAATCTTAGCAACATAAGTAGGAAAAAAGCCCAGAATAGTCTCACAAGAAGAGAAGGAAAACAGCCTTACTTTATCTGCATCATTCCATCCCCCAAGGTAGCATTGTTCAATGCCAAGTGGCAACTCTCCAGCTAGAAAGAGTTTCCCTCACCAGGAAAGGAAGGACAGGGTGGGTGACCAGGTTGCCCACCCTTCTAGAGCACTGCACAAAGGTCCCACTTCAGTTTCACCCCACCCAGATCAGCAAAGCTGAAAGGCATAGAGACAACTAAGTACAAGAAAGAAAAACATGGCTATTAATAGCAGACAGGCGGCAGGAGTGATGTTGTTCACAAAGACTTGCTCTACAGAGACAGCAGATATCATCACTGAAGAAGAAACCAACAGCCAGCACAGCTGCTGCAGGCCCCCTGTAGATTTCACCAGCGTTCACCCCACAGGTATTTGTGTTTGTGGGCACCAGCTGTCTGACTCCCTCCCCTGGCCCCTGCTGGAGCACAGGAGCCTCATCAGCAACCATCTCAGGCCCCTGCTGGAGCACAGGAGCCTCATCAGCAACCATCTCAACCATCTGTGGCTTCATGAATGTAAGACACCAGCTGCTTGAGTCCTTTCTTGTCCCCACTGGGACCTGAGATACACACTGGCAGCCAGCTCAGGTCTCTGTGACTGCATGAGTTCAAGATGCCAGCCTAGATTCCCCAGCTGACCCCCAAAGCTTTATGCACAATTGGAGCTAGTAACTGCAGCTGTGCACATGCACACTGCCATTCTAATGCCATCATTGGCCTCCACCACAGTATGTATGCCCACAGGAAGAGGAGCAGCCACAGGAGAGCATACTAACATTCAGGGCCCCCACCAGCCTGGATCAGGCCCTTTATTCTATCACTGGCCTGTACCACCACAGTTCCCTATAGCTAGCACCTTCAGCTACACACTTTCATGTTCCCAGCCTCCATCACCAGCCTCCACTGTGGTGCACATCCCCCGGGAGAGTGTGTAGCCAGTCACAGGAAAGCATACCAACAGACAGAGCCCCCTCAGCTGCCAATTAGCCCATAGTTGGCCTTGGTTTTGCTGCCTGTCCTGACTTCCACCATTATGTGTATGTCTGCAACCAGCCACTGCTGGAATATTATTCAGCCATTAAAAAGAATGAAATCTTACCATTTGCAACAACATGAATGGAGCTAGAGAGGATCATGCTAAGTGAAATAAGTCAGAGAAAGACAAATACCATGTTATTTCACTCATGTGGAATTTAAGAAATAAAACAAGCAAAGGGGAAAAGAGGGAGAGAGAGAGACAAAACAAGAAATGGACTCTTAACTATAGAGAACAAACTGATGGCTACCAGAGGGGAGGGGGGGGATGAGTTAAATAAGTGATGGGGATTAAGGGGGGCACTTGTTGTGATGAGTGTACAGAAGTGTTAAATCACTATGCTGTATACCTGAAACTAATATTACACAGTATGTTAACTAACTGGAATTTAAATACAAATGTTAAAAAAAAGAATACATGAAAACTCCAGTAACTGGTTCCAAAGAAATGGAGATCCAGAAACTGTCTGACCAAGAATTCAAAATTATTGTTCTAAAGATGCTCAGGAGAACTGCAAGAGAATATAGATAAATAATTTCACGATATTAGGAAAACAATAACAATATAAGGAACAAAATGAAAAGTTCAACAGGAAGATAGAAAACAAAAAAAGAGCACACAGGAAGACAGCAGAGGAGGAAGATCTGAGATCCCCTCATCCCATTGACACACACAGGTAACAACTACATCTGTATAACTAACTCAAAAAACAACCTGAAGACTGGAAGGACAGATCTTCCACAGCGAGTCATAAAGGTCATATCGAAACAGTTAGGAGTGGTAGAGACGCTGTTGGAAGAAAAAACCGTGGTGCAACTAATGACAAACAGGAGGGACATTGCAAGCACAAAAGAGCTGGAGGATTGGACCCCACTCTTGGCACCTATAGCACTGGTGACCCACACTGGGAAGATGAGTCCCCATAATGTCTGTCTTTAGAAGCCAGTGGGGCTTAATTCCAGAAGCTTTAAAAATCAGTGGGTCTTGGGGCTCCTGGGTGGCTGTCGGTTGAGCATCTGCCTTCAGCTCAGGTCACTATCCTAGGACCCTGGGATCAAATTCCACATTGGGATCCCTGCACAGCGGGAAGTCTGCATCTCTCTCTCCCTCTGCTGCTCCTCCCTGCTTGTGTTCTCTCTCTCTGTCTCTCTGTCTCTGTCTCTCTCTCAAATAAATAAATAAAATATTTTTAAAAGATTAATGGGTCTTAACTGCAGGAGTTTTAAAAATCATCAAGCTTAACTTTGGAAGAGATGGAGGGTGATGGGAAACCAAGTCCCTGCCCTTAGAGAGCCAGAATATGAAATAACTAGACCCAAAACACAGCATAGAAGCAGCAGTTTGAAAAATGCCTTGGATGTACATGAAGACTTATTGATTAATCTTAGAACATGTACTGGAGGGGCAGGGATCTGCTGGCAATATCTCTGAAAATAAAAGTGCTGGTGGGCACCATTTCTCTTTTTCTCCCCTAGCCTAAATAGCCAGAGCTTGAGGGAGCCAGTGCTAACACTATCTACCTTGTTAGTACTGTATGCATAGTCCCAGCATTCCCCTGTGGACTTACTCCACTCGGCCTGCCTGCCTTGGCAGGAATTCCTCCAACACAGCTCCTGCCCCACTACACCCAACAGGCAGCCCAGAGTAGAACCAGCACCACTCCCAAGTGACTCTTGCTTGGGGATAGGAGGAGATAACCACACACACCATGCACCCACAGGTTTTGCAGCTGGACCTCTGAGCTGGGAACAATCCCTGCCCCTTAATGCAACTACAGCTCTGGCATACAGGCTAATTGCAGAAGCTAGGCTGACTTCCCACCCTGCCCACCCATGAGCTTGTGGTGGCCTCAGCCAGGCCTCTCAACAGCACTGGGAGCAAACCCTGTCCAGTGTGCCTACAGCAAGCTAAGTGGATTGTTGCAGCTGGCTGGACTGATGGTAATTGTGGCTCAGCCACAATAGGAGGGTGCATGTGGCCCACACTTGGGACACCCCTGGAGTGCCTGGTTCTGGTGATCAGGGGGGATATTGTATTATAGGGCACCATAGAACCTCTTCTACAAAAGGCCACTATTTTCAAGACCAGAAGACATTGCTGACCAACCTAATACACAGAAATAAACACAGAGAGTTAGACAAAATGAGAAGACAGAGGAATACATTCCAAATGAAAGAACAAGATAAAATTCACAGTAAAAGAAATAAGTAAAACAGAGATAAGCAATATGCCTGATAAAGAGTTCAAAGTAATGTTCATAAAAATACTCACCAGACTTGAGAACAGGGTAGATAAACTCAATGAAAATTAAAAAAAAAAAATAGAAAATATGAAAATATAAAAAGAACCAGTAGAGGTGAAGAATATAATAACTGAAATGAAAAATACACCAGAGGGAATGCAAGCAGATTGGAGGATAGAGAAGAACAAATTAGTGGTCTAGAAGATAGAGTAATGGAAAGTAGCAGGCCAAATAGCAAAGAAAGAAAAGAATAATAAAAAATGACCGTAGGTTATGGGAACTCAGCAACATCATCAAGTATAATAACATTCACTTTTTAGAGGTCCCAAAAGGAGAAGAGAGAGTAAAGGGAGAAGAAAATTTACTAGAAGAAATAATAGTTGACAACTTCCCTAATCTAAGGAAGGAAACAGACATCTAAGTACAGGAAGCATAGATAGCTCCTAATAAAATCAACCCAAGGAGGTCCACGCTGAAACACATAATTTAAATGGCAAAGATCAATGATAAAGATTTATAAAATCAGAAAGAAAAAAAAAGCTACATAAAAAGGAAAACTCCATAAGAATATCAGCTGATTTATCAGCAGAAAGTGCAGGCCAGAAGAGAGTGGCATAATATATACTCAAAGTGCTGAAAGTAAAAAAAGAAAAATTAAATTAAATTTTAATTTTTTAAAAAAAATTAAAAAAAAAGAATGCTCTACCTGGCACAGCTATCATTTAAGTTGACAGTAACACAATAATAGTAGGGAACTTTAAAACTTTATTTATTTATTTATTTATTTATTTATTTATTTATTTTGGAGTTCAATTTGCCAACATGTAGCATAACATCCAGTGCTCATCCCACCAAGTGCCCCCCTCAGTGCCCATCACCCAGTCACCCCAACCCCCCATCAACCTCCCTTTTCACTACCCCTTGTTCATTTCCCAGAGTTAGGTGTCTCTCATGTTTTGTCACCCTCACTGATATTTTCACTCATTTTCTCTCCTTTCTCCTTTATTCCCTATCACTAATTTTTATATTCCCCAAGTGAATGAGACCATATAATGTTTGTCCTTTTCCGATTGACTTATTTTACTCAGCATAATACCCTCCAGTTCCATCCATGTCAAACTGTGTTAGATATGACATCATATACATCAAGAGTAGAAGGAGGAGTAAAAATTTAATGCTTTTAGAATGTGTTTGAACTTAAGCAACCATCAACTTAATATAGACTGCATTACACATAGGATGTTATATATGAACCCAATAATAACCACAATCAAAAACCTGTAATAGACACATTAAAAAATAAAGAGAAAATAATCCAAGCAGGACACTAAATAACACCACCAAACTTCAAAGATAGAGAGCCAGAAAAGGAAAAGAGAAGAACTACAAAAACAACCAGAAAACAACTGACAAAATGGCAATAAATACATACCTATCAATAATCTCTTTGAAAATGGACTAAATGCTCCAATTAAAAGACATAAGGTGACTGAATGGATAAAAAAAAAACAGGATTCAGCTATATGCTGCCAACAAGAGACTCATTTTAGACTTTAAGGCGTACAGACTGAAGGTGAAGGGATGGAAAAAGATATTTCATGCAAATGTAAGCAAAAAATAAAGCCAGAGTACCAATATTTATAACATAAAAAATAGAGTTTATTATTTTTAAGATTTTATTTATTTATTCATGAGAGACACAGAGAGAGGCAGAGACATAGGCAGAGGGAGAAGCAGGCTCCCTGCAGGAAGCCCGATGCAGAGCTCGATCCCAGAACCCCAGGATCACTCCCTGAGCCAAAGGCAGACACTCAATCACTGAGCATCCAGGGTTTCCCAAAACAGAGTTTAAAATAAAGACTTGTGGGGCACCTGGGTGTTCAGTTGCTTAAGGGTCTGACTCTTGGTTTCAGCTCAGGTCATGATCTCAAGGTTGTGAGATCAAGCCCTGTTTTGCGCTCCACACTCAGCATGGAGTTCTCTCTCTCCCTCCCCATCTGTCCCACCCCCAGCTCGCATGCACTCTCTCTCGCTCTAAAATAAATAAATAAATAAATAAATAAATAAATAAATAATTTTTTTTAATTCTAAAAATAAATAAAACAAAGACTAGTAAGAGGCATAAAAAAGGCCATTTCATAATGATAAACTGATCAACCCAACAAAAGGATATAACGCGCTTGCTGCATGGAGCCTGCTTCTTCCTCTGCCTATGTCTCTGCCTCTCTCTCTCTCTCTCTCTCTCTCTCTGTGTGTGTGTCTCATGAATAAATAAATAAAAACTTAAAAAAATTCTCTCTCTCTCCCTTTAAGCTTCTCCCCCTGCTTGCATATTCTCTCAATTTCTCTGTCAAAAAAAATAAATAAATAAAATCTTTTAGAAATTAATTTCCATTCTCAAACTATTCCAAAAACTAGAAAAGGAAGGAAAATTCCCAAGTTAATTTTACACCGATACCAAAACCAACCCACTACAAAAAAAGATGACTAAAGGCCAATATCTCTGATAATCATAGATTAACCAAACCAAATCAGCAAACCAGATTCAATAATGCATTAAAAGAATCATTCACCATGATCACTGGAATATTATTCAGCCATGAGAAAGAAGGAAATCTTGCCATTGCCAACAACGTGAATGAACCTGGGGAGCATTCAGCTAAGAGAAGAGAAATACTATATAATATCACTGATATGTTGAATTTAAAAGAGCTGAACTCATAAAAACAGTAGAATTGTCATTATCAGGGGCTGAAAAGTTGGAGAAATGAAAGGATGTGGGTCAAAGAGTACAAACTTCCAGCTAAAAAATGAATAAGTTCTGGGGATCTAATGTACAGGATGGTGATTATAGCTAATAATACTGTATTATATACTTGAAAGTTGTTATCAGAATAGATATTAAACATTTTCACCATAAAAATGATAATTATGTGACATGACAAATTTATTAGCTAATGCTGTTCAGAATTTATTTATTTATTTATTTATTTATTTATTTATTTATTTATTTTTAAATTTATTTATTTATGATAGTCACAGAGAGAGGAAGAGAGAGAAAGACAGGCAGAGGGAGAAGCAGGCTCCATGCACCGGGAGCACGATGTGGGATTCGATCCCGGGTCTCCAGGATCGCGCCCTGGGCCAAAGGCAGGCGCCAAACCGCTGCGCCACCCAGGGATCCCAGAATTTATAAATATATCAAATCAACACATTAAACACTTTATTTATTTAAAAAAACTTTATTTATTTATTTATTTATTTATTTATTTATTTATTTATTTATTATTTGCAGTAGGCTCCGTGCCCAGCATGCAGCACAGTGCAGGGCTTGACCTCACGACCCTGAGATCAAGATGTGAGCTGAGATCAAGAGTCAAAGGCTTAACTGACTGAGCTACACAGGCATCCCAACACATTATACACTTGAAAATTATGTTAGTTATATCTCAATAAAGCTAGGGAGAAAAAACTTACCATGAAGTCATGGTAATTCAGACAGCATGATATCAGTAAAAGAATAGGTAAATAGATCAGGAAAAACAAAAGAGAACCCATGAATAGATCTATATAGATCCAGTCTGCTTATCTCTGACAAAGGAACAAAGGAAATTCAGGGGAGGAAAGGTAGTTTTCTACCTTTTCAACAAATGGTGCTGAAAAAAACTGGACACCCACATGCAAAAAAAAATAAATCTAGACATTTTCCCTTACACCTGTCACAAAAGCTAATTCAAAATGGATAACTGACCTATATGTAAATTCAAAACTTTAAAATTTCTGGAAGAGGGGGCGGGGCAAGATGGCAGACAAATAGGGTCCCCAAGTTACCTGTCCCCACCAACTTACCTAGATAACTTTCAAATCATCCTGAAAACCTACAAATTCGACCTAAGATTTAAAGAGAGAACAGCCTGAATGCTACAGAGAGAAGAGTTTGCACTTCTAACAAGTACAACTCATTTTTAGCTACTCTGCACTGAGCAAAATGACTAGAAAGAACAACTCACCACAAAAGAATCAGAAACAGTACTCTCTGCCACAGAGTTACAGAATTTGGATTACAATTTGATGTCAGAAAGCCAATTCAGAAACACAATTATAAAGCTACTGGTGGCTCTAGGAAAAAGCATAAAGGATTCAAGAGACTTCATGACTACAGAATTTAGACCTAATCAGGCCAAAATTAAAAATCAATTAAATGTTATGCAATCCAAACTGGAGGTCCTAATGACGAGGGTTCATGAGGTAGAAGAAAGCGTGAGTGACATAGAAGACAAGTTGATGGCAAGGAAGGAAGCTGAGGAAAAAAGAGAAAAACAAAAGACCATGAGGAAAGGTTAAGGGAAATAAATGACAGGCTCAGAAGGAAAAATCTACGTTTAGTTGGGGTTCCAGAGGACGCTGAGAGGGACAGAGGACCAGAAAGCATATTTGAACAAATCATGGCTGAGAACTTCCATAATTTGGGGACGGAAACAGGGATTCTGATCCAGGAGATAGAGAGGTGCCCTAAAATCAAGAAAAACTATTCAACACCTTGACATTTAATAGTGAAACTTGCAAATTCCAAAGATAAAGAGAAAATCCTTAAAGCAGCAAGAGACAAGAGATCCCTAACTTATATGTGGAGAACTATTAGATTAACAGCAGACCTCTCCGCAGAGACCTGGCAGGCCATAAAGGGCTGGCAAGAAATATTCAGGGTCCTAAATGAGAAGAACATGCAGTCAAGAATACTCTATCAAGCAAGGCTCTCATTCAGAATAGAAGGAGAGATAAAGAGCCTCCAGGATAGGCAGAAACGGAAAGAATATGTGACCACCAAACCAGCTCTGCAAGAAATATTAAGGGGGACTCTGTAAAAGAAAGGAAGCCCAAAGAAATAATCCACAAAAACAGGGACTAAATAGATATTATGATGACACTAACTTCATATCTTTCAACAGTAACTCTGAACGTGAATGGGTTTAATGATCCCATCAAAAGACGCAGGATTTCAGACTGGATAAAAAAGCAAGACCCATCTATTTGCTGTCTACAAGAGACTCATTTTAGACCTAAGGACACCTCCAGCCTGAAAATGAAAGGTTGGAGAACCATTTACTATTCAAATGGTTCTCAAAAGAAAGCTGGAGTAGCAATCCTCATATCAGATAAATTAAAGTTTATCCCAAAAACTGTAGTAAGAGATGGAGAGGGACACTCTATCATACTTAAAGGATCTATCCAACAAGAGGACCTAACAATCATGAATATTTATGCCCCTAATGTGGGAGCTGCCAAGGATATCAATCAATTAATAACCGAAGTAAAGACATACATAGATAATAATACACTTATACTGGGAGACTTCAACACGGCACTTTCTGCAAATGACAGATATTCTAAGCACAACATCTCCAAAGAAACAAGAGCTTTAAATGATACACCGGACCAGATGGATTTTACAGATATTTACAGAACTTTACATCCAAAAGCAACTGAATACACATTCTTCTCAAGTGCACATGAAACTTTCTCCAGAATAGATCACATACTGGGTCACAAATCAGGTCTCAACTGATACCAAAAGATTGGGATTGTCTCCTGCATATTTTCAGACCATAATGCTTTGAAATTTGAATTCAATCACAAGAAGAAACTTGGAAGAAGCTCAAACACGTGGAGGTTAAAGAGCATCCTGCTAAAAGATGAAAGGGTCAACCAGGAAATTAGAGAAGAATTAAAAAGATTCATGGAAACTAATGAGAATGAAGATACAACCATTCAAAATCTTTGGGATACAGCAAAAGCAATCCTAAGAGGGAAATACATTGCGATACAAGCATACTGCAAAAACTGGAAAAAACTCATATACACAAGCTAACCTTGCACCTAAAGGAACTGGAGAAAGAACAGCAAATAAAACCTACACCCAGCAGAAGAGGGTTAATAAAGATTCGAGTATAACTCAATGAAATAGAGACCAGAAGAACTGTAGAACAGCTCAAAAAAACCAGGAGTTGGTTCTTTGAGATAAATAAAAGAGATAAACCATTAGCCAGCCTTATTAAAAACAAGAGAGAAAAGACTCAAATTAATAAAATCACAAATGAAAAAGGAGAGCTCACAACCAATACCAAGGAAATACAAATGATTTTAAAAACATATTATGAGCAGCTATACACCAATAAATTAGGCAATCTAGAAGAAATGGACGCATTTCTGGAAAACCACAAAGTTCCAAAGCTGGAACAAGAAGAAATAGAAAACCTGAACAGGCCAATAACCAGGGAGGAAATTGAAGCAGTCATCAGAAACCTCCCAAGACACAAAAGTCCAGGGCCAGATGGCTTCCCAGGGGAATTTTATCGTTTAAAGAAAAAACAATACCTATTCTACTAAAGCTGTTCCGAAAGATAGAAAGGGATGGAATACTTCCTAACTTGTTTTATGAGGCCAGCATCAACTTAATTCCAAAACCAAAGACCCCACCAATAAGGAGAATTATAGACCAATATCCCTAATGAACACAGATGCAAAAATTCTCAACAAAATACTAGTCAATAGGATCCAACAGTACATTAAGAAGATTATTCACCATGACTAAGTGGGATTTATCCCCTGGATGCAAGGCTGGTTCAACAATCGTAAAGCAGTCAACATGATAGATCATATCAACAAGAGAAAAAACAAGAACCATATGATCCTCTCAATAGATGCAGAGAAAGCATTTGACAAAATACAGCATCCATTCCTGATCAAAACTCTTCAGAGTGTAGGGATAGAGGGAACATTCCTCAGCATCTTAAAAGCCAACTATGAAAAGCCCACAGAAAATATCATTCTCAATGGGGAAACGGAGCCTTTCCCCTAAGATCAGGAACATGACAGGGATGTCCACTCTCACCACTGCTATTCAACATAGTACTAGAAGTCCTGGCCTCAGCAATCAGGCAACAAAAAGAAATAAAAGGCATTCAAATGGGCAAAGAAGTCAAACTCTCCCTCTTTGCAGATGACATGATACTGTACATAGAAAACCCAAAAGACTCCACCCCAGGATTGCTAGAACTCATACAGCAATTTGGCAGTGTGGCAGGATACAAAATCAATGCCCAGAAATCCGTGGCATTTTCTATACACTAACAATAAAACTGAAGAAAGAGAAATTAAGGAGTCAATCCCATTTAAAATTGCACCCAAAAGCATAAGATACCTAGGAATAAACCTAATCAAAGAGGTAAAGGATCTATACCCTAAAAACTACAGAACACTTATGAAAGAAATGGAGGAAGGCACAAAGAGATGGAAAAATATTCCATGCTCCTGGATTGGAAGAATTAATATTGTGAAAATGTCAATGCTACCCAGGGCAATTTACACATTTAATGCAATCCCTATCAAAATACCATGGACTTCCTTCAGAGAGTTGGAACAAATAATATTAAGATTTGTGTGGAATCAGAAAAGACCCCAAATAGCCAGAGGAATATTGAAAAAGAAAACCAGAGCTAGGGGCATCACAATGCCGGATTTCAAGTTGTACTACAAAGCTGTGGTCATCAAGACAGTGTGGTACTGGCACAAAACAGACACATAAATCAATGGAACAGAATAGAGAACCCAGAAATGGGCCCTCAACTCTATGGTCAACTAATATTCGACAAAGCAGGAAAGACTATCCCCTGGAAAAAGGACAGTCTCTTCAATAAATGGTGCTGGGAGAATTGGACATCCACATGCAGAAGAATGAAACTAGACTATTCTCTTACACCATACACAAAGATAAACTCAAAATGGATGAAAGATCTAAATGTGAGACAAGAATCCATCAAAATCCTAGAGGAGAACACAGGCAACACCCTTTTTGAACTTGGCAACAGCAAATTCTTGCAAGATACATCTATTAAGGCAAGGGAAACAAAAGCAAAAACGAACTATTGGGACTTCATCAAGATAAAAAGCTTCTGCACAGCAAAAGAAACCGTGAACAAAACTCAAAGGCAACCTACAGAATGGGAGAAGATATTTGCAAATGACCTATCAGATAAAGGGCTAGTTTCCAAGATCTATAAAGAACATATTAAACTCAACAGCAAAGAAACAAACAATCCAATCATGAAAAGGGCAAAAGACATGAACAGAAATCTCACAGAGGAAGACACAGACGTGGCCCACAAGCACAGGAGAAAATGCTCCGCATCACTTGCCATCAGGGAAATACAAATCAAAACCACAATGAGATACCACCTCACACAGGTAGAGGGGGAAAGTTAACAAGACGGGAAACAACAAATGTTGGAGAGGATGTGGAGAAAGCGGAACCCTCTTGCCCTGTTGGTGGGAATGTGAACTGGTGCAGCCACTCTGGACAACTGTGTGGAGGTTCCTCAAAGAGTTAAAAATAGAGCTACCCTACGACCCAGCAATTGCACTACTGGGGATTTACCCCAAAGACAGATGCAGTGAAATGCCGGAACACTTGCACCCCAATGTTTATACCAACAATGTCCACAATAGCCAAACTGTGGAAGGAGCCTCGGTGTCCATCGGAAGACGAATGGATAAAGAAGATGTGATCTATGTATACAATGGAATATTCCTCAGCCATTAGAAACGACAAATACCCACCATTTGCTTCGACGTAGTTGGAACTGGAGGGTATCATGCTGAGTGAAGTAAGTTAATCAGAGAAGGACAAACATTATATGATCTCATTCATTCAGAGAATATAAAAAATGGATTAAAGGGGAAAGGAGATAAAATGGTTGGGAAATATCAGAGAGGGTGAGAGAACATGAGAGACTCCTAACTCTGGGAAATGAACAAGGGGTAGTGGAAAGGTTGGGGGGATGGGGTGACTGGGTGACGGGCGCTGAGGGGGGCACTTGATGGGATGAACACTGGGTGTTATGTTATATGTTGGCAAATCTAACTCCAATAAAGAAATATACAAAAAAATAAAAATAAAATTTCTGGAAGATAACATAGGAGCGAATCGAAAAGACTTTGGATTTAACAATGAGTTGTTAGATTCAATAGCAAAAGCATGATTCATCAGGGAAAAATTGCTAAATTGGATTTCATTAAAACTAAAAGCTTCTGCTCTGCAAGAGACATAATTGAGGGAATGAAAAGAGAAGCCACAGACTGGGAGAAAAATCTTTGCAAAACACTTATCTATTAAATTAGGGAACTGCATCCAAAATGTACAAAGGATTCTGAAAATTCTGTAATAAGAAAACAACCTGATTAAAAAATGGACAAAGGTTTGAATGTACACTTCACCAAAGAAGATATACATAGAAGAAGATTCCCCCCCAAAAGTGGGGGGGCAACCCAGGTGGCTCAGCGGTTTAGCGCCACCTTCAGCCCAGGGTGTGATCCTGGCAACTGGGGATCAGGTCCTGAGTCGGGCTCCCTGCATGGAGCCTGCTTCTCCCTCTGCCTGTGTCTCTGCCTCTCTCTCTCTCTGTGTCTCTCGTGAATAAGTAAATAAAATCTTTTTTTTTAAAGAAGAAGATGCCCAATATCATTAGGTAATTGCAAATTCAAACAATGAGACACCTTCTACACACCTATTATTAGAATGGCCAAAATCCAGAACACTGTCAATACTAAATACTAGCAAGTATGAAGAGCAACAGGAATTCTTATTCATTGCTGGTGGAAATACAAAATTGTACAGCCATTTTTAGAAGATAGTTTGGTGGTTTCTTATAAAACTAAGCAGACTCTTACCATATGACCCAGTGATCATGCTCCTAGGATTTGCCAAAATGAGTTGAAAACTTAGGTCCACATAAAAACAAATGCACACACATATTTATAACAGTTTTATTCATAATTGTCAAAACTTGGAAGCAACCAAGATGCCCTTCAATAGATGAAGGGATAAATAAAGTGTGGTACATCCAGACAATGGAATCTTACTCAGCACTAAAAGGAAATGAACTATCAAGCCACTAAAGATATCGAGGAATTTTGAATGCACATTACTAAAGTGAAGGAAGCCATATAGCCATATGGCTATATACCATATGATTCCAACTCTATGACATTCTGGAAAAGACCAAACTATAGAGATAGTAAACAGGTCAGTGGTCACCAGGGGTTGCAGGAGAGATGAGTACATGGAACACAGGTAATATTTAGGGCAGTGTAAGTATCATGTATGCAAAATGGTATGGCCATTTTGGAAGACAGTTTGACAGTCTCTTAAGAAGGTGAACATAGTCTTATCATATGATCCAACAATTGTGCTCCTAGTTATTTTATCCAAATAAGTTGAAAACCTATGCTTACACAAAAACCCACATATAAATGTTTATAGCTTTATTTATAATTGCCAAACTTGGAGGTAACGAAGATGTCCTTCAATAAGTGGATGTATAAACAAAATGTAATATATCACTATAATGAAATATTACTCAGTGATAAAAAGAAAAGATCTATCTAGCAACTAAACACATGGAGTAACCTTACGTGCATATTAGTAAGTAAAAGAAACCAGTCTGAAAAGGCTACATACTGTATAATCCCAACTTTATGACATCCTGGAAAAGTGAAGCTATAGAGACAGTAAAAAATAAGTTTTGATAGGGGTCAAGGTCAGGGGAGGAATGAGTAGTGGAACACAGGGGATATTTAGAGCAGTATAACTATTATATATGATACTATAATGGTGGATACATAACATGATGCATGTTTTTTAAACCCATAGAATTGTGTAAAACAAAGAGTGGACCCAAATGTTAGCGATGGACCTTATTAATGATATTGTCTTAATATGGGTTCTCTAACTGTAATAAATGTACTATATAATTAAAAGATATTAATATTAGGGGAAACTGATAAAGTGAGAGGAATGGGGATAAATAGGAACTCTCTGTACATTCTGCTCAATTTTTCTGTAAACCTGAAGGGCTCTAAAAATCTATTCTTAAAAATATTTATATTAAAAAAATATTTATATTTACCATCAATACATTTACCATATGACCCTGTAATTCCACTCCTAAGTATTTACTATTTATTCTAGAGAAATGAAAACTTATGTTCCCGCACAAAACCCATACATGGGTATTTATAGCAGCTTTATTCACAATAGCACCAAACTAGTAACAACCCAAATGTCCTTCAATAGGCAAATAGATACAAAAACAATGGTACATCCATAAAATGAGATCCTGCTTGGCAATGAAAATGAGCAAACTAGAGATACATGCAACAACATGGGTGTATCTCAAGTACATTTTCCTAAGTGAAGGAAGCCAGATTCAAAAGGTTGCACATGGTGTAATTTTATCTCTGACATTCTGGAAAAGGCAAAACTGTAGAGAGGGAGAACAGGTAAGTGGTTACCAGGGATTAGATGAATGGAATGCTCGGCTATTAAAGATAGGACAAACTAATATTTAGTGGTGAGGAAGCTGTCTTCTATTCTGATTGCAATGGTATTTATACAACTCCATGCATTTTGGCAAAACTCATATAATTAATTGTACACTAAAAAAGGAGATTATCTTACTAAATGTAAATTAGAATATATGACGGGTAAGCAATGCATTTCCTATAAATGCTTTGTGCACCACAGAAATAAGGTTTATCATTATTAGATACCCAAGCTATAGAGTGGCTTTGGAAACCTAGGCTTTTGCTTTAAAGAAAGAAAGCTAAATAGTCCTGCATTTCTTTTCTTACTGGTCACCTTGATCCAGAAACAGATGAATCATTTCAGAAGCATTCTTCTTCTCAGGTAGTCCTAAATATAAGGATTAAAGCATGAATCATAATTGTTAGAGAAATCTCCATAGATTCCTCCATAGCATCTCCTGTATTTTATCAGGACAATCTGTAAAACTTTGGGAACTACACTATTTAAAAGATAATGGCTCAAGTAAACCCCTTTGTTCAATTTGTATATAAAGGGGCCACTTGGAGACAATTTTATGGTATGTGCTAACACACACGTGGCTGAAAAGATAATTACATTTAAAATCTGTTGAATTTTCACACAGTACAGAATTTTTTAAAGTATTATTATTATTTTTTAAGATTTTTATTGGGACATCTGGGTGGCTCCGCTGTTGAGCGTCTGCCTTCGGCTCAGGGTGTGATCCCAGGACCAGGGATGGAGTCCCACACAGGCTCCCTGTGAGGAGCCTGCTTCTCCCTCTGTCTCTGTCTCTGCCTCTTTCTCTGTGTCCCTCATGAATTAATAAATAAATAAATTTTTAAAGGATTTTTACTTATTTATTCATGAAAGAAAGAGAGAGAGGCAGAGACTTAGGCAGAGGGAGAAACAGGCTTCCCGTGGGGAGCCTGATGCAGCCTGGGATCATGACCTGAGCCAAAGGCAGATATTCAACCACTAAGCCACCCAGGTGTCCCTGTTATTATTATTATTTTTTTTTTGAGAGAGAGAGAGTGGGAGCACACATGCAGCAAGGGTTGGGGTGGGGAGGAATGAGGAGTGGGGAGGAGCAGTGAGGGGCAAAGGATGAGGAAGAGAGTGAATCCCGAATCATCTCCCTGCCTAGCTTGGAGCTGAGGGAGGGCTCCATCTCATGATCCTAAGATCATGATCTGAGACCAGGCAGACGCTTAACTGACTGAACTACCCAGAGGCCCCAAGAGTATTATGTTATTTAGTCAGTCTTAACAGTAATTCTCCAAGTTACTGTAGAACTCCCAATTAAGGCTGATGTCTTCATGGAAGCTATACACCACACAGACACATAGACACATGTACAGACACAATCTCAGTGGCACACACAGGTACATATCCACCTACATGCACTTTCACACACATTCATCTACATACATGAACACAGATGTTCAATGCATACACACAGAGACATATATAGGTACACACATATAAAACACACAGCAATGGATACGTGTATATTCAAACACAAACATACGGATGCACAAGCACAACTCTACCACATACATACCTTTTTTTCCTCAAAAATTTAGATCATCTATTATAATCCAGAATGTAAAAGCCCCAGTGAGATAAAACTTCATACCTACTAGGTTGGCTCTCTCTCTCTATATATATTTTTTTAATCAAATAAATTTTGGTATAGATATGAAGAAATGCAAACAACTGTACCTTGCTGATAAAAATGTGAAGTGGGGCCAAGAGAATTAAAAACAAGTGTTCAAACAAAAACATGTATATAAATGTTCATAGCAGCACTATTCACAATATCTACAAGAGTGGAGACAACTCAAGTGTCCATCAATTGATGAATGGATAAACAAATGTGGTATATCCATAAATGGAATACTATTCAATCTTAAAAAGGAGTGAATTTTACCACAATATAAAAAATGAGTAAAGTATCAATACATGCTGCCACAGGGATGAATCTTAAAATCACTATGCTAAGTAAAAGAAGCCAGACACAAAAGGCTACACATTGTATGATTACATTTATATAAAATGTCCAGAATTCCCAAATCTATAGAGGCATAAAGGATGTTTGTGGTTGCCAGGGGCTGGGGAGAAGAAAGAATGAGGTATGACTGCTTAATGGGTACAGAGTTTCACTTGGGTTGATGAAAATATTCTGGAATTAGAATACTGGTGATTGCACACAACATCGTGATTGTAGTAAAAGCCACTATATTGTATACTTTCAAGTGGTTAAAATAGTGAGTTTTACCTTAATAAAAATGTATATCTGGGTTGACTATTCTTTTATTTCAGCATATGAAAGATATTGTGTCACTTTCATCTGGCCTCCATCTACCTACTATCATTGTTGGTGGTACATTATTTTTCTCTAGCTGCTTTCAAAATTCTTAGTTTTCATAAGTTTATTATCACATATCTGGACATGGATTTCTTTGGATTTATCTTGTTTGGGGTTCACTTACCTTATTGAATCTCTGTGTTTGTGTCTTTCACCAATTTGGAAATTTTCCCTCAATAATTTTTTAAAAACTTCTTTCTCTTACCCTCATGAGACTCCAATGGCATAGTTGTTATATCTTTTATTATTATTACACAGGTTTCTGAGTGTCTTATTTATCTTTATTCCAACTTACTTTCTCTGTGATTCATGTTGGGTTTTTGTCCAAGATCACTGATTATTTCCTGTGTTATCTCCATCTTCTTACTGAGCCCTTCTTGTGAGTTTTCTTTATTTTGACCAATGCATCTTTCAGTTGTAAAATGTCCATTTTGAAAGATATCTGTTGGGACATCTGGGGGCCTCAGCGGTTGAGCATCTGCCTTTGGCTTAGGGCGTGTTCCCAGTCCTGGGATCAAGTTATGCAACGGACTCCCTGTAGGGAGCCTCCTTCTCCCTCTGCCTATGTCTCTGCCTCTCTCTGTGTCTCTCGTGAATAAATAAATAAAATCTTAAAAAAAGAAATATATCTGCTATTTCTTTGCTGAGGTTTTCTACTTTCCTCATTTATTTCAAAAGTGTTCCTAATTGTTAACTGAAGCATCTTTATGATAGTTACTTTTTCAATCTTTGTTAGATATTTCCAAAATTTGTGTCATTTTGGTGTTTGCATCTGCTCATCATCTTTTTCCATTCCAGTTGGAGTTTCCTCGTTCTTGGTATGATGAACAATTTTTGCTTGTATCCTGCGTGTTCTTGTATTGGGGATATTATGAGACTTTGGTTAATATTTGTGTTTCATTACTTATTACCAGCCTGAGATATTAATGAGAATTCTCTTTATACAAGCACCCTGAGTAGATATCTGTTAATGAGAAGACAGAGCCTCTTCATCACTGCTGTAGCTGGATGGTAGACTGGCCCTGCTCTCACAAATCGTATCTGTCAAAATTCAAGTGTAGGAAGGCAAAGCTGCCTCGTTGCTGAGGTGATATATTAGTCAGGCTCTGCTCTTGTACAAAGAGTCTCTAGACTTCTGTCAGAGTCAGATATAATAATGCTACCTTATTTTTAAGACCCAGTATGGTAGACAGGTTCAGTTCTCAGGTGTAGCCTCTACAAATGCCCACCATCCAGGAAAGAGGTACCTAGTTGCTTTGTGGGGTGGTCAGTAGTCTCCATTTCATAGTAAGTCTCCCTAGATGCCCATAGGCCAGGATAGGGAGCCACCCCATTTCTAGAACTGATAGATAACTAACTAGTGTTAGTTCTCATGCACAGCGTCCATAGGCCTCCTCCAGTGGAAAGGCAGAGTTATCTCATCACTGGAACAGAATGGCAGACAGGCTCAGCTCTCAGGCACAGCCTGCAAAGATTCTCACCAGCTGAGAGTCAGAGCCATCTCATTTCCATGGTGGGATGATAAATAGGTTCAGCATTCAGGCACAGCGACTGCAGACATTCACCGGCCAAAATGTGGAGCCACCTTGCTGAGGTAGGGTAGTCAGACTCTGTTTTTTCACACAGTGCTTACAGGTACCTACCAGCCAGGAAGCAGAGCTAGCTCATTATTTTCAGAACTAGATGATAGATCTCCATTCACACAATCCTGGTGTAGGCAGAGGGTGGGCTATTTTTCCTCATGGTGTTTGGCTATAGCAGAGCTAGTGCTATCAAAAAGGTGCTATCATTTAGGACTTGCCCCTTTACCAGTCCCTGGCCAGATAGAGGTCAGGTCTAGCCTTTTTCTTTTTTTGTTTTGGCTCTGCTTTTTGGTGTTTCTGGGTTTAAATGTTCCCCTGGGCTTAGTCACAGATATACAGAAGGGAAAAAAAATCTAGGGAACTCACCAGTGTTGAGTTGAATCCTAAAGTTCTTAGAAGGTCTGTCTCCTTTTCTCCACCATTCAGAATCTTCCACTGTCCATTTAATTTACTTAATTCAGTAGCAAAAAGAGGGGAAAACTAGGGTGAAATGTGCTTACATCATAGTTTCTGGATTCTCCATAATTTTGGTAAGTTTTTATTTTCATTTCATTGAAAATATTTTCTAATTTCCCTTATGATTTCTTCTTTAGCCTATGCATCCCTTAGAAGACTGCTTTCTAATTTTTGAATATTTCAGATTTATCAAATTCTCTGTTGTTGATTTCTTTCTTTCTTTTTTTTTTCTTTTAGAGAGACAAGGAAGGAAAGGAAGAGGGAGAGGGAAGGGTTTTTTTCATTTTATTTTTTAAAAATTTTGCTATTTAAATTCAATTTAGTTAACATATAGTGTATTATTAGTTTCAGGGGTCAAATTTAGTGATTCATCAGTTGCATATAATACCCAGTGCTCATCATATCAAGAGCCCTCCTTAATGTCCATCACCCAGTTACCCCATCCCCCCCACGCCCCCCCAGTTTATTTCATGTAGTTAAGAGTCATGAGAGGGAGAATCTTAAGAAGGCTCCATGCTCAGTGCAGAGCCTGAAGTGGGGCTCAATCTCACAACCTGAAATCATGACATGAGCCAAAATCGAGAGTCCGGCACTTAACTGACTGAGCTACCCCAGGTGCCCCTCTGTTCTTGATTTCTAATTCAATTCTTTTGTGGTCAAAGAACACTCTTAGTATGATTTCAATCCCTCTAACTTGACTGAGATTGTTTTATGGCCTAACATATCTTTCTTAGAGTATGTTCTATGTGCATTTTAAAAGAATGTATATTCTGCTCTCATTGGTTCAAGTGCCATATAGATGCCAGTTAGGTCAAATTGGATTGTAAAGTCTTCTATTTCCTTCCTGAATTGCTAGCTACTTGTCCTATCTATCATTGAAAGTGGAATATTGAAATCTCCAGCTATTATTTTATAAATATTTTTTCCTTTTTTTTTTTTTTTTAAAGATTCCATTTATAAGTAATCTCTTCACCCGACATGAGGCTCAAACTCCCAGTCCTGAGATTAAGAGTCACATGTTGGGGCAGCCCGAGTGGCTCAGCGGTTTAGCGCCGCCTTCAGCCCAGGATCCTGGAGACCCAGGATCGAGTCCCACGTGGGGCTTCCAACATGGAGCCTGCTTCTCCCTCTGCCTGTGTCTCTGCCTCTCTCTCTGTTTCTCAAATAAATAAATAAAATCTTAAAAAAAAAAGAGTCACATGTTCCACTGACTGAGCCAATCAAGTGTCCTTCCAACTATTATTTTGAATTGTGTATTTTGCCTTTCAATTCTGTTGGGTTTTGCTTGACATATTTTGGCATAGTGTTGTTAGGTGTGTATGTTTATAACTGTTTTATCATCCCGATGTATTGACTCTTTTATATCATAAAAATATCCCTCCCTTTCTCTAGTAACAACTTGTGTTTTATTTTGTCTGATATTAATATGGCTACTCCAGCTCTCTTCTCCTTATTATTTGCATGGTATATCTTTTTGCGTTTTTTACTTTCAACCTATTTGTGTCATTGAATCTAAAATGTGTCTTTTGTGGGACACCTGGGTGGCTCAGCCGGTTAAGTGTCTGCCTTTGGCTCAGATCATGATCCCGAGGTCCTGAGATTGAGCCCCACATCAGGCTCTCTGTTCAGCAGTGAGCCTGCTTCTACCACTCCCCCTGCTTGTACTTTCTCTCTCTCTCCCTCCCAAATAAATAAATAAATAAATAAATAAATAAATAAATAAAATATTTATAAAAGTTAAAATGTGTCTCTTACAGTCAGTATATAGTTAAGGTCTCTTTAATCTGGACATTTTGCCCTTTGAGGGGAATGCTAAATCCATTCCCCCATAATATTATTTTTTAAATGATTTTATTTATTTATTTATTTATTTATTTATTTATTTGAGAGAGAGAAAGTGAGAGAGCACGAGTGGAGGGGAATCAGCAGAGGGAGAGGGAAAACCAGACTTCCTGTGGAGCAGGGAGCCCGATGTGGGGCTCAATCCCAGAACCTTGGGATCATGACCTGAGCCAAAGGCAGGTGCTTAACTGACTTAGCTACCCAGGCATTCCTCACCTATAATATTATTATTGATATGTTTGATTTAAATCTGCCATTTTGCTATTTGTTTGGTACATATTTCATGTCTTTTGGAGTTGCTTTTTACCTACTTTAATGTCTTCTTCTTTATTAAATATTTCCTAGTGTACCATCTTAATTTCTTTGCTCTTCTTTTACTGTATTTTTGAGGTATTTTCTTAATGATATCTCCAGGGATTAAAATATATATCTTAACCTTTTACACTCTCTTTGAAATAGTACCAATTCTAATAAAATACCAAAACTTTGCTCCAATAGAGTTCTACTCACTCCTCCTACTCTACTATTTTTGGCATATGTATTTTTATATGCGTTACACCTGAAAATATTGTTTTATGATATTCTTTTTTTGTTTTGTTTTGTTTTATGATATTCTTTTTGAATTGTGCTTTAAATTGGTTAAGAGGAGAAAGGTCACATGTTCCTGTTTCTTTTCATGGCTAATATTTTTTGTTAAAAAAATGAATTATTATAATAGTATGTTGTAGTAAATCTGAATTCTGATTCCTCCTCTTCCCACCTCAACTAGGGGTGGATGTTGCTCTTTTGTTCTATATTTGTTTAGTCTCTTGCAAGGACTAATTCTGTGGAGTCTGTTCTCCCCACAATGTGCAGCTATTGATTTCTCCGTTACATTTGTTTTGTTTTGTTTTGCTTTGTTTTGTTTAAGTCTGGCCTACTAGGAGTCACCCCTGGGTCAGCTTAGCAGCACAGCTTAGTGGTCAGCCAATTATTGGTCAGAGGTTGTGTTTAAACCCATGGTGGCACTAAGATTTCTGCACTTGGCTGATGGATCTGTGTTGCTTAGAGAAAGCACTTAAAATTCAGAGAGTTTACAGATTTGTCACAGTGCTGCCTTTCTATACTTGCCAAATGTCACCTTCACCTGGAGATGAGTAACTCTCTAAGGTTTCTCCAGTATTCCTGAGCATGAGTACAATGCCTTACATGCTCACAGTCTCCCAGACCCTCAGGGACATATGGCAGCTTATCAAGGCCCACTGTGGCTCTTGTTCCTTGGATCTCACTATTAAACATTTCTTGCCACTGTGCTGTCCCGTTGCTTGTCTGAACCAGTATTGAGACCTCAGGCTAGTTGTAATGTTGCCCTTCCCTGATTATTTGCCACTAAAATTGCCATTGTTTTTCAAAGTGCCCCCAGGGTATGGGGTTTTCTGTGCTCTGATATAAATCAAGTACCATTGCCTGAGCAGCCTCAGGCTAAAATGACACAGATTCATCCTGTTCTTACTAATGTTCAATAGTTTTTCTTGAACAAATGCTTCTCAACTTGATGTCTGACTTTAACAAATTTCCAGAGTCCTACTATGGTTGTTTTTTAATTGAATCCAGTTTTATGATTGCTTTTGATGGTGAGGATTTACTGAGCTCCTCACTTCACCATTCTGGAAGTTTTATTCATTCCCTGGTCAATGGAATTTTATCTCTAATTAGGAAATTAATTTATTAAGCATAGAATGTAGCCCAATTTCTAATTCTGTCATTCTTTCTCTTTTATCTATATGGTAATATAACAATGAATGCATTAATATGGGTTAAATGGGATCATGGAACCAGAAACTCCACAGAGGTAGCACCACAAGACCCAACAGTATATAAACAGACAGGAAAAGCACACCTTTGCTTACATCCAGGTAAGGTACCTTAAAAAGTTTACCAGGTGTTAAATAACAAAAATTCAACTGAGTATACTTAAAGACCAAATTGGCTTTACTCACTGATTCAAGAATTGGGCAGCATCCCATTTAGCAAATGAAGCTGCAGAAAAGGAAAGGTTTTTAAAGACAGAGATGAAATGGATAAAAGGAAATTAATAGCAAAGAACGCTTTGTTTTAGGCATGATCACTGTCTTAAGGGAGATAGAAGGGGTCTATCAACAGATTACCCCCTAGTACTGACCAGGAAATTCCAGGTTGGCTAGTTAGAGTTCACATTTCTGGGAGAAGCTGAAGCTGCGCATTAGGTTAGGTATTAAGTCTTGGTAGGTTTAGCATAAGTGACTCCATTTTGAGACCTGCTGTCTCCATTTTAATTTTCAGTACTGTGGGTCCAATTTCTTCAGTTGCAAAGTCTGTCCTGGTGAGTTTCTAGATAACTACATGTACTCTCAATCACTTTGAATAGAATCATTTATGAATACTTAGATGTGTGTGGACAGCATGATCCATTAAACAACAATAACAACAAAACTCAAAGCAGTTTCTAGTACTTCCTCTAGTGGTTTCTGAAAACTAGCTCTTAATTCTGAATTGTTATTTTAGGTTTAGGGTGGATTTAGCAGGATTGTATAATGTTGTCAGTGTAAAATTCATTGTCTTGTAAATTATTAACTTTACACTCTTTCTGGTAATTGACACTGAATTATCTTATTGTGACATTAGTTTAAGGAAAGGAGAGATTCCAGAGACCAGCCCATTTTCCTCTAAATCTTAGTTGATATGAATTATAATTACAATTTGACAATGAACTGTTTTGGGTATGGGCCAGGCACATGAGGAATTAATGAGCCTTTGTTTCTGATGTCTTTCTGCTTGCAAAGTTCTCTTCCCACCAGCCTTTAAACTCACCTAATGTAAAATTCCATTTCTAAGATGTCCTGGATCTTCATTGCTCATCCCCTTATATTATCAAGAGTTTGGTGATTAGAAGGAATTGCTTTTTCCCCTTTCTCTCTGGACTCTCCTCCCCAGATTTACTCTTATCCATGGAAGAGAAGTTTGCTTAATATGATTGGTAAGTTTGGGGAAAATATATATTATTCTCAGCTCAGTGTTTTGTTTTGTTTTGTTTTTTCCTCCTTGAGAGCAATCCTACTCTCAGGGAGCAGAAGTTACCCTCTGAATCTCAGCAGCAGAGACTACTCCACCCCATTTTATCTGGTTTAGTGGTAGACAGAGTGGTTTAGTCTGCTATAGCTTCCAATTTAGACTTTATTAGTAATAAGTTACTAATTTGCCCTCTAAACCATTCTTTTATTTTTTTTTCCTCAAATCGTTCAAAACCTCCCAAAGTGTGGAAAGGAAGAAAAGCTACCTCCTTGATTCTCTTGCAGATCCTAGCAAAGATTTTAATAACTCTTATCTCAGGAGGTCTTTTACTATGACTATGGTAGTTGCTATTGGAGGTATACTTTCTTCTGGAACTTTGCTACTCAAGAGTGGTACTGGGGCCAGGTACATTGGTATCACCTATCATCTTCTTAGAAATGCAGAATATTGGTCTTACTCAAGACCTGAAAGAATTAAGAATCTGCATTTTAACAAGATACACACTGCAAATTCAGGGGCACCTTAATATTTGAGAAGCATTAACCTAGATTTCTCATCCCTAGAGAATGGTTGTTTATACTGGTCATTTTTAAAATCTCACTTCTTGTACCAAACACTTCTTGTGCCACACACAAGTAATTTGGTTAACTGACTTTCTAGAAACAAATCCTAAAAGCTGAAAATACATTTATACTTTTATTTCAGTGTTATTGATAAATAATCGACAATTATTATCATATATATTTAAAGTATACAATGTGATGATTTGATATACCTATTTGGTGGAATGATTACCAAGATTGAGGTAATTAACACATCCATCACCTCACATACTTAAATCTTGTGTGTGTGTGTGTGTGTGTATGTTGAGAATGCTTACAATTTAAAAGTATACAATACCGTATTATTAACTGGTCACTAAGCTGTACCTTAGATCCTCAGAACTTATTCATTTTTTTAAGAAAGATTTTATTTATTTGAAAGAAAGAGCATGAGCAGGAGTGGGAAGGGCAGAGGGAGGTAGAGGAGCAGACTCCCCGCTGAGCAGGAAGCCTGACATGGGACTGAATCCCAGGACCCCAAGATCATGACTTGAGCTGAAGGCAGACGCTTAACCGACTGAGCCACCCAGGGGCCCCAAGATCTTATTCTAATAACAGAAAATGTGTACTCTTCAACTAACATCTCCCTATTTCCTCCTTTCTCAAGCCTCTGGCAACTACTTTTTTTATTTTTAGATTCCACAAATAAGTGATGCTATATAATAGTTCCTCCATGTTATCACAAATTACAGGATTTTTTCTTTTTCATGTCTAAATAATATTCCATTGTATGTATGTGTTTCTTTATCTATGCATCCATTGAAGGACATTTATGTTGCTTCTGTATCTTGGCAATTATGAATAATGCTGCAAAAAACACCTCTTTAAGATACTTCTTTAAGATACTGATTTCATTTCTTTCAGGTATATACTGAGAAGTTGAATAACTGGATCATATGGTAGTTTTCTTTTTCATTTTTTGAAGAACTGTCATTTCCTTAGTGGCTACACCAATTTACATTCCCAGCAGTAGTATATAAGGATTCCCTTTCCTCCACATCCTCACCAATGTTTTTTATCTCTTGTCATCCTGATAATATTCATCCTAACAGATGTGAGGTGATATCTCACTTTGGTTTTGATTTTTTTTTTACAACAAATTCTTTTATTTGCCAGTGAAGAGCAACGCAGGTATCCAGAGATAGGACGCTACTCTCTAATCTGACCTCCTGGCTGGGGTAATGCCACAAAGTCTTCGTTGTTCACTGGCTGTAGGCACAGTAGCTTCTCAAGGAAAAATAGGGTTTTTCTACAAAAAAAACTTACATGAGGTTGACTGGGGAGAGGACAACTAGAATGGAAACAGTACCAGGGCACTCAGCTTCCCTAACCAGGTTCAACATTGACACACATTTCCCACGGTGAAAATAACCAAATATTAGAGTTAAGACTATCTGCCTTTAACTCCTTTTCAATATCAGCAAGATTTGGGGATTCTTTTCAGAAAAGTGTCTGTAACTTTTGTTTGAGGCACAGGAGGACGATGGCAGACACTTAAGGCCGTGTTTCCATTAGCTCTGTCTTCCCCTTGACTATCTTAAGTCCTCCTACCTACCCAACTTGGGGTACTTCTGATGGTTAGTGATATTGAGCACCTTTTCATATACCTGTAGGCCATTTCTATTCTTCTTTGGAACAATGTCCATTCAAGTCCTTTGCCCCTTTTTAATTGGATTAGTTGGTTTTTTTTTGTTTTGTTTTTTTTTTTTTTACTATTGAGTTGTACGAGTCCTCTATATATTCTGATGTGACTCTCTTATCAGATGTATGGCTTACAAATATATTCTTCCTTTCTGTCAGCTGCTTTTTCAATTTATGGATTATTTACTCTGCTGTGCAAAAGTTCTTTAGCTTGATGTAGTCCCACTTATTAAAAAACCTTTTGTTGGCTGTGCTTTTGGTGTCTCATCCAAGAAATCATTGCCAAGACCAATGTCAAGGACACTTTCCCCTATTTTTCTTTTAGGAGTTTTATGGTTTCAGGTCTTACATTTAATTTTTTGACCCATTTCATGTTAGTTTTTGTGAGTGGCATAAGATAGGGGTCTGATTTCATTCTTTTTTATGTGAGTACCCAGTTTTCCCAACACCATTCATTGGGGAGACAATACTTTCCTCATTGTATGTTCTTGGCTCCTTTGTCAAAAATTAGTTGGCCATATATGTATGTATGGGTTTATGTCTGGGCTTGCTATTCTGTTCCACTGGTATATGTACCTGTTTTATACCAGTACCATACTGTTTTGATTACTATAGATTTGCAATATAGCTTGAAATCAAGAAGTATGATGGATCCCTTTATTCTTCTTTTCAGGATTGATTTGTCTATTTGGGTCTTTGTGTGGTTCCATATAAATTTTAGGATATTTTTTTTCCTATTTCTGTGAAAAAATGCTATTGGAATTTTGATAAGAACTGCATCGAATCTATAGATTCCTTTGTATGGTATGGACATTTTCACAATATTAAGTCTTCTAATCTAAAGATACAGGATATATTTCCATTTATTTGTGTCTTCTTCAACTTCATTGATCAATGTCTTGTAGTTTTCAGTGTACAGGTCTTTCACCTCCTTGATTGAATTTATTACTAAGTATTTTTGTTTGTTTCTGATGCTATTGTAAATGGGATTGCTTTCTTAAATTCTCTTTCAGATAGTTTATTTTATTATATAGAATTGCTACTCATTTTTACATATTGATTTGGGATCCTGCAACTTTACTGAATTCATTGATTAGTTCTAACAGCTTTTGGTGGAGTCTTTAGGGTTTTCCATATAAAAGATCATGTCATCTGAAACATGTCATCTGAAAGATAATTTTACTCCTTCATATATGATTTGGATGTCTTTTATGTCTTTCTTTTGTCTGATTTCCTCTGACTAGGACTTCTTTTACCATGTTGAATAGAAATGATGAGAGTGAGTATCCTTGCCTTATTCCTGATCTTAGAGAAAAGGCTTTAAAATTTTTCACTGTTGAGTGTGATATTAGTTATGTGTTTGTCATAGTCTTTCTTATGTTGAGGTACATTCTTTCTGTACCTAATTTGTTGAGAATTTTTTTGTCATGAAAGGAGGTTGAATTTTGTCAATTTTTTCTCCATTAATTGAGTTGATCATAAGATTTTTATTATTTATTTAATGTGGTGTAGCACATTTACTGATTTTCAGATATTGAAACACATGCATCCTAGAGATGAATCCCACTTGATCATGATGCATGATCCTTTTAATGTGCTCTTAAATTTGGTTTGCTAGTATTTTGTTGAGGATTTTTGAATCTATGTTCATTGGGGATATTGCCCTATAATTTTCTTTTCTTGTAGTGTTCTTCTCTGGCTCCAATATCAGGATAGTGTTGGCTCATAAAATGAGTTTGGAAATATTCATTCCTCTTATGGAAATTATGGAAGATTTTTTAGAAGAATTGCTATTAATTCTTCTTTAAATGTTTTGTAGAATTTACCTGTGAAGCCATCTAGTCCTGAGCTCTTCTGTGTTGAGAGGTGAATGATTCTGATTCAATCTCCTTACTCATTATTGGTCTGTTCAGATTCTCTATTTCTTTATGATTCAACCTTGATAAGTTGTATTTTCTAGGAAATTATCCATTTCTTCTAGATTATTCAGTTTGTTGATGTATAATTGTTCATAGTAGGTTCTTATGATCCTTTCTATGGTATCAGTTATAATGTCTCCTCTTTTGTTATAATTTTATTAATTTGAATCCTCTCTTTTTCTCCTTAGCCTAGCTAAAGGGTTGTCAATTTTGTTTATCTTTTCAAAAAATCAACTCTTAGTTTTGTTGATTTTTTCTATTGTCTTTCTTGTCTTTATTTCATTTATTTCTGCTCTAGTCTCTTTTTTTAAATGATTTTTATTTACTGATTCATGAGAGACACATATCGAGAGGCAGAGACATAGGCAGAGACATAGGCAGAGGGAGAAACAGGGTCCCTGCAGGGAGCCTGATGTGAAACTCAATCCCAGGACCCTGGGATCATGACCTGAGCCAAAGGCAGATGCTCAACCACTGAGCCACCCAGGTGTCCCTCTGCTCTAGTCTTAACTTATTTTCTTCTTCTGCTAACTTTGGGCTTAGTTTGTTCATACTTTTCTAGTTCCTGGAGTAGTGAGGTTAGGTTGTTTATTAAAGATCTTTAATTTTTCCTAATGCAAGCATTTATCACTCTAATCTTCCCTCTTGGAACTACTTTTGTTTCATCTTATAAGTTTTAGTATACTGTGTTTCCATTTTCATTTGTTTAAAAATATTTTTGGATTTCCTTTTTGATCTCCTCTTTGACCCATTGCTTTTTCAGGAGTGTGTTAATTTCCACATATTTGTGAACTTCCTAGTTTTCCTGTTATTGATTTCTAGTTTCATAGCATTGTGGTCAGAAATAATACTTGATATGATTTTAATATTCTTAAGTTTGTTAAGACTTGTTTTGTAACCTAGCATATGATCGGTACTGGAGAATGTTGTGTGTGCTTTAGAAGAATGTGCATTCTGCTGTGATGGGATGGAATGTTCTGTATATGTCTGTTAGGTACATTTGGTCCTAAGTATAGTTCAAGTCCATTATTTCCTTATTGATTTTCTGTCTGGATGATCTATCTGTTTCTGGGAGTGTGTATTGAAGTCTCCTACTATGATTGCATCGTTATCTATTTTTGCCTTCATATTTGTTGATCGTTATTTAATATATATAGGTGCCCCAATATTGGGTGTATATATATTTACAATTGTTATATTCTGGTGAATTGACCCCTTTATCATTATATAGTGGCCTTATTTGTCTTTTGTCGCTTTTTTTTTTTTTTTGCTTTAAAGTCTATTTTTTCTGATATAAGCATAGCTATCCCTGATCTCTTTTGGTTTCCATTTGCATGTAATATTTTTTCCATCCTTTGATTTTCAGCCTGTGAATATCCTTAAAGCTTAAATGAGTCTTTTGCTGGTGTATAGTTGGATCTAATTTTTTCAATTATCCAGCCACTCTATGTTTTTTAATTGGAGAATTTAAACATTTGCATTTAGAGTAATTATTGGTAGGTAAGGACTTACTATCATCATTTTGTGAATTGTTTTCTGATTGTTTTGTAACAATTCAGAACTCCCTGAACGATTCCCTAAACCCTTGTAATTCCCTAAATGGTAAGAGCACTAAGAAGATCTTTTATTCTAATGTTTGGTCTTTAATCCTGCTTCCTGACAGAGATCTTTTGAAACCCTTGTAACTTTCTGGGTGATAGGAGTGTCTTTTTTTTTTTATTCTAATGAGGTAACTCTGCTAGGCTCCTTGATGAGAGCTGGTCACAAAAAAGATGAAGCCCTGATTAGAAGTTTGGAATTTTCAGCTCTGCCCTGCAGGGCTCCTGAGAGAAGGGCTGAAAATGGAGTTAATGATCAATCATGCCTATGTGATGAAGCCTCTATAAAAATCCCAGTAGTACAGGATTCAGAGAACTTCCAGGTGGGAAAACACATCCATACCAGGATGGTGACACACCCCACCTCCACAGGACAGAAGCTCCTGTGCCCAGGATCCTCCCAGACCTCATCTTATATATCTCTTCATCTGGCTGTTCATCTGTGTCCTTTGTCATATCCTTTAATAAACTGGTAAATATAAGTGTTTCACTGAGTTCTGTGAGCTGCTCTAACAAATTAATTGAAATCAAAGAAGGAGTCATTTGGAACATCTGGTCTATAGCCAGTTGGTTAGAAGCACAAGTGATAATCTGGACTTGAGAGTGGCATCTGAAGTGGAGGGAGGGTACAGTTTTGTGGGACTGAGTCCTTAAAGTGAGATCTGCTACTATCTTGGTACTTGGTTACATATTTCTATACATTTTACTAATAGAGTCTAAAGTATTCTATTATTTCTATTCTGCTCTGGTTCAGAATGTATACACTGTTCATTGTATATGATGGGATCAGGATTTGCTACCCCAAAATATGACACCTTGCATACTAAATATTTTAAGCTGGAAGAGTTTGAGAAAATGGCAGAACCAGGAAGGTCACTCCAATCTTCCCTCCCTTTTCTCCTGAAACAGGTCATAAGGCTGGTATGGAAGAGATGCCTTCCCTATACCCAGAGGAAAGGAGCATTTTCATCTCTGAAGACACAAGGATGCTAAGAATCTGAAAGAGCAAGCCTTGTTAAGTTCCCCCCACTTAACCTGATACTCCTTGACCTAATATATCTCCCCACAACTGTCCACTCTTCATCAAACCTAGCACAAAAATACTCCAGTTTAACCATTTCTTTGGGTCATTTCCTTATGAAGGCTCTTGTGTCACTTAAAACTGACATTAAATAAGTGTGTATGCTTTTCTCTTGTTAATCTGTCTTTGCCAGTTTAATTTTCAGATCTAGCCGAGGACCTTAAAGAGGCCAAGGAAGACTCTTTTTTCTCCCCTGTAAACACCATCTTAATCTGGTTATTGTTTATAATTTTGGCTTTACCCTAAGAAAGAAACAAACAAACAAAATTAGGATGCAATAAAAACAACTTAATTTATTTCACTACTCCCTTTTGAACTTATTTCTTGTATAATATTTTCCTTACCCCAAATAAAGTCCTACATGGGTTCCTAGCTTTTCTTTTTTTTATGATTTTATTTATTCATGAGAGACACATAGAGAGAGGCAGAGACATAGAAGGAGAAGCAAGCTCCTCACAGGGAGCCAGATGTGGGACTTGATCCCTAGACCCAGGATCACACCCTGAGCCGAAGGCAGATACTCAACCACTGAGCCACCCAGGCGTCCTGGGTCCATAGCTTTTCTAATTAGTTATTATATAATAAAAAGTACTCCAGTCACATTCAGTTACAAGAATACATTCATTTTAATACTTCAAAATACCCAATCAATGTAAGGATCAAAACGCTGGTCTGGTCTAGATATAAAAACCATCCCAGGGCAGCCCCAGTGGCTCATTGGTTTAGTGCTGTCTTCATCCCAGGGTGTGATCCTGGAGACCCGGGATTGAGTCCCACGTCAGGCTCCCTGCATGGAGCCTGCTTCTCCCTCTGCCTGTGTCTCTGCCTCTGTGTGTGTGTGTGTGTCTCTCATGAATAAATAAATAAAATCTTTAAAAAAAAATTTTTTTAAACCATCCCAGTGCATGCCCACTTGAGTTTTGGATGTTTCTGGTTTGAGAGGGGGTGTGATTAGCTGCTTCCTGCTTCCTTACTCGTCTCTTCCCATCCCTTAGTTGTCTGGTCCCTGGAAACGAGAGACACTGGGGGAGGGGACCCACTCTTAAGTGTTTGGTCGAGGTACCCTCTGATATTGGTCCCTCTAGATATGGCATATGTACAGTTGTAAGCCTTTTGCCCCTGGAAGTTGTGCTGCTTTTTCAGAACTATACCACTGGGGACTGCTGACTGTAGTCCCCCTGGCAGAAGTTTCAGCCATAAATGGTTAGCAACCATAAAAAATTTTTGTGAGTAGTTATTGTAGTTGAACAAATATTGCTTGCGATTAGTACTCTTCATTGAATGAATAAAATAAATTGGTGATATAGCTCTTGACAACTCATAGTAACTTAACATTTATCTGATATGTAGTTTCTTAATTGTACATACTCTTCAGCAGCTCATATTCTTGGAAATTAATCAATACACCATAGCTGGAAATAACCAAACCTTCTATTTTTCAATATTTCATATGAAGAAACCTAGATAGGTTAAAAAATGTTTCTGCTGTGTAGCAATAGAGTGAAAAGGGATACTATTGGGATCCCAGGTCTATTCAGGTGTTCTTGATATTATTAGGTATGTATTCAGTGCCCTGGATCATATTTCTAACTATCTCTAAGAAAACCCCTTAAGTGATAAACACACAATTATAAAAAAGAAGAACAAGAACCCTAGTCTTTAAACCAGGTAAGGTCATGCAGTGAGGGCTTGGCAAACTACAGCCCACAGGCCAAATCCACTCTACCACCTTTTTCTGTTATGGCCTGTAAGCTAAGGATATTTTTTTTATATGTTTTGATAGTTGAAAAAAGTCAGAAGGAAAAGAATATTTAATGACAGATGGAAATTATATGGAATTCAAATTTGATTTTTTTTAAAGATTTTATTTATTTATGTGAGAGAGAGAGATCACAGGCAGGGAGGAGGGATAGAGGGAGAAGCAGACTCCCCACAGAGCATGGAGCCTGACATGGGGCTAGATCCCAGGACCCTGGGATTATGACCTGAGCCAGAATCAGAACACTTAACCCATTGAGCCACCTAGGCACCCCTAGGATTCAAATTCAAATTTTGGTGTCCATAAATAAAATGTTATGGGACCACAGCCACACTCATTTGTTTACTATTGTATGTGGTGGCTGTTGTGCCACAGTGGCAGAGCTGAGTGGTTGTGACAGAAACAGTATGGCCCTCAAAACCTAAAATATTTACTGTGTGGTCCTTTACAGAAAAGTTTATTGACCTTTTTCAGTTTAATTTAATTGAGATGAAATATTGTTCAATCAATGTATCAATTCAAAACTAAGTAAATCCATACATACCAGGTTATTTTCACTTAGATGGGTCATCCTGACTATGATATCAACCCCTAATGTCTCCATGTTCAACCAACCCTATTAGTTACCCACCCAGATCCCTCAGACTCTTCAGTATCTTCTGGTTGATTTAAGTGGTTGGTCTGCCTCACTGTGTCCAGGACTTTTTGCCGGAATTTTGAAAAGCTGCTGTCTCTGCCTAGTCATATATGGCAGGGCAAAAATGCCAGGCACTTAACACCCTCCCTACTCCAGCAGCCTTCAACCAACGACTCATAAAATTTAGTGTATAAATGCCTCAATTCTGTTTTCCATTGAGGGGGCTAAATGAGTTACATTTTTACATACCTTTTCCCAGAGTTTTCTCTCTGAGATAAGCTCCTCATGTAGCAGCTAGCTTAATAATTCACCCTTTCAGGGCACCTGAGTGGTTCAATAGTTGAGTGTCTGCCTTCAGCTCAGGGCGTGATCCTGATGTCCTGGGATTGAGTCCCACCCACATTGGGACTACATTACCACTGCCTATGTCTCTGCCTCTCTCTCTGGGTCTCTCATGAATAAATAAATAAAATCTTTTTAAAGAAAATAATTCACCCTTTCTTTTTGGCCACCTTCCCTTCCTAGTATCATTTCTCCACTTCCCTCCCTATGTTCCCTGTACCTCCAACCACCCCTGAATACATTCTTTGCCCTGCAATCCTTGTCTCAGTATCGGCTTTGAGAATTCAAACCAGGCACCACACAATTGGACAATTTTTTGGCTTCTAATTTTGGCTACATAGACAACCTCAAAATATCTTCATTCCCAGGTAGCAAATCTTCTCAGTTTGAATATCATTGTTATGATTCTGAATTGCCAGCACCATTTAACAATGGAGATTGAGTGGTTGTGAATGGTAGACCATGATGTAAATCATATTGTATGAAACACAACATTAGGGGATCCCTGGGTGGCGCAGTGGTTTGGCGCCTGCCTTTGGCCCAGGGCGCAATCCTGGAGACCCAGGATCGAATCCCACGTCGGGCTCCCAGTGCATGGAGCCTGCTTCTCCCTCTGCCTGTGTCTCTGCCTCTGTGTGTGTGTGTGTGTGACTATCATAAGTAAATAAAGAAAAAAAATATTAAAAAAAAAGAAACACAACATTAGTGATGTTGATAATATCTTCCATATATCTCCACTCTTTAGCCAGATTTACTAAACTCCCCAGATTCTACCAAATTTTCCCAATATATTTCTATCGATCACCATTTTTCACATTAGTATATTGAGATTGAGGAAGGTTATACCAAATTACAGCATGCTATAACCAGAGGGAAGAGGCTTTCTTTACTCTTTTTCATATTTTCTTTGTTTTCCTCTGACTGGATAATTTCAAATGACCTATCTTTGAGCTCTTGAATTCTTTCGTCTGCTTGATCAAGTCTACTGATGCTGTCTATTGTATTTTTTCATTTCATTCATTGTATTATTCAGCTCCAGAATTTTTTTTAAAGATTTTATTATTTTATTTATTCATTCATGAGACACACACACACACACAGAGAGAGAGAGAGAGAGAGAGAGAGAGAGAGGCAGAGACACAGGCAGAGAGGGAAGCAGGCTCCATGCAGGGAGGCCGATGTGGGACTCCATCCTGGGACCCCAGGATCACTCTCTGGGCCAAAAGCAGACGCTAAACCTCTGAGCCACCCAGGGATCCCCAAGCTCCAGAATTTTTAAAGATGATTTCTATCTCTCTGTTAAACTTCTTGTTTTGTTCATGTACTGTTTTACTGATTTTCCTGAATTGTCTTTCTGTGTTTTCTTTCAGCTCACTGAGCTTCCTCAAGACAACTATTTTGAATTCTTTATCAAGCAAGTTGTGGATCCTCATTTCTTTGTGGTTGGTTACTGGGAAATTATTGTGTTCTTTTGTTGGTGTTATGTTTCCTTGATGTTTTTGTGTTTCTTGAAGTCTTCATTACTACCTTTGCATTTGAAAAACCAGCACCTTCTCCAGTCTTTACTGACTGGCTATGAGAGAGAAGTATCTTCTGTCAGTGCTGCTAGGGATTCTGAGACCTTAACCTTTCCTATGGGTACGCTTGCTCTAAACTCCTCTTAGGGTATATTCTTAAGATTGTATGTATTCTCCCAATCCTGAAAAGTCAGGCCAGGTACTAAGAGCCTCTCATTTCCCTTTCCTAGGGTGGTGCTTAATGCTGAAATTTGGGTCCTTTCTCCAAATCCCACAAAAGTTAGGCCAACTTTATGCATGTGCTAACTAACTAGCTATTTGGATAAGCTTGTACTTGTTGCCCCTGGGGGCATGCACGGAGAGCCAGCCATGGGGTGGGGAGATTTGTGGATGAGGCGTGCAGAATGTTAGGGGTTGCCTGTGGGCCATTTGGGGGATCCTCAGGTGAGGCATCCACAATAGCTTGTGGGTGGACTTCCTGGTGGAGTCTGTGAAGTAGTTTGTAGGATGTGTGTCTCCTTGCTGCTCTCGAAGCCCTAGCTGCCGTGCGTGCTCGTAGCCCCTCTCTGTCCCTTAGTCGTGTAGAACACCTCACTACTTTGGATGAGACATGAAAGAAGTGGGGCCTCTTTGGCAGTGTCCCATGCAGCTAGGAAAACTAGGCACTCATTCACACACTCTCACTTTCCCCTGTGAGAGAAACGGTAGGCTGAGGGGGTCTCTTTTGACACTGAGCTATGCTGCCCTGGAGAAGTGATGCAGAGAAAGTGAAACTTCACTTTTACTCTCTTTAATGTGCTCAATGTTGGAGTTCTTTGCCCCAATGGCATGCTGAAACTTCTCTAGACTCCTGGATTCCCACTAAAGTATTCTTTTGTGTGTGTAATTGTCAAAATCAGTGGCATTTGGAGAATGATAGTACAAAACTAGTCTGCCACATTGCTGATGTCACACTTAGGGACTTATTTTTAAATTAGATATTGTAATGAATGGGTATTTTGGCATTTCCCACAATTTACCTCACTCCCATGTAAAGGAGGGGCTGGCCTTCAACTGGCAAAAATACTGGTTCATATTCAAGGTAAACCATCAAACCCCTTTATCCTGTCTCCTATCCTACTTAAACAGCAGAATATCATGATTTATTGGTCTCTCATTAGAGAATATAACTTAAACTTTCTACTACTCATCCTCTGGTTGAAAGAGTGGCAAAAATAAATGACATAAAGGAAAGGCAATGATCTTTCTACTTTTGGAATTAGGAAAAACTTAGATCCCTTCAGTTGACATTGATAATTCTTTCTGATAAGAATAACTGTATTTTTCTCCCAATCCTCTTTATTTTGACTTCTAGGGATTTAGATCCATGTATGCACACCACACGCACACACATGCATTCTCTCTCTACATATATATAAGGTTTTTTTCCTTTTTCTCAAATCAAGTTTCTTTTTAAAAAACAGATTTTATTTATTTATTCATGAGAATACACAGAGAGGTGAGAGAGAGAGGCAGAGGCACAGGCAGAGGGAGAAGCAGGCTTCATGCAGGGAGCCTGACATGGGACTCGATCCAGGGTCTCCAGGATCACACCCTGGGCTGCAGGCAGCACTAAACCGCTGAGCCACCAGAGCTGCCCTCAAATCAAGTTTCTACACTTTATTTCTGTATTGTTCATGTTGTTTCTATAATTTTTTAAAAGCTACCTCATTTTTGTTTATTTGTTCATTTTGATTTTTTCTTTTGTGAAAATATTACTAAGAAATAAATTTAGTAACAAAAATGAATGAAAATTAGTCCTGTATGCTTATTTCTAGGGTAGACTAAGTGGAGCAAAGCTTGCCATTGGAGGCAAAGCCTTCTTGAGCTCATTTGAACCACAAGTCTATTGAACTAGAGGCTTCCTTCTCCTAATTATAGGGGCCTCTGGTATGTCACTTATTTTCCTAAATACATCATTTGACATTTTTGATCATGGATAAAACTAAGAAAAAAAAGGATGCCATACTTATATCTTTGTCCATCCCTGAACAAATATTTATTGAGAATCTAGCAAGGGCTATAGCAGTGATCAAAGCATAGAAATTCCTTGCCCTCGAGGAGCATATATTCTAGTGGGAAAAAAAGAAAATAAATAAATTTATTTAAGCCTCTTCTCTCTGGCCTGTCATCCATAAAACATCACTGTTTGCTAGTAATTTGGTTTAATCTTACTTGACTTCAATTTCTTAATATGACTGGTGGTGATCAAATAAAGGCTTAGAAATATATTGACAAGCTTTGAGTTTTAAGTGGTATATAGGAAACAAAGGCAAGGTAAAGGTATAGTAGGTAATGGAGGGGGATGTTACTTATGACAAAGTGATCAAAGAAGATGTCTTTGAAAAGGTAACATATAGGGACACCTGGGTGGCTCAGTGGTTGAGCATCTTCCTTTGGCTGAGTGTGTGATCCTGGAGTCCCGGGACTGAGCTCCACATTGGGCTCCCCGTGGGGAGCCTGCTTCTCCCTCTGCCTATGTCTCTGCCTCTCTCTCTGTGTCTCTTATGAATAAATAAATTAAGTCTTAAAAAAAAGAAAAGCTAACATCTAAGCAGAGACTTGAACTGAAGTGAAAGAATATGTCATTCAGTTGTCCAGGAGAAGAATGTCCAGCACAGGGTAATGTAAGAATAAAGACCCTGAGATAGAAATATGCTTGACATATTCAAGAAACAGCAAAGAGATTGTGTAGATGAAAGGCAATGGGCAAGGCAAAAGTTTTCAGAAATGAGCTCATGCATAATCTTGTAAACCACTGAAAAAGCCTTTGGTTTTATTCTAGGTACAATCAGAAACCATTGTGAGGTAGGGTCATAAATTTAGGAATGACATTATTTGACTTATATTTTTATTTTTTAAAGATTTTATTTATTCATGAGAGACACACAGAGACAGGTAGAGATACAGGCAGAGGGAGAAGCAGGCTCTCTGCTGGGAGCCTGATGTGGGACTTGATTCCAGGACCCCAGGATCACACCCTGACCTGAAGGCAGATGCTCAACCATTGAGCCATTCAGGCATCCTTGAATTATATTTTTAAGTAAGCTTTTTGGCAACCATAGAGGTATAGTGTAGACACAGACAGCAGTCAGGGAGCTGTTGCCATAATCCAGGCAAGAGATTATTGAGACTTGGATCAGAGGATATGGTGGTCAGAGTCTGGATATATTTTGAAAGTAAAGTCAGCAAGAATTGCTGATGGGTCAAATGTGGGATGTGGGAAAAAGAGAAAACAAAGACTTTCCCACAGACTAGCTTC
The DNA here is from genome assembly GCF_011100685.1 of Canis lupus familiaris. Lineage (NCBI taxonomy): Eukaryota > Metazoa > Chordata > Mammalia > Carnivora > Canidae > Canis > Canis lupus. The sequence goes on from NC_049260.1 coordinate 40,069,185, forward strand.
TGGTAACGAAGCTGGGCAACATTTCATGTGCTGGGCACCATAAGATAGGTTCATATCCTGATGTGAACTCTGGCCCTGCATCTTCATGTCAAGATATCTGGTGATTCAGCATAGGAGGCAGTAGGTGTTTACCTAGAAACCATTCCTACAGGTAACAATAATTATATAAGGAAGGAACTGTGAAAGTTACCCAACATTCTTAACTCAACTTCCCTTTAGCTGGATATCAAAATTACCCATGGCCATTTCAACATCACTCAACTCAAGGAAAAGTTGGAGTGGACATATCCAACAGTTTCAATTGCTTGCAGGAACATGCTTAATTTTTGCAAATTTTACAAAACTGGATGACTATGTGACTCATTTGCCAGGGCTTTTCCCAGTGTTTTGGAATGAGCTTGTGTAAGTGCAGGCCTCTGAAGCTCAAAGCCAATTAGCTTCACAGTAACTTTTCCTTTATATGTAGAGTTTGGAGGCAAGAGCAGGAAGTGCCTATGCAGAAGGAGGAAAACTAAGAGAGAAGAGTAACTTGGAAGTCAAGTAAAGATGATGATGAGATTGGTGAGATAATGACTAAAAATAGACCAATGTATTGGCAACATGGAGGTCTTAGTGAAGGTAAGAGGTGGTGCCTATTGAAAGGCAGGGGTGGCAATGTCTCTTGAACATTGAATTAAGTTCAAGAGAAACTAGAGGAAAGGAAGTAGAAACAATGGGTAAAGACAATCCCCTTGACCTTGTCTTTTTACTTAGTATCCAGATGCAAATCTCTTGTGAATTGTATGAGGAATTATATCAAGATATCTTCCTGTAAAGAAATAATTCCACCTTCCATTAAATCCACTTATTATATAACACTTCATGTCATACATATTTCAGCATTTTTCCAACTCATATTCACCTCATTGGCATGTTGAAGGATTGTTGTATTGCTTTATCCTATGAAATATAGTGAACTCAATATTGAGAAAATTAAAGAAGCATTCTCCTAAACTCTGACTTCAGCTCTAATATCTATAACTGCAAATCTAGTCATGTTGTTCCCTGCCTAAAACATTTCAGATGCTACAAATTATGAGAAAAATGGGTCTCATGATCCTCATCGCCCACAAGGTCTGACTAGATCCCCAAGGTCATGTCTCTCTATTCTCCACCCAATTCCTAACAGCCTAAGCACTACCAAACTGCTTGAGATTCCCTCAAGAACTGTGTTGTTCCAGGAGAGAAGCTATTCCCTTCTTTCTTTGCTGAACTAATTTACTCTTATCCTTCAGGACTTAGCTCAGCTGTCATCTCCTACAAAAAAGTTTGCTGGACTCTCCAGTTGGACTGAAGCCTTCTCCTTAGTATTTCCCTAGCACTTCATATTAGGTTGAAAAACATCTGTGACCCCTGCCTTTGACAACATGCCTTGTGTCTTGGTTGTCTTTGTATCTCTAGGCCCATCACAAGGACTATAGTCACTCCATTAAAAAAAATTATCAGACCAAACAATACTGAGGGAAACAATACTTGCTTTGAGACCCCACAGATTGCAAGAATATACACATATAATGTAATTCATATAAAGATGTGTAAGAATGTGCATTCTTTAATGTTTAATACATTCATTTATTCATTCATTTCACAAATACTTATTGAATATCAACCATGTGCCTGGGGTACTAGAGATATAACAGAAAATAAAGTAGACCAGATCTCTCTCTTCATAGACTATATTACTCGTGGGAAGCAGATAATACAGAGATGAATAAACATATATCACAGTATGTGAAGAAGTAGTTTGAAAGGAAACAGAGCAATGTGAGCAAATAGAGATAGATTGGGGTTACTATTTTAACTAGGGTGACTAGCAAGGGTCTGTTTGATGAGGCAAGGTTTGAGCCTGAAGCAAGTAAGGAGGCAGGCTATTCACAATCTTGGTTGCAGTAGTCTAGACGAAGGAGACAGGACCGTATTTGGTGTATTCAAGGAACAGCAAGGAACCAGTATGGATGGAGGACACTAAGTGAGGAGGAGTCTGATGGGAAATGAAGTAGAAGTGGTGGTGAGGAGACCAGATGATGTAGGGCCTTGAAAACCCATGGATGGAACCTGGCTTTTATTTTAGATAAGATGCTAGTCATTGGCAGAAAAGAGCAGGGAATAAACATGACCTGATTTATGGTAGAGAAGGCTTCCTCAAGCAAGCTGGACTATATGGGGAAAAAGCATGGAAGCCAGCAACCAGATGATCATAGCATGGACTAAAGAGGTAGAGGTCAGATTTTTGGATTTAATTCAAAGACAGGGCCAGTAGGATTTGCCAATTGTGTGAGAAAGATGAGTTAAAGATGACTGGAATTTTGAAGCCAGAAGACTGGAGATGCAATTTATGAGGTGTAGGAGGCTACAGAGAGAACAGATTGGGGTAGGGGGTGGGTAGTTAATCACAAATCCAGTTCATTGATGTCATAGCATGGTTATGCACAGATGGGAGTGATGCAGCCCAGAGTAAAAAAAAAAAAAAAAAATTCACATAGGAGAGAGGAGCGAATTTCCAAAGTGATGTCCATGAGATACAACAGGGGTTGGAATATACTGTTGGCCCTAGATAAGAGTATGAACAATATAAGCTATTGCACTGGGTGCTTATGCCCTATAACAAACTGCACAAACATAAGGCTCCATTAAACACAATTTTGTTAACTAGACTGATGAATATTCTAGCTGTTGCATTTTTTGGAGGCTAACTATATTTTCCAGTTGAACTAGTCCAATGAACTAAAAGGTCTGAAAGGCCACAGCAATGACAGAGTGCATATTGGATTTGTGCTCCATGGAATCATCCTCAGACACGGAACCACAAATTTAGATATCATCTGCCAAAAAAAAAAACCAAATAAATAAATATCATCTGCCCTTTTCAAGATTATATTCATGTCTATGGTATCCCTTGATCCTTAACCTTTAGGTAAGGTAAGTATTATAATCACTTTTTTGTAGATGAAAAAAACAGAGGCCCAAGATTCTAAGGCATTTCCCTAAAGTTGCATAGTTTGCTAGGGATAGAATTAGGACTTGATCGTGGGTTTTCTGTCTGACCCCCCCCTTCCACCCCGGGGTTCTCTCTAATAACTGGGATCTCAGTCATGTTCTCTACCTGCCTTCTAGATCTTGTCCCTGACCCAGAGAAGACTCACACACTGTTCCAAAGGGGCATTTCCCCAGCCACTTGGCCTCTCAACTCACTGATTTTCCCTAATTGTTTTCTTCCTCATTCTCATCCTTGGCGTAATAGAAAAGGCTTGTAACCTTTTCTTAGGAAAGAGATTAATTATGAGGAGAAAGAACTGGCTTCCTGTCAGTATACGTAAAGAAGACCATTTCTCTCTCCTTTCCAGGAAAAAAAGAAAAAACCTGTTGCCATGGTTCTTTCTGATTTCCTGGCTTAATGCTCCTGGTTTGCACCCAGGGGAACTGAAGGAGATAGACTCTTCAAGCAGTTTAGATAAGAAGAGAAGCCTCCACATGTTTATTTATGGGTTATAGTACAGATTTCACCTTTCTCCCCCCACCCCGCCTCATCATACAAAAGGGGGTTGCAGAATTCATACTCTCAAAATTGGCAAAAATAGATGAGACAAAAAAGATGGAGAAACATCAAGAATGAGGATTTGGATGATTCTGAATTAAGATTAGACACAAAGGCCATAAAACCCTATCCATCTAGAGATAACCTGCGTACTTGGCTCTGAGCTTTTCAGCAGCCAAAGTAAAAGGGAAAACATGATCAGTACAATGTCCACAAATGTCCATGAGATAATAACAAACCATGGCTGCAAATCGGTCCAGGGAAAATGTTTTTTGTTAGTCTGGCTGGATTCATTTCTCAAACTTTTTGGTCTCAGGACAGCTTTATACTCTCAAAAATTATTGAGGACTCCAAAGAACCTTTGTTTATGTGGGTTATAGCTATTGAAATTCACTCTATTAGAAATTAAAATGACAACTTTGAGAAATGTAAATTTACTAGTTCATTGAGAAATAATAAATCCATTACATGTTGACATAATAACATATTTCTTGAAACAAAAAATTTAGTATGAAGAATAGAATTGTTTTATGATATTTAAGTTTACATTTTACACATAATGTTTGGTTTAATAGAAGACAGCTTGGTTCTTATATTTGCTTCTGCATTCTAGCTGTTAAATATTTTGGTTGGTGATGAGCACTGGGTGTTGTATGTAAGTGTTGAGTCACTAAATTGTACACCTGAAACTAATATTACACTGTTAACTAACTGGGAGAAAAAGACACATTTTGGTTGACGCATATAAGAAAATCTGGCATTACACACATGTGTCACTGAAAATGGAAGAGTAGTGTAAGAGCCTTTCCTGATAACTGTGGATATTTTCTTTGATACTACAACACACTTAGACAAGTGGCAATTTCTTAAAATTTAGTTACAATGTGGAATCTGAAAGTATATCAATGAACTTCTCATATGTTACTGGGTTACAATCTATTGCTATAGCTTAAATTCTGAATAGCTCTTTTATCCATGCATGATTTTGTAGCATCATGCATTGGTCATTTAGAAAATACTGGTTCACTGAATTTTTTTAACAGATTTTGTTTGTTTATTTGAGAGAGAAAGTGAGCATGAGTGGGGGAAGGCAGAGAGATAGGGAGAAACAGACTCCCAGCTGAGCAAGGTGTTGGACACCGAGCTCAATCCCAGGACCCTGGGGTCATGACCTGAGCCAAAGGCAGACACTTAACCAACTGAGCACCCAGGCACCCCTGGTTCAGTGAACCTCTGGTTCACTGAATTTTGTAGATCCTCTAAATGTTGACACATTTCGATATGTGATGTCAAAAAAACAGATTCCTTAATATCACCACTGATCTCATTAGAAAGTCTTTAAGTATGGGGAAGCTGTCAAGCTCACAGTAGCAGATACAAGTTTTCCAAATTTCTGATTTTCATTTGAAGCTCAAATTTTACCATCAGCAATAAATACTATCAGTTGCTTTCTTTTTTTTTTTTAAAAAAAGATTTATTTATTTTATTCAGAGAGAGAGAGACTGAGAGGCAGAGACACAGGCAGAGGGAGAAGCAGGCTCCACTCCTGCGTCAGGGAGCCCGACGTGGGACTCAATCCCGGGTCTCCAGGATCACACCCCAGGCTGCAGGTGGCGCAAAACCACTGTGCCAACAGGGCTGCCCTATCAGTTGCTTTCCTTGTTTTCTTTTTAATTTATTTAAGTAATCTCTATAAGCAATCTCTATACCCAACATGGGGTTCAAACTCACAACCTCAAGATCAAGAGCCACCTGCCCTACCAACTGAGCCAACCAGGCACCCCTATCAGTTCTTTTCCTTGAAGCGGTAGGCTCCTTTTGTTCACTTTGAAGAAAATGTCTGCCAGATACCTAAATCTAAATAACCATAGCTTGACTATTAGTTGGTTGTTCTTTCAAGTGAAAATGGTGTTTGAGGGGTACCTGGGTGGCTCAGTGGTTGAGCACCCGCCTTTGGCTCAGGTCATGATCCCAGGGTCCTGAGATCAAGTTCAACATCGGGTTCCTGGCAGGGAGCCTGTTTCTCCCTCTGCCTGTGTCTCTGCCTCTCCCTCTGTGTCCCTCATGAATAAACAAATAAAATCTAAAAAAAAAAAAAAAAAGAAAGAAAATGGTGTTTGAAGAAAAGAGAGAAGACTTATACTCCCAACTCAGTTGCACTGGTGCTTTTCCTATAGAAAACTATCATGCTCCTGTGTGCCTTGGCATTGCCTTTCCATTTCATCACACAGAGTATTATTCTGTGTATTCAAAGGTTGAGGTTGAATAAAATTAGTAACTCTTACCTCAGCATCAAGTACCTTCTTAAATAAGATTTTCTTTCTTGTTTCTGTTTTGTTTTTGTCTTTCTTTTGTTTTGTTTCTTTTTGCTTTGTTTTGTTTTTGACTGTGAGAGTATGGCAGTGAAGAAGAGGAAGATGACCACCACCAGAATAGTTACCACCACTGCCTCAATTCATGCTAAGGCACCAGCTGCTTACCATTGTATTTGCGCCAATCATGTAAATGTCAAACTGTGGAAAGGGCATTGGTAATCTTAGTGTTAATTAGTATAATTATATATTAGTATACATCTAGAATAATTAGCCTTAGTATCAATATGCAAATAGAACCATCCTTGTGAACCATGTGAAAAGGTCTCTGTAGAGCACTTAGTGAGAACCACTGATCTAGAGGAAAGGATGGGCTGCATGTCCAACAGGTAATTAAATATATATATACATAATATATAAATTTATGTATTTATAAGTTTTTTGCTTACATATATTCAGGTAGTTCATTGTAACAGATTTTTTTAAAGATTTTATTTATTTATTCATGAGAAGCAGAAACATAGGCAGAGGGAGAAGTAGGCTCCCTGTAGGGCTCCCTGTAGGTCCCTACAGGACCCTGGGATCACAACCTGAGCCCAAGGCAGATGCTCAACCACTGAGCAACCCAGGTGCCCCATTGTAACAGATTTTTTAATTAAACTTTTTCTTTTGATATTGTAGATTCACATGCAGTTGTAAGAAATAATAGGAAGGGCATACCTAGATGGCTCAGTTAGCTGGGCATCTAACTCTTGATCAGATCTTTTTTTTTTTAAGATTTTATTTATTTATTCATGAGAATACACAGAGAGGAGAGAGAGAGAGGCAGAGACACAGGCAGAGGGAGAAGCAGGCTCCATGCAGGGAGCCCGATATGGGACTCGATCCCGGATCTCCAGGATCACACCCTGGGATGAAGGCGGCCTAAACCACTGAGCCACCCGGGCTGCCCAATATTATTAGCTCAGGTCTTGATCTCAGCTCAGGGCTGTGAGTTCAAGCCCCTCATTGGGCTCCACACTAGACATGGAGAAGAAAGAAAGAAAGAAAGAAAGAAAGAAAGAAAGAAAGAAAGAAAGAAAGAAAGAAAGAAAGAAAGAGAAGAAAAGAAAGAAGAAAGAAAGAAATAAAGAAAGAACGAAAGAAAGAAAGAAAGAAAGAACGAAAGAAGAAAGAAAGAGGAAAGAAAGAAAGAACGAAACAACGTAAGGAACGAAAGGAAGGACTAACGACGACAGCACAATCACTAAAGTCCGTAGAATAAAGACCCTCCCTCCACTCACTCCTCCCTCCTCCCTCCCTCCCTCCCTCCCGCCCTCCCTCCCTCCCCTCCCCCCCGCCCTACCTCGCCGCCCTACCAACTCCTTCCCTCCCCTCCCCCCTCTCATCCCCCCCCGCCCCCTCACCGCACCCATCAACAACCTAGATAAGCAAAGAAAGAAAGAAAGGCGCCTGGGTGGCTCATGGTTGAGCATCTGCCTTCAGCTCAGGTCATGATCCTGGTGTCCTGGGGTCAAGTCCCACATCGGGCTCCCTGCATGGAGCCTGCTTCTCCCTCTGCCTATGTTTCTGCTTCTCTCTGTGTGTCTCTCATGAATAAATAAATAAAATCTTTAAAAAAAAAAAAAGAAAGAGAATAGGAAGAGATCTTGTGTACCCTTCCTCCAATTTCCCTCAATAGTAACATCTTTTAAAACTATAGTACAGGGGGATCCCTGGGTAGCACAGTGGTTTAGCACCTGCCTTTAGCCCAGGGCAGGATCCTGGAGACCCAGGATCAAGTCCCACGTCGGGCTTCCTGTGTGGAGCCTGCTTCTCTCTCTGCCTGTGTCTCTGCCTCTCTCTCTGTGTGTCTCTCATGAATAAATAAATAAAATATTTTAAAAAACAAAACCAAAACCAAAAACTATAGTACAATACCACAACCTGACTAATGATATTGATATAGTCAAGATACAGAACATTCCATTACCACAAGGGTATCTTTGTGTTGTCCTTTCATAGTCATGTCCACTTTCTGCCTCCTCTTTGCCTCCTGTCTCCCACCCCTGACTCCTGGCAACCATTAATCTACTTTCATTCTATGTTTTTTCATTTCAGTAAGGTTATGAATAAATGGGGACATAATTATGTAACCATTTACATTTTTACTCAGCATAATTCCTTGAAGATCATGCATGTTGTTGCATGCATCAATATTTTATTCCTTTTTCAAAAAGATTTATTTATTTTAGAGAGAGAGAATGCACACGAGAAAGCATGAGTGGGGCAAGGGACAAAGGAAGAAAATCTTTAAGCGGACTCCTACTGAAAGCCAACCCCCCTCACTTTATCTCCCCCCCTGCCCCCCACCATTGCAGGGCTCAATCTCACAATCCATAAGATCATGACCTAAGCCGAAACCAAGAGTCAGATGCTCAACCAATTGAACTACCCAGGCACCCCTTGTTAAAAAAAAAAGAAAGAGAATAGGAAGAGATCTTGTGTACCCTTCCTCCAATTTCCCTCAATAGTAACATCTTTTAAAACTATAGTACAGGGGGATTATTCCTTGTTATTCCTTTTTATTGCTGAACAGTATTCCATTGCATGGATATACAGTTTACCTCATCACCCTCTGAAATGCATTTGAGTTGTTTCCAATTTTTGGTTATTATAAAAAAGAAGTTGCTATGAAGAGTCATGTACAGGTTTTTGTGTGAACCTAGGTTGTCATTTCTCTGAGGTAAGTGCTCAAGAGTACAATTGCTGGGTTGTATGGTAATTGCATGTTTATAAACTGTCAAGCTGTTTTCCAGAGTGGCTGTACCATCTTTCATTCCTACCAGCAAAGTAAGAATGATTTGCATTCTCTACCTCCTTGTCAGCATTTGGTGTTGTCACAATTTTTAATTTAAGCCATTATGATAGGTACATAGTGATATCTGTTTTAATTTATATTTTTCTAATGGATAATGATGTTGAATGTCTTTTCATGTGCTTATAAGGATCTGTATATTCCTGTCATCAAAATGTCTGTTCATGTCTTTCCCGTTTCCTAATTTGATTGTATCTTTTTTTATATAGTTCTTTATAAATTCTAGAACTTGTCTTTGTTTTTCTTCTAAAACTTTTATAGTTTTACATTTAACATTTAGGTCTGTGATCTACCTTGAGTTGTTTTTTTGCATAAGGCATGAGACAGATTGAGGTTAACTTTTTGCCTATGAATGTCCAATTGCTCCACCACCATATGTTGACTTGCTTTTGTACTTTTGTCAAAAATGAGTTTGACATATTTGTGTGGGTCTCTCACTGGGTTCTCTATTCTCCATTGAGCTATGTATCTATCCCTCCCCTGTTACCACACTGGCTTGATTATTGTAACCTATATAGTAAGCCTTAAAATAAGGTAGAGTGATCACTCCCACTTTATTCTTTAAGATTAGATTAGCTAGGGACAGCTGGGTGGTTTAGTAGTTGAGCATCTGCCTTTAGCTCAGGTCATGATCCCAGAGTCTAGGGATGGAGTCCCACATTGGTCTCTCCACAGGGAGCCTGCTTCTCCCTCTGCCTATGTCTCTGCCTCTCTCTCTCTGTGTCTCTCATGAATAAATAAATAAAATATTAAAAAAATATATTTGTTTAGCTATACTAGGCTTCCTTAGCCTGTGGCTTCCATTTAAATTTTAGAATAAGCTGGTCTATGTCTACAAAATCTTTGCTAGTACTTTTTTAAAAATTTTTAATTTATTTATGATAGGCACACAGTGAGAGAGACAGGCAGAGACACAGGCAGAGGGAGAAGCAGGCTCCATGCACCAGGAGCCCGACGTGGGATTCGATCCCGGGTCTCCAGGATCGCGCCCTGGGCCAAAGGCAGGCGCCAAACCGCTGTGCCACCCAGGGATCCCTCTTTGCTAGTACTTTGATAGAAATTGCATTAAACCTACAGACCAATGTTGGAGGAATAGACATCTTTACTATGGGTCCTTTGTGGTTCCATATGAATTTTAGGGTTGTTTTTTCTATTTCTGTGAAAAAAGCCATTGGAAATTTGATATGGATTGCATCAAATTTGTAGTATGGACATTTTAACAATATTAATTCTTCCAATGCATACATTTGTTTATTTGTGTCTTCAATCTCTTTCATTAATGTTTTATAGATTCAATGTACAAGCATCTCGAATTTTGTCAATTTTTATCATGAAAGTGAGTTGAATGCTTTTTCTACATCTAGTGAGATGATCATATGATTTTTATCCTTCATTCTGTTAATCTTCATTCTGTTAATGGTATATCCCATTTATTGATTTGCATATGTTAAACCATCCTTAGGCATAAGTCCAACTTGATCATGGTATATGATCTTTTAATGTGCTTTTGAATTCAGTTTGCTAATTATTGTTGAGGATTTTTGTATGTATATTCATCTGGGATATTGACCTATAATTTTCTTTTCTTATAGTGTTCATGACTGGCTTTAGTATCAGGCTAGTGGTGGCCTATAAAATGAATTTGGAAGTTTTCCTTCCTTTTCAACTTTTTGGAATATTTCAAGAAAGATTGCTATTAATTCTTCTATAAATGATGCTTAGAATTCACCACTGAAACTATCTCAAAGGATGCCTGCATGGCTCAGTGGTTGAGTGTCTGCCTTCAGTTCAGGGCGTGATTCCAGGGTCCCAGGATCAAGTCCCACATCAGGCTCCCTGCATGGAGCCTGGTTCTCCCTCTGTCTATGTCTCTGTCTCTGCCTCTCTCTCTCTCTCTGTCTCTCATGAATAAATAAAATCTTAAAAAAAAAAGAAACTATCTCAAGTTGGGCTTCTCTGTGGTGGTGGGTTTTTGATTACTGTTTAAGTCTCCTTACTCGTTATTGGTCTGTTCAGATTTTCTATTTCTTCATGATTCAATCTTGGTAGTTTGTATGTTTCCAGGAATTTATCCATTTCTTCTAGGTTTTCCAATTTGTTGGCATATAAATGTTTGTAGTAATCTCTTATGACCCTTTGTATTTCTTGTAATGTCCTTCTTTCATTCATAATTTTATTTATTTGAGTTTTCACCCTATTTTTCTTAGTCTGGCTAAATTTTGTCCATTTTGTTTATCTTTATAAAAAAATCAACTCTTAGTTTCACTGATTTTTCTCTATTGTTTTTGTAGCCTCTGATTGATTGATTGATTGATTTATGTTTTAATCTTTATTATTTTCTTTCTTCTGCTAACTTTTAGCTATTGGATTAGGGCCCCACCCTATTCCAGTATGACATCATCTTAACTCACTTCTGCAAAGACCCTATGCAATATAATAATTTATAAGAGATATATATTTGATCATTCAGATGACCAAAATATATTTCTCAGATATATCTGTTCTTCATCCACAATTCCTGAAAATGCTTCAGAGCCATATAGGGGAAACAAGCGTCTTATTATTAATGAAGGTGATTTTTGGACCCTACCCAAGCAGGGGCCAGTTGCCAGGAGGACCAACTCTATGATTACAGGGTTAGAATTTTCAGTCCCATGCCCTGACCTCTGGGACAGGGAGGGAGGCTGGGGGTTGAATCAGCCAATAGCCAATAACTTAGTCAATCAACGACTATGCAGTGAAGCTTCCATAAAAAAACAAGAGGACAGCTTTTTGGTCTTTTTTAAAGACTTTTATGCTTCAATGTGCCATCAAGCCAGACCCCAAGCTCCATGAGGACAGAAGCTCCTTTGAGAACCTGCTCTGGGTATCTCTTCATCTGGCTATCTATTTGTGTTCTTTATTATATCCTTTAATAAAATGATAAATGTAAGTAAGTGTTTTCCTGAGTTCTGTAAACTATTCTAGCAAATTAATTGAACCTAAGGAGAAGGTCACTGGAATCTCCAATTGTTAGCCTGTTGTTCAGAAGCCCAAGTAACAGCCTGGGGGCTTGCAACTGATGTCTGAAATTGGGGATAGGGAGCAATCTTGTAGGATTGAACTCTTAACCTGTGGAATCTGATGCTTTCTGCAGGTATATAGTGTCAAAATCTAGTTGAATTCTTGGATAACCTGCTGGTATCTGAGAACCCTTGATATTTGGGTCCAGGAACCCTATTTCCAAATAAAGTCACATTCTGAGGTAGTAGGGGTTAGGACTTCAACATATCTTTTCTGGAGGGACACTGTTCAACCCATAACACCTACTTTTGTTGCTGTCTTTGAAGTGAGTTTTTTATGGATAGCATTTGCTGGATCATTTTTTTATTTACCAATCTCTTTTATTTTTTTAAATATTCATTTATTTATTTGAGAGAGAGAGCACACAAACAGGGTGAGAGGCAGAGGAAGAGGGAGAAGCAGACTCCCATGCTGAACAGGCAGCCCAATGTGGGACTCAATCGCAGGACCCTGGGATCAGGATCTGAGCCAAAGGCAGACGCTTAACTGACTGAGCCACCAAGGCACCCCCAATCCCGGTCTTTTAATTATTTTGTTTAGATCAGTTACATCTAAAGTAAGTATTGATACATTAAGATTTAAGTCTTCATTTTATTATTTGTTTTCTGTCTGTTTTTCCTGTATCTTATTTTGTTGTTTCTCTTTTGGGCCTTCCTGGAGGCTATCTGGACATTTTTCAGTATTCCATCTTAATTTGTTTATATTCTTTAGTATATTATTTTGCATAATTTTCTTAGTGGGTTTTCTAGGAATTACAAAATACATTTTTAACTTATCATAGTTTGGTGTCTACCTTTAGCACTCTGAGTTACATGTAGAAAACTTATTTCCATTTAGGTTCCTTTACTCTCTGCACTTCTTAAATATAACTGTCTGAATATTTCTCATACATATATTGAATCCTATGTCCTATTATGTTATAATTTTTGCTTCAACCTTCAAATATGATTAGAGAATCTCATGAAGATAGTCTATTATATTTTCTTGTTATTTTTTTTTACCTACTCCAATGTTCTTCTTTTCTTAATGAAGTTCTGATTCTTATGTTATCATTTCCTTTCTGTTTGGAAAAATGTCTTTTAGCCGTTCTTTAAGGGTGTACTTGCTAATGACAAATTTTCTTAGTGTTGTTTTACCAGAGAATATATTTCCCCTTCATTCCTGATATAGAATTCATAGTTGAAAGTTCTTTCCTTCCAGCACTTGAAAAATGTTGTTCCACATCATTTTGGTCTCCATGGTTTCAGATGACAGATCCTTTGCCATTCGAAGTAATATTTGCCTATAAGCACTGCATTATTTCTCTCTGGTTACTTTCAAGATTTTTCCTTTGCCTAATTTTCAAATTTTAATTATGACATGTGTCGGCATGGCTTTTAGGGGGATTCATCCTATATGGAGTTGACTCTGCTTCTTGAATCTATAGGTTTGTCTTCCACCAAATTTGGAGAATTTTCAGCCATTATTTTCTCAAGTTCTTTTTTTTAATCTTACCCTATTTCTCCTCCCTTTCTGGAATTCTAATAATACAAATGTTAGCTTTTTGGCTATTGAACCTAAGATCCTGTTCATTTTGTTTCATTCTATTTTCTCTCTATTATTCAGATTAGGTAAATTCTATTGATTTGTCCTTAAGTTCACTGATTCCATCCTTTGTCATCTCCACTCTACTATTAATCCCATCCAGCAAGTTTTTACTACAGTTATTGTGTTTTTCAATTCTATACCCTCCATTTGGCACTCTTTAATAGTTTCTTTTTTAAAAGACTTTATTTATGTATTCATGAGAGACACAAAGAGAGAGAGACATAGACAGAGGGAGAAGCAGACTCCCTGTGGGGAGCCTGATGCAAGACTCGATCCCAGGACCCTGGGATCATGCCCTGAGCCAAAGGTGGATGCTCAACCACTGAGCCACCCAGGCATCCCTCTTTTATAGTTTCTATTTCTTTACTGAGATATTGTACTTTCCATTTGCTTCAAGAGAATTCATAATTGATTCTTGAAGCATTTTTACAATAGCTATTTTTAAATCCTTGTCAGATAATTCCAACATCCAATTCATCTTGGTACTAAGGTTTATTAATTGTCCTTTGTCATTCATTTTGTGATTTTACTGGTTGTTGATATTATGAAGGATATTTTATTGTATAAAATATACTTTAGGGGATGCCTGGGTGGCTCAGCGGTTGAGGGTCTGCCTTTGGTTCAGGGCATGATCGCGGAGACCCGAGATCGAGTCCCACATCGGGCTCCCTGCATGGAGCCCGCTTCTCCCTCTGCCTGTGTCTCTGCCTCTCTGTGTGTGTCTCTCATGAATAAATAAATAAAATCTTTTAAAAAATATATATATATACTTTAGGAAATTATAAAACTCTGGATCCTATTTAACCTTTTTTTTTTTTTTTTTAAAGCGGGCAGTCCTCCGTTGACATGCAGCAGGAAAACGTGGTGGGTGTGTATGTTTAGCCTGCCACCAATTCCCGCTAGGTCCCACAGACACCACCCCAGCAAAGATGAAATGCTGACTTACAGATGGATGAAGTGAAAGTTCAACTCCATGCTTGTTCCTGCAGACATCTTCCCTGTGAAAGTAGAACGTTGAATCACACTTCCTCATTGTCTCCAAGCAGAGGTGTAAGCTCAGCTGTTTGCTGGGCCTTGTTGACACCAGGAAAGGGAAGGTGGGAAGTGAAGTACAACAAAAAACTTCCCACTACCTGTTCTGCCTCATCAAAGCTGGGAAGGAACTCACCACTGGGCTCTACTGATATGGCCCCAGCTGGGAAATCTAACACCTCCTGGTTCTAGGAATGGAAGATCAGCTGTGTGGTTAGTCCTGCTGACACGCTCCTCGCAGAGTAAATAGATCACTGCTCCCCACTTCTGCTGGGCAAGGGGCGGAAGATCAGCATCTTGCTCAGCTAGCTAATCGATACCATCCAACAAGGGAATCAGCATGTGCTCTCTACTCCCACCGGGTTGGAAAGTAAAGACGTTTCCTGAAAGGTTTTCCGTTGTTATACCACTCTTTTCCAAGTACCTTGGCTAGAGAGAATAGGCTTTCCTTGGTCTTATTTGTCTGAGCCTGCTGGCAGTTCTGGCTTGAAGGCTTTTGCCACACCCTAACTAGGATTCAGGGCAGGCAAGAAGGAAACCCAGGGAACTCACCTCTGTGTTGTTTCTTAAATCTGAGGTACCTAGGCAGCCTGCCATATCCTTTCCACCTTTCAGAGTTTTCCTATACTTGCTTGCGGTGTTATGTCCAAGGATTTTTAAAAATATTTTATTTATTTATTCTTGAGAGACACAGAGAGAGAGAGACAGAGACACAGGCAGAGGGAGAAGCAGGCTCCATGCAGGGAGCCCGACACAGGACTCAATCCCAGGTCTCCAGGATCACACCCTGGGCCGAAGGCAGCACTAAACCGCTGAGCCACCCGGGCTGCCCATGTCCAGGGATTTTTAGCTGTCAATATATTGGAATTGAACCTCAAATGTTTCTAGGTCTCTACCAATTTATATGGCCTGGAAAGGTCATGTTAATAGGCTCTCAGTCTGATTTCCTTGTTAATCGATTTTAGAGGGTATTCCTCAACAAAGAGCTTTAAATGTTTTCTTTTAATCAAAATATAATATGCATGCATAAAAGTATGCATCGTTAAATTTTCAAAGACTGAACATATTTATGTAATTAGCACCTAGATTAAGAAACACAACGTGGCCAGCATTCTCAAAGGCCTCCTTTCTTACACACTTCCAGTGACTACCTTCCCTAGGGTAACTATTAAACTGTCTCCTAATAGTGTAGACTAGTTTTCCCTATCCTCTATGCTGTCTGGATATTTTTGTTCAACACTATGTTCATGAGCTCCATCTGTTCCATTGTGAGTAGTTGTAATTTGTTCATTCTCATTGCTGTACAGTATTATATTTTGTAAAAACGCCACAGTTAATTAATCCATTCTACTCTTGATGGGCATTTGGGTATTGTATGAGTCAGGATTGTCCAGAGAAACAAACCCAATAGTGTGTGTGTGTGTGTGTGTAAAGAGATTTATTACAAGGAATTGGCTGACATGCTAATGGAGGCTGGCAAATTCCAAAATCTGCAGAGTAAATCAGCAAGCTGGAGACCAGGAAAGCCAACAGTGTAGTTCTAGTCCAAAGACTGGCAGCCTTAAGACCCAGGAAAAGCCAATGTTTCAGTTTGAATCTGAAAGCAGGAAAAAAACAATGTCCCAGTTTTAAGACTGTCATTCAGGAAGAATTCTTTCTTACTTGGAGGCAGGCCAGATTTTTTATTCTACTTAAGCCTTCAACTGATTGGATGAGGCCCACCCACATTAGGGAGAATAATTTGCTCTACTTAGTCTACTGATTTAAATGCCAATCTCACCTAAAAACATTCTCACAGAAACACCCAGAGCAATATTTGACCAGACATATCTAGGTACCATGTGACCCAGTCAAGGTGACACGTGAAATTAACATTACAGGTATTTTCTAATTTGGCCTTTTATGAGTATGCTGCTACGAACATTCTTGAATATGTCTTTAGGTGAATATACGTGTACATTTTTGTTTAGTATATATCTAGGAGTGAAATCACTGTGCCATAGTATGAGCATGTCTTCAACTTTAGTAAATAACCTAAGAGTTCTCCAAAATGGATATGTAAATCTACACATCCATCAGCAGCATATAAGAGTTCTGGTTGCTCCAAATACCATACCACTTGGCATTTTTTAATATTTTTCATTTTACTCATTCTGATGAGTATGTATACACATTGCATTATGCATCAATTTACATTTCCCTAATAAGGAAGTTGAGAAACTTTCAATGTCTATTGGCCCTTTTGTTATACTTTTTGAAGGATAAGGAACCCTTTTTGAAAAAGTGTTCAAGTACTTTGCCCATTTTTCTATTGTGTTGTCTGTCTCTTTCTTAGAAATGTATAGGAATTCCTTATATAATCTGAATGGGAGTCTTTTGTTAGATATATGTATAGTAAATATCCTCTTCCAGGCTGTGGTTTGCCTTTTACTCTCTTTTGATATACAAAACTTCTTAATTTTTATGTAGTTCATTTTATCATTTTTCTCCCCTTATGGTCAGTCCTTTTTTTGCCTTGCTTAACAGGTTTTAGGGCTCTTCTTTTAACATTTCCCTCTTTCCCAGAACAATGAGTGAGGAGGAGAGAGGTGGCAGAAAAGGAAGCAGTGGGAGGCTGGGTCAGGTGGTATTCAAGCTCATCCTTTCGTTATTCCCAAAGCTACAACCACCTCTAGCACTGGGAGCTTCATGCTAAATCAACCATAGCTTGTTCAGCTTTGCTCCCACCCATGGTGCTTTTTCCCTCCAATGGCAGTGCTGCTGTACCTTATGAATTCTATTAATCTCTATTATCCCCATTTCATGAGATATGTCTGTATACACCTAAAGCTCCAATTTTGTACAGAGCTCCAGAGTTCTTTTCCATTGAACTCCTGGGACATAGGCCAATCATGAAATGGCATATGTGCTTAGGTGTTATCGAGCATACCCTTGAAGTTAAAAAAAAAAAAAACTTTATTCAGTCTAGGTCATTGAGGACTTTGGGTGTGCTGCCTAATTGCAAAAGCTACCATATATAAGTGTCAGCTCCAGGCCAACTGAGACACCCCACACACATACTGTTGTCATGCTGTTTTCAAATTATCTTTTTATTTTTTTAAAGATTTTATATATTTATTCATGAGCAACACAGAGAGAGAGAAGCAGAGACACAGGCAGAGGGAAAAGTAGGCTCCATGCAGGGAGCCCGATGTGGGACTCGATCCCGGGACCCCAGGATCACGTCTTGAGCCAAAGGTAGACGCTCAACCACTAAGCCATCCAGGCATCTTTCTTTTTATTATTTAAGTGAAAGCATAAGCAGCTCTCTTAAGCTAACACTTTGGATATGGTAGTTCTAGAAATGACAATTGAAGTATTGGTCTAATTAGAGAGTAAGATGGAAAAGCATTATGATGGCAATATTTCAGTAATTATGATTAAATATTAAGAGTTCCCAACTTGCCAGTGATCCTTAGCAAAGAACTAAAAGTTTGGAACAAGGTGGGAATGAAAGAACAAATTCATATAAAAGGGAAAGAGAAAGAGAGAAGAGCAAAAGAGAGTGTAGAAGAATAATACCAAACCTAAATTGTTTGGTATCTAAAAGATCATTTAAAAATATTTGGAAAAAAATAAAATAAAAAATAAATAAAAATAAAAATATTTGGAAATTGGAGTGTAAATTTCTCTAGAAGAAAAAAAGTTAGACAAAGTAATATAGTGTCTATAATAGCCTACAAAAGTTTACTTAATCCAGAATGTAGCAGCAATAGTAGCACGTCTTGCCCTTAGTTCTAAATTCCCCCAAGATGTCTGCATCCCAGTCCTTGAGCCTAAACTCATCTAAGCTCAACTGAGCTTGAGCTTCATGGAGACTTGAACCCAGAAAACTGTCATCTATGAAAGAGGAGGAGCTGCTTAATGCAGTTCCATGGCAGTAAGGGGCTATAAAGTCTTCTGTGACTAGGAGATGGGAAGAAAAGTGACTTGGAACTGAGGTGTCCCCAGATCTGCTATGAGTAGTGGGAGGGGTGCCATGGGTCCCTCAGCAATATGGGTGAGGGATGCATTAAACCAGCTGTCACTGCTTGGCCAGGCAGCTATGGTGGCAATGTGGGTGTCAGCAGCTACCTGCAGGCTGTTTGAAAAGTGTCACCTATTTGGCACTTCTCTGAAGTCTTGATCTAGTTTGAAAGGCCTGAGCATCTAAATTAAATCAGAGCTGACAGACACTGTAATGCCTCTAGTTTATTAATTCTATGGTGATTTAAAGCAAATTTACCAAAAGTCTTAATTAGATTCTTGAAATTCCAAAAGCACTAGGCAAAAACTCAGTCTTGGCAAAAACACATTAGTCCCACCCACACCCCCTTCTGCACACCCAGCTGCCAAATTGCTTAAATCTCTAAATAATTGGTTTCTAGATTAAATAAATTAGGCTCATTCATTTTGCACTTAAGTTTTAAGACTTAACTGCACATCCTTGCTCCCAAAGTTTGTCAGCAAAACCATAGTACAGTGTGTTTGGTGTTATGCACATGCACACACACACACAGTAAAATGAATTTTTTTAAATGGTATGTGAATGTCAGAAAGAGCCAAATCAATAAATACTAAAAAGTCTATCACAAAATCAAAGTTACGTTTACCACTCAGGAAAGAATAAAAGAGAAAGAGAATTATTTAGCCCACTGCATACAGACATGCTTGTGATCAATAGGACTACAGACAGTACATGCCGCAGTAATAAGATGTATCACTTATAAAGAATGCTGATATAAGATGAAAGAGAAGGTGAAAGAAAAATGTATGCCATTTAGCTTAGGAAGAATAGGTGGATGTCACAGTTATTCTTAAAGGAAAAAAAACAAATCCAGTGGCACATTTAGGAACTAGATTTCCTGGGTTCCTGCTATATCCAGAGTGAGGCTGCCTCTCCCTATCCTCTAGTCCAGTAGTTCTCTGAGTGCAGTCCCCAGATCAGCAGCAGCAGCAGCAGCAGCATCTGGGAACTTGCTAGAAATGCAAATTCTTTGGTCCTTCCCTAGCCGGTCTCTCAGGAAACTGTTGGAACAAACCCTTCAGATGATCCTGAGGCATGCTGGAATCTGAGAACCACTCATCTTGGAACTTTTAAATTGCACTTATGGGGCTTGAATTATATGACTTTTAAAATTGATAGTTTATAGATTGACCAGAAAAATGTACAGGGCATCTGAGGAGTAGTGGGATCACATAGGCCTAGGTTCTAATGTGACTCAACCAATCGGGCAAGTGACTGTTTCACAGTGCATTGGTTTCTTCATCTGTGAACTCAACTGTGCATGGTGGGATAGAGCCCGGTGAAAACATAGGCCTAGGTCTGATACTTCATTGAAATAGCCAGAAATCACTTATGAAGCAATCTTGGTTTGGGACGTTCTCTTTCTCATTCTTCCTCATGATCTTGAAAGGCAAAAATAATGTGGATCTGGAAAAGACCACATTAAATTGAAATCTGTCTATAGAGAAGCTAAGGAAAACACGTGTCACATTGAAACAGCTGTATGTTGCATCTAGAGTTGAATTCTCAGCTGTTTTATGAGAACTCACCTAATTTTTCAGTGATAAAGTCTTATTAAAGGAAAATACTATGGGAAATTTCATAGTTTTGTGTCATTATCAGAGACAAGCTTCTTTTGAGCAATTTCTTTAAAGATGAGTGTGTCATGGCTACTCAACAGGTAAAATTAGTCTCAACTTGCTATAGTAATCTTTCTGGATTATGCTTATTCTCAATCTTGTGAGTGAATGGCATGGAGACTCAGAAACCTTTGATGAACAAGGAGAAGAGAAGATCCTGGATGTGAAATAAACTCTGCATGCACTGAGTATGGGGAGTTTTCTACCATCTGGTTTGTGCCTGGGTATGGAATCTCCAAAATTTTCCCTTCAGAATGGTTTGTTGCCATAAGAAATCCCAAGTTCTATAAAGAAGAGGATTACCTGGCTGAAGGCAATTAGGAAGAGGGTTGTCACGGCCAAAATATCCCCCTGGGTATTTCTTCACCTTCTCAGTGGAATCATAAGCATCAAAATGTTAACAGATACTGGATATCACTACTCTCAAGCAGACTCAAAGAATAGCTTATACTAAGATTAAGTTTATGGCAACCAGAAGGCAGTCATTATACCTTCCTGTTAAAAATAAAAAATGTTGCCTAAAGGTGCACTTGGGTGGCTCAGTCAGTTAAGCATCTGCATTTGGCTCAGGTCAGGGATTCAGCCCTGAATCAGGCTCCCTGATCAACAGGGAGCCTGCTTCTCTCTCTCTCCTGCTCCCCCTGTTTATGCTCTCTCTGTCAAATAAATAAATAAAATCGTTTTTTAAAAGAAATGTTGTCGGGATCCCTGGGTGGCGCAGCGGTATAGCGCCTACCTTTGGCCCAGGGCGGGATCCTGGAGACCCGGGATCGAATCCCACATCGGGCTCCCGGTGCATGGAGCCTGCTTCTCCCTCTGCCTGTGTCTCTGCCTCTCTCTCTTTCTCTCTCTGTGTGACTATCATAAATAAACAAAAAAAATTAAAAAAAAAGAAATATTGCCTAAAGAGATATAAATCATTGCATGCTAAAGAAATTCCATTTTTTTCTTCAAAAGATAAAACTCTTTATGCTGGATGTTTCATAATAATAAATAAAATAGATCAGCTGTGGGTCCCTGAAAAAACTGTCTCTTATTTTAGAGTAAGTGTTTTTAACTCAGGTCCCACAAATGGGCATTAGGGGGGGTCCCTAAACCTGATGCTGTATGTAGGATTTTGTGCATTTTTTATGAGATGAAGTCCATAGATCTCAAGATTTGTAAAAGATTCATAATATAAAATGGTTAAGAATCACCAAAAAAGTTATTTTCCATTGTTTCTTCATTATTCTTCATAATCCCTCTTGCTGTAAAAATATTCCATCTTAGGAAGGGCTTGGTGACTTGCCCAATCATTTGATGGACAAATTATGAACATGGAGCCTGGTCTTTCTAAGAAAAATGAAATAAGACTCACCAAGCTTTACTAGTTCTTTTTAAAATTTTTAAAAGATATTTATTTATTTATTCATGAGAGACACACAGAGAGAGGCAAGAGACACAGGCAGAGGGAGAAGCAGGCTCCCCGCGGGGAGCCCAGTGTGGGACCCGATCCCAGATCTTCAGGATCTCACCCTGGGCTGAAGGCGGTGCTAAACTGCTGAGCCACCCAGGCTGCCCACTAGTTCTTTTGTAAAAAAAATTATTTTCACTTATATAAACAATATAGGTAAATAATATAAGTTGCAAAAAGGATTAGAGTGAAAAACAAGCCTTCCTCTCTAAAGCTTCCCCCAGACACCTAAGTCAGAGTTTCTTGTGTACTCTTCTGCTATTCTATGCATATGCAGGCAAATAAATATGTGTACACATTTTCACAGAAATGGCAGCTTAATTTACTTAATGAATTTACTTTCTTTTTAAAAGTATATCTTCGAAAAGGTGCTTGACATCACTAATCATCAGGGAAATGCAAATCAAAACCACAATGACATCATCTCACACTTGTTAGAATGGCTATCATCAAAAGGACAAGAGGTAACAAGTTGGTAAGGGTATGGAGAAAAAAGAATCCTTGTGCACTATTTGTAGGAATGCAAATTGGTGTAGCTGCTATGGAAAACAGTATGAGGGCTCCTCAAAAAATTAAAAATAGAACTATCATATGATTCAGCAATTCTACTTCTGGGTATATATCTGAAGGAATTGAAATCAGGATCTTAAAGAAATATCTGCACTCTCATGTTCACTGTGGCATTATTCACAATAGCCAAGATATGTAAACAACCTAAGTGTCCATCAACAGACCAACAGATAAAGAATATGTGAGATATATATATATATGTATATATATATAATTGAGCCATGAGAAAGAAGGAAACCCTGTCATTTGCAACAACGTGGATGAAATTTGAGGGTGTTGTGCTAAGTGAAATAAAAACAGAGAAGGGCAATAAATGCTGTATGATATCACTTATATGTGGAATTTACAAAAGCTGGACTCAGAGAAACAAAGACTAGAGTGGTAGTTACCAGGGGCAGGTGTGGGAGAAATGGGGAAATATTGGTCAAGAGGTACAAATTTCCAGAGGCACCTGGGTGGCTCAGTCAGTTGAGTGTCTGACTCTTGATTTCATGATCAAGGGTCATGAGATAGAGCCCCATGTCAGGCTCCATGCTGGGCATGGAGCCTGCTTAAGATTCATTCTTTCTCTCTCTCTCTCTCTCTTCCTCTCTCTAAACAAAAAACAAAAACAAAAACAAAAGGTACAAATTTCCAGTTATAGGATTGACAAGTTCTGGGGATCTGATGTATAGCATAGTGACTATAGCTAATAATAATGTATTATATACTTGAAAGTTGCTAAGAGAGTAGATCTTAAATGTTTTTACCACAAAAAGGGAATGGTAATTATGTGACAGAATGGAGGTGTTAGCTAATTCTATGGTGGTGATCATATTTTAATATATAAATGTATCAAATTAAACATGTTGTAGGCCTTAAATGTATACAATGTTATATGTCAATCCTATCTCAGGAAAGATGAAAGGGAGGGAGTATATCTTAGAAATCCTTCCATATCCATATGTATATGAATCTTCTTTCTTTTTTATTTTTATTTTTTTAATTTTTATTTATTTATGATAGTCACACAGAGAGAGAAAGAGAGAGAGGCAGAGACATAGGCAGAAGGAGAAGCAGGCTCCATGCACCGGGAGCCTGACGTGGGATTCGATCCCGGGTCTCCAGGATCGCGCCCTGGGCCAAAGGCAGGCGCTAAACCGCTGCGCCACCCAGGGATCCCTTCTTTCTTTTTTAATGGTGGCATAACATTCTATTATATGATTATATCCTACTTTCTTTGACCAATTCTCTATTGATGGATATTTTCATTATTTCCAATATTTTGCTAATACAAATAAAGCACCAATGAATATCTTTGAATATGTATCATTTTGCCTGTTTGGTGTGCAGGTCAGATAAAGTTTGGAAGATAATTGTTGGTTATGTGTTGGGTGCTTTTGTTACATATTCTCAAATTTCCATTCATAGAGATTTTCCTAGTTACCTCCTGCTAGCAATGTATAAGAGAGAATATGAGTTTCCCTGCTGTCATCATCAATAATGTTGTTGAGCTCTGACAAATTGATGGGTTGGAAATGATATTTTAGTTTTAATTTATAGCTCTCTTATTATTATCTAATTTTTAATTCACAGTCTGAGCATACATCAGAGTTCCACATAGAACTTAGTACTGAAGCCATAGCAAAGCCCACTTTGGCATTCTGTTATGAGCAGAAGCATTCGGAGACAAGGCAACATAGGCAAGAGAATACGTATTATTTTCAACTATACTCCACCAATGCCTCATCAATAGTATCATCAACACAGGTGAAGGGCTACATCACTACTGTTAAGAAGGTATTTAAAGAGATAGCTAATTTAATCGATGCCTCACTCAAGAGTGGTGTTTATGAGAGAAAATGGATAAAGATGCACAGATTCTGTTCTATTTGGTATATCATCATCTAGTTCCTTTTGTGCTCTCCTACATGCTAGTGGTACCACCACTACCAACAACAAAACAAAAAACCTGTGTTAAAGTATGAGCCATTTTAAGTAGATGTTAGAAGTTTAAGTGTAGGGACGCCTGGGTGGCTCAGCGGTGGAGCGTTTGCATTTGGCTCGGGGTGTGATCCTAGAGTCCCAGGATTGAGTCCCCCATCAGGCTCCCTACAGAGCCTGCTTCTCCCTCTGTCTGTGTCTCTGCCTCTCTCTCTGTGTCTGTCATGAATAAATAAATAAATCTTTAAAAAGAAAAAAAAGAACTTTAAGTGTAGCTTCACAATTAAAAAGAAAATCCTTGTTTCTTTCTCTATTTTCTTCTTTTCTGGAATAGTATTAAAAATATTATTAAGTCCAGGGGCACCTGGGTGGCTCAGTCAGTTAAGTGTCTGAATCTTGATTTCGACTCAGGGTTGTGAGATCAAGCTCCACATCTGGCTCCATGCTCAGTGGGGTATCTGTTTGAGATTTTCTCTCTGCCCCTCCTCCCCATGTGGTCTTTCTCTCTCTCTCAATCTCTCTCTAATATAAATAAATAAATCTTTTAATAAAGATATTATTAAGTCCATTAATACAACACATGGATATTTTTGTACTAATTTAACAGGCTTTATAAAGGAGATTCTTTTGCAAGTAGCCTATAGGTGGGCAATATTTTTACTTATATGATAAATATGGTACAGCCATAAATGAATTCAAATCTGAAAAAACACATTTGAAATGATACTTGTATGTTCACTATATTTGTTAAATTTATTTATTTATTTATTTATTTTTAAAGATTTTATCCCCGGGACCCCGGGATCATTCCCTGAGCCAAAGGCAAACGCTCAACCACTGAGCCACCCAGGCATCCTAATATTTGTTAAATTTAGACCAATATCTGGAGAGGTTAAAAATGAATACTAATAATTATTATACCTAATTTATTTTTATAAGACACCAATTAAGAAGAAATGAGGTAATTAGAAGAATCTTCACTTGAAATAAATATAATAATCCCAAACAATCCTTTAAGCCACAGAGGACCTGGGGTTCCCTTTATTATTAGCTAATGTTGATCTCTCTGTATAGCCATTAATTATTGGGAAAATTTGTTAATATTTAAAGTCTATCAGAAAAAGAAAACTGTAGGGCAGCCCGGGTGGCTCAGCGGTTTAGCGCCTGCCTTCAGCTCAGGGCATGATCTCTCTGTCTCAAATAAATAAATAAATAAATATTTAAAAAATAAAAGAAAAAGAAAACTGTAGGATGGGAAAAAATCTCAGTATGTTTACTCTACGACTAAGATATGTATGTATGTGCATCTCTCTCTCCCTTTCTCCCCCCACCCCCTGCACACAAATATAGCTGGTTATAATCATGTCCTTTTAATAGGACTGACATTTTTATTTCCTGAAAATAGTCTTTCAATAGTTTAGATGTAAGAAATGTAGTACATTGCCATTATAGGTGACATTTACTCTAGCATACAGATTAGACTCTGGGTATTCAAAATTTGCTCTGATTAATCTAGAACTCTGTTACATTCAACTAAATAATTTCTTGAATGTTTTGAGGCCCTATCACTATACATTCATGTTTTTCTCTAATAGTACTTTATAGAGAGAGTGTACAGTTACATTCTTCATGAAAGCTACTTATTTGTCATTTCAGTGATATGTTTCCAGGGATAAAATTCAGCTAAGAATATCAACGTATGAAGTTAGTCAGAAGATGAAAAAGCTAACCATGCCTTCTGAGGAACCCACTTAAAATGATTCAGTGGTGCTTTTTAATATTCTAAGGCTAAGAGAAGTTTTAAGTTGTAACCATGTTTTGGAACTTCCAATGTATTAAGTAGCAGATTGGAGAATCATTGAAAATGAGAATAATATATATTTTTAATGATACTAGATCCATTTATGACACCCATTTCCTATCACCCTTAGAAAATAACTCTAAATGTTATTGTAAAAATGAAAACATGATGCATCTGAGCAGTTTATTAGATTAATTTGGAATCTATAGACCCTGACTTTCATGTTTGGCATATAAAATGTGTTCAAATTAATTAATACACATTATGATCTCACAATATGCAACCCCCCCAAAGAAAGGCCAAACGAACAAACAAAAATACAAAAACCGGTTTGTTTCCCTTAAAAAGCTTATAATTTAGTTTGGAAAGGCCCCAAGGAAACAAGAATCAGTTCATTGAAATAGTAATTAGGAAGCATTGAAAGAGGGATCCCTGGGTGGCTCAGTAGTTTAGTGCCTGCCTTCAGCCCAGGGCACGCTCCTGGAGACCCGGGATCGAGATCCTGGAGACCCGGGATGGAGTCCCACGTCAGGCTCCCTGCATGGAGCCTGCTTCTCCCTCTGCCTGTGTCTCTGCCTCTCTCTCTCTCTGTCTCTCATGAATAAATAAATAAAAATTTTAAAAAAGGTTAAAAGGAAACACTGAAAGAAAGTAAGTGACCATCATGGTAGAAGCATCAAAAATCTTAGGCCAAAAATTACTAAAAATTGCATTTATTTGTAAGACCTTCCACACCTAGTGAAAATCTTGCAAGATGAGAAGCTTTCACAGGTGCACTGGAACTAGCTAATACCAGCGACAAAAGGCAATTTTTACATTTTCAGGAATTTTTTGAGAGGGTTGTGAAAGACATTTGCAAATTTAAGTTATATAAACTTACAGTTATGTACAAAGGAAATAAATACTTGAAACTCATCACTTCCTTTTCTTCTAAACTAAATGTTTTATTATCTACTTTCTGAAGTTAACAACCATTGTGTCTGCAGGATAGAAACATAACATAACATAATGGTGGCTACCAGTTTAAAATCAGCCATGGAGGGACGCTTGGGTGGCTCAGTGGTTGGGCATCTGCCTTCTGCTTGGGTTGTGAACCCCGGATCCTGGGATTGAGTTCTGCATCGGGCTCCCTGCATGGAGCCTGCTTCTCCCTCTGCCTATGTCTCTGCCTGTCTCTGTGTGTCTCTCATGAATAAATAACTAAAATCTTTAAAAAATATATATCATGGAAATAGGCAAATGCTGCAAATCACTGCTTTTTGCTTTGGAGAACCAATGGTTAAACATTTATCAATACACCATTGCTCCTCTAGCACATGGGGTTGGAATTCTAGATCTGAGGAACATTGGAAAATTAGATACAAAATATCTCATCAAGCAGGTGAGAAGGGTGTGTCTGAAAGTGCTTTGCAAAAAAAAATAAATAGAATTTCTAAAAAATTGGGGGAAGAAAGGTAGTACTCCAGATGAGTTAGTTAAGCCTCGTGATGACTTCGTATCCCAGTGATCAGGAACTCCATCTCTATCAGGAGATGTCAGGAGGTTTTTGAAAGGTGAACATGACTGGCTTTTCTCCAGAAGCCCTGGGGTCTGTACTGAGATTCTCTGATGGAAGGTTAATAATAAACTCCTCACAATCTTTCCAACTAGTACTTCTATGATACCTCTAGTACCATAAGGTTTCTAGGTCGTATGGTTTGAACAACAGGACTGTTTGCATCATAGCCTGGACCTGCTGTAGAGCTTTTTTTTCCTGCTCTATGCCCTACATAATGCTGGTGGACTTTAGAGTTACCCAATATATGGGTCATAGCGTGTGAGCACTTTTCTAGGTACCTCCAGAGTCCAAAGAGACTCATGAGGTGATGTGCTCCTTTGTGGTAAGAACAGAAAAATGCAAAAAATATTTATTGTTGAGGGAATGTACTGGCACACCCTAGACCACTGAAGTCCTAAAAATGTTGTTAATTTTGTGGAGGTCCTGAATTTTTATAGGGCTTATCTCTCACTTTCTGGAGTGTGTGTGTCTTAACATTGGAAATGTTGCAGGCGTGTCTTTTCCTTAGCCAGTTAGATTAGCATGATATTATCAATAGAGTGGACCATTATGATGCTCTGCAGGATGTGTAGCTGATCTAGTTCTCTTTGGACTATTTTGTGAAAGAGCACAGGAGAATTAACATATCCCTGGGGCAAGACTGTAAATGTATTCTGTGGTATGGTCCCAGGAAATAAAAGCTATTTCTGATCAGAATAAAAAAGAATGCAATCTCCAGATCAGCAGCCACATAGCATGCACCTGAGATCCCGTTCAGTCGATCTAGCACAGACATTATCCCTGGCACAAGCAGCTGAAATTGGGGTTACTGCTTGGTTTGCAACAGCCCACTTTTGTCTTCCTGGGTTTGTCCAGGTTTTACAAGGACCACACTGGTTACCCAAATTAAGATAGGATGAAGAGTATCACCCTTGTATTCTTTGGGATGGCATTAATTTCTGCCATTTCCCCTAAGATTGAATATTGGTTTTTGTTTACTATCTCTGTTGGGCAGGAGGGCAATTTTAGAGACTTCCACATGGCCTTTGCCACCATCATAGCTCTCATCTTGGTGCTTGTGCCAACTACTAAGGGTGTCCACTTCAATTATACATTTTGAGGCCAAGGAAATGGCTACTGGGTGGGTCTGCAGACCCAGCGAGACCATTCTGATCCAGACCCGAACCATGACTCCGTGTATTATCTGGCTCTCATTTCTTCCCACTCTCATAGAGGGTTCATAATAATGCTTCAGCATTCAGATATCAATGTCAACTTGGATTCTGTGCCCAACAGTTCTATTTTATTTTATTTTATTTTATTTTATTTTTTCGAGAGAGAGACAGACACAGGCAGAGAGAGGAGCAGGCTCCATACCGGGAGCCTGACGTGGGACTCGATCCCGGGTCTCCAGGATCACGCCCTGGGCCAAAGGCGGCGCTAAACCGCTGAGCCACCCAGGCTGCCCCCCAACAGTTCTCAAAATGTTTGGATGCTACCCCTTCTTCAGTGTAAGTAGCTGTGGGTCCCTCTTGGAACAGACTGGGATAGTCATTACTGGTGTACTTACCATAGTGTTGCAGGGTCCTTCCTTCTAGTGATTTGCCTTTCTTTCAGTCAGTAGGTTCAAGTTCCAAAAACTGACTTAAATCCAGGAACAGGGCAAGAAACAGGGACTTTATTGGCATAACTGTGCTCAGCCACCCTATCATCTGTCCTTGATCTCACTTGAGTTTCTGAATTGAGTAGCTGCCTTCTATTTTTTCCCATAGTAAATGCCATGTTCTGTTAAATGTCTCCATTACTGTTTGAAGGTCAGGGTCACCCTGCTTTTGAACTTGTTGCTCATTACTATAATTATATCAACCTGGCTACTGATGGTTAGAGCCCTGCCACCTGGATTCTAATGTATCAGGGTATTGTATTTCTGGTCATTGTGATGATAAATGGTGTGTCCTCTTAGTCCTCTCGATAAATACAGGCCTCCAGTGGGTTTTCTGGGCTTATATAGTATATCCACTCTAGCATTCCCACTTCTATCACATATCTTCCACTACCTGCCATTGCAATTCTGGCACCTGTACCTAGCTTAGGAGAATCGCTGCATTGTCCAAGTGTGGAAAAAGAACCATCCTTGAAGTCCTTGCCAACGAGTCAAATCCTGTTTCCTGGAAGAATGCTTCCAAATCACTAAACTCTCCCTTATGCAACTTATCCTATTTAGTCAAGAGCCCTCAGAATCCAGTCTCACACATATCCCGCCAACTCAGGCTAGCACATATTGGCTGGGATCTGCTTCTCCTTTGAGGTAGAGCTCCTTTCCTACTGTAGTGGGAAGAAAATTTTTCTTTCTTCCCTTCTTGGTTTTTCGGCTGGTCTAATAATTAAATTAATTGATGTACAATAGAATTATCAAGAGAAAAACTCTTAGAATACCGGATGCCTGAGTGGCTCAGTCAGTCGAGCACTTGATCCCAGAGTCCTGGGATCAAGCCCCACATTGGGCTCCCTGCTCCACAGGGAGTTCGCTTCTCCCTCACCTTCTGCCCCTCCCCCACTCGTGCCCTTGCACTCTTTCTCTCAAATAAATAAAATCTTAAAAAGAAAAGAAAGAAACATTGTCTTCTTCCTGTACACAAGGAAAACTGAGTATTCCCCAAATAGCTGAAGCTAACCACCTTAAATACCATCTTCAGCTAAAGGCAGAAGATATTGGGGGTAGGGAGTCAGTTATGGGAGATTGTAGGGCAAAGCACAGTAAACACAAGTATGGTTGTTATGAAGATTTAGGTTATCAGTCTTCTCCATAGATAAAAGTTTCTAGAGATTTAGAGTCATCCCTCCAGGACACCACCACCACCACCATGACCTTCATGGTAAGGCCAAAAAGACACCTTTACAAATGGAGATCTTCCTTATACATGTAAATGTCTCTTACAAAAGGATAACTTCTACAGGTTTTGAAGCTCTTTGGGCTTCTCTTTTGTCTACAGTTTCTAAAAACAAAACAAAACACCTTAGAAAATCAGTATACCAGAGGCATATCTTGGGATGGCAAAATATGCTCCCTTTCACTACTTTATTATCAGGCTAACATTTCCTTGGCCAAGTCATGATGTGTTTCAATCGTAGCTATTGGCCTAGTGACCAGAAGGGGGTTGAGCACAGATCCTGAAGGGGGAAGGAGATGGGTGGTCATATGTAGCCTTAATGTTGCAGAAGCCTCTGCATCATCTTCAAGCAAGTAGGGAGGATTAGTTTTTTAGAGGGAGGAGAGGCTGGAACATTGAGGGGAATCTATCTGGGGATTTAAGACATTGAGCATATTAATCTGGTTGTCTTCATCCTTTGTCAGAGTCCTATTCTCTTCCAACAAACGTAGATTTAGCATAACATCTTATATTTAAAATTTATTGGGATCCCTGGGTGGCGCAGTGGTTTGGCGCCTGCCTTTGGCCCAGGGCGCGATCCTGGAGACCTGGGATCGAATCCCACGTTGGGCTCCCGGTGCATGGAGCCTGCTTCTCCCTCTGCCTGTGTCTCTGCTTCTCCCTCTCTCTCTGTGTGACTATCATAAATAAATAAAAATTAAAAAAATAAAAATAAATAAAATTTATCTTCTGGGGATCCCTGGGTGGCTAAGTGGTTTAGCACCACCTTCAGCCCAGGGTATGATCCTGGAGTCCCGATATCGAGTCCCACATCGGGCTCCCTGCATGGAGCTTGCTTCTTCCTCTGCCTGTGTCTTTGCTTCTCTCTCTGTCCCTGTGTCTATCATGAATAAATAAATAAAATCTTTTAAAAAAATAAAAATATTTTAAATAAATAAATAAATAAATAGAATTTATCTTCTGGGGTGTCTGGGTGGCTCAGTTGGTTAAGCATCTACCTTCACCTCAGGTCATGATTCAGGGTCCTGAGATTGAGCCCCGCATTGGGCTCTCTGCTCAGAAAGGAGTCTGCTTCTCCCTCTCCTTCAGCCTGCCCTTCCTGCTGCTTGTGCTCATTCTCTCTCTCCCTCAAATAAATAAATAAAATATTTTTTTTTAAAAAAACTATCTTCTTTGGAATTCTGATATTCTTAAAATTAAGTCCCAGGCCTGTTCGTCAGTTTCTACCCAATTCTGTCCTTATGAAAGAAGACTTCACACCTACCTCCATTTTGGCCTCAGTCTGTACTTTCTAAATGACTTAGTTCTTTCTAGTTTATCTCTTAAACTAGAGATAGGCCAAAGACCCTGTGGCAAAGCATCCCATGATGGAACCTGAATCTACCCCCTCAAGCAACAGGATCTGCCCCAAACCAAGAAGACCTCGTGTGATTGACCTCAAGACTATGATCAACCCGACCTTTACCACCCACCTGCAATGCCCACCTATGGTGTCTAAATGGGCTGTCTCTCAATTCAATAAGGGTCCCCAAATGTGAGGTGACAATCAGGTGGAAGCCAGTGGCACTGAGTAAAAAGATTCACCTGAGACAGAACAAAGGAGAAGGGAGGCCATTGACTACACCACAAGGGAGCTGTGGGCAGGACAGCAGAGAGACTATCTACAATGAGTCAGTGGGTAGGGGCTGTTCTTAAAGGGAGAAGATGAGGAGGTATGGCGACACATGGAATCTTCCCCTTTTTGGTAACTGTGACTGGTTATAAGTAGTCCATTGGTCAGTTAGGGCCTATGGATATCTTGATGGGGGTCGCCTGATGGGCCTGTGTGTATTCAGCCAGGGGGCCACTGTGGGCCCTTTCTATATTCCATCACTCAAGCCTGGTTGCCTAAAAGTGGCCTCCACACCATCAACATTTGCCCCACATTTTCCCTATATAAACCTAGAAGTATCTTCAGCACTTTGAAGACAGATGCTAGTCCGCTGTTTTCCTGATGTTGGCCTCACAGAAATAAATTCTTTTGTTTCACCATCCACTCTGCCTTTGGATTTTGTCAGGGGTGAGTGCTGAATCTGGTCTGTTTGGAACTCCTGGAGCCAGGTGTTCTTGCATCCCCGTGCCCTGGGAACACTTAGAGTTATTTTTTCCCCTCATATTTTTTAAATGTGTGAATCATAGCCTCAGCTAGTACATTCATTTCCACCAGTATACCTTCCCATTTTCACCATTTCCCATGGTGAAAGTTTTAACAACAGTACTGCTACCTTGTATCAAAGGCTCCCTATGTTCCACCTATCACCAGTGATGAAATGCTCACTGCTTGCTGAGTGGCAGGTGATCTAGTTCCTAAATGTCTCAGATCTGGCACCAACTATTGTAGATCAGGTACCCCAGGAAGCAGAGTCCCAGACAGAGTTTGCAGTGCAATAAGATTGGTAGAAAGGGGTCAGGGGTCAATACCCATAGAAGAGGTAGAGGAAAAAAGATTGGGAGGAAGGAGAATTTAAGCTGTGTGTGGGTTTTATTTTTTAATATTTTATTTATCTATTTGACAGAGAGAGAGAGAGAGAGAGAGAGAGACCACAAGCAGGAGGAGGGGCAGACAGAGGGAGAAGCATTGAGGCCAATGCTGGCCTCAATTTCAGGACCCTGGGATCATGACCTGAGACCAAGTCAGATGCTTAACTAACTAGGCCACCCAGGCGCCCCTTAGCTGTGTTTTAAAGTTAGTAGAAGTCTCAGCTGACTTGACAGCTCTAAAGATAATTCTTTCAAGTTATCTATGGGTTGAAGTTAGATGATAAAAAACCTTTATACTCCTTCTGAAATAAGTCATTAGGTGTAGGGGGAGGGGGCGTGATCTTGGTTAGGGTAGCTCCTGCATCTGAGGCAATCATTGAAGACAGCCAAGAGCTGAGGGCTGTCAGCAATACTCCCAGAGACTAGCCATAAGTGGTGGGGAAATTTTTTTTTTTCCTGAAGGAGGATCTAAGAGGCACATCACAGCATCCATCAAGTAGAATAGCAAAATATCTTTGATAGTTTCTAGATTTCCAGCTTCCAAAGAGTGCAGAACTGCCTCGAGATGGATGTGGTAAACAAAAGCAAATGTTGTTTAATGATCTATTAGGTTGAAGCATATGACATTGACATTTCTGCCGGCTAAATGAATATTAGCAATTTCATACTGTCCAACTTAATAGAATAAAAGGGAAAGGAACTTGCACTGGGCATGTGCTCATATTTGAATGTTTGTCCATTCTAAAATTACCTTTCAAATAACTTCACCTCCCACACAGCCCTACATCCCACCCCCATCTTCCCTGTTTTGGATACTCATTAAAAACCCTGTTACTAAAGCATCTGATGTTACCTACAGCCATTAGTAAAATAAAGCCTCATGAATGCAATGAGAACTTATCTAGTTCTATTCACTATATCCATTCCACCTCTGAGTCTTGAATCTTGTTCCTCTCCTCACTTGGAATGCTTCTCTCTCCATTGCCCCATGCCTTAACTAAACAGCACCCTTCCCCAAACCTACCTCCTCCTTATAGCCTCTTGATAACACCACATTCATCATAGCTTCCCTGAGTTGCTTTAGCGCTTAAGGCAAGTTCACCACAATCTAGGATTTTATCATGGTGCAATATGTCTTTTGGAAGGACTCTGAGTCATATGTGATGTGGAAATGTTGGGGTTCAGAGCAAGTGGTCAAGAAAGAATTATTGAGACCTCTTCAGTTCAAAAAGGTGGTTTTATTAAAGCGTGAGGATAGGACCAGTGGGCAAAAAGATTGGGACAGTGGGATTGTGAGGAGTAACTGATTACATATTTTCACGTTGAGAGGGAATTAGGGGTAGCAAAAGTCTCTAAGGAATTTAGAAGCAAGATTTCCAAGACACCGAAGGGCTAGCTATTGTTGGGAAAAGGTCATTTGCTACTGTCTAGTAAAACCTTAGTGGTGAGACCCTTCATATGTATATCAGTGGGCCTTATGCTTGGAGGATGATTGCTAACATATATCTTGGGGGCAGAGATAAAGGAAGTTTCCAAAGGAATGTTTATATGTTAAAGGAGACTTATAGGATCCTAGAGGTTGGGATGATGTTAAGGTAAGATTGCCTTTTGCTCTTAGCAAAGTATTAACATTGAGGCAGTTGATTTCCTAAAGGAAAGTCACTCTGCCGGTCTCAAGGACTTGTCAGTGGGCTGTAAGGTGTAAGGAAATTTAATATTTTCTTTTGCCTTTGTTTCCCACAATGATGTGGACC
This sequence comes from Canis lupus familiaris, assembly GCF_011100685.1. Classification (NCBI taxonomy): domain Eukaryota; kingdom Metazoa; phylum Chordata; class Mammalia; order Carnivora; family Canidae; genus Canis; species Canis lupus. The sequence continues at coordinate 40,103,723 of NC_049260.1, forward strand.
ACCTTTATTTTGCCAGATAGATGTGAGTTCCTCGGAGGCAGAAGTTTTAACATTTAAGTCCTGTTTTGCTCACATCCTTAGCATCAAAATGGAACTTCATTATTGACAATCAAGTGGACTTTAAAGACCTTTGAATATGTATATTTCCTACTTAACCTATTTTGACTATCCTTTCAAAGCTACATATACATAAATAAACTAAATCATTCGTAAGGACTCAAAAAGCTGAGGAATAGTTAGGAGCCTGTCAAAGTATTCTTGGAAGGTGTGAAAAAGGTGAGGTGAGAAGAAAAACTGTAAATACTCAGAAAGCAGAGGCTATGAATTTGGCTTTCTGATTCTCTCTCCCAAAGAACTGTGTGCTTCCCTTAACACTTCTCAACATTTCTAATTACAATTGGCCTTTAAACAACATGGATTTCAACTGTGCAGGTCCACTTATATGCGGATCTTTTGTATAAAACAATACATTACAGTAAGTGACTTTTCTTTTCCTTATTCGACGTGGGATCCGATCCCGGGTCTCCAGGATCGCGCCCTGGGCCAAAGGCAGGCGCCAAACCGCTGCGCCACCCAGGGATCCCTCCTTATGATTTTCTTAATAACATTTTCTTTTTCCAGCTTACTTTATGGTAAGATACAGTATATTATACTAACATTGTCAAGGAGGAAGTCCTTCCTCTGCCCTGTGGTCCTTCTAGCTGGACTCTCAATCAAAATGACATATGACAGATAAACAGAAAAAAAATCCAATTTAATAAATGTACATATGGGGAATCCACACAGACATAAAATTCCAAAGACAATGAGGCAACATGAAGCTTATATGAACTAAAGAGAAGAGTAGGGATCAGGGAGGAAGGCCATTAGCAAGAAGGTGAAAGGAGATGTTCGGAAAAACAAGGTTGCCCTATGATGCCGATGAGTTCCTTAGGTAAAGGGAAGTCTCTGTTAATAGCTCTCTTCCTTTCCCATGCAAATTTAGGCAGTTGAGGGGCCGGGAGAGAGCTTTTTCTGTGTCTGTGGGATTTTGATTACTTTTAACTCAAAATAATCTTTTTTTTTTTAAAGATTTTGTTTATATATTCATGAGACACACAGAGAGAGAGGCAGAGACACAGGCAGAGGGAGAAGCAGGCTCCATCCAGGGAGCCCAATGCGGGACCAATCCCTGATCCCGGGATCAGGCCCTGAGCCAAAGGCAGGCGCTCAACTGCTGAGCCACCCAGGCGTCCCTCAAAATAATCTTTATGCTAAGTGGCCCATCTTGGGGCAGCCTGCTCTGGGCCCCTACAATAAACAAAACATGCATTAATCAACTGTAAGGCTTCTAGTCAAAAGTAGACTATTAGTTGAGTTTTTAGAGAGTCAAGAATTATACGTGGATTTTTAACTCCATGTTAGGAGTTAGGATTGCTCCTAACCTCTGCATTGTTCAAGGATCAACTGAATCTGTTTATATCATTATTTAATTTGTTTCTGTCCCACTCCAACTAATTTATAAATTCCATGAGGGTAGAGACCATATTTGTTCTACTCACCATCACATTTCCAGTGCCTAAGACAGAATAGACGCTCAACAAATATTTATTGAGATAAGTATTAAAAGCAGTAGTTTACTTTCTTTTAAAGATTTTATTTATTTATGAGAGACGCACACAGAGAGAGGCAGAGACATAGGCAGAGGGAGAAGCAGACTCCATGCAGGGAGCCCAACACGGGACTCGATCCTGGGACTTCAGGATCAGGCCCCGAGCCAAAGGCAGTACTAAACCTTTGAGCCACCTGGGCTGCCCTAAAAGCAGTAGTTTAATGACTACCATTTGGAAATGCCTTCAGCTCCAGGGGCTTCTAACCACCAACTCCTGCCCCCGGTCAATGCTCTAAGATGGTTTCTTTCACCGTATCATATTTTCTTATTTGGGAATACCCCTGATATACAAACATTGTCAACCTTTAATCCCTACTACAAGAACTCAGCCCTCCCTCTTCTGGGGGAAATGTTTAGCATAGATTTGTTTTCATTCAAGAGGTTCTCTATCCTGTGACTGAATCTACTACCTGGACCCACAACATCCACCCATAATATCATTAACTGCAGTAAAACAAGCCCATCTTCTGGCAACGACAACTCCAAATCGACACCACAAAGTCTTGAACCTCCCCCGCCACCCCGCAGAAAACATTTCTCCAAATTCTGCCCTGAAGATCTCCATGTAGACACATCTTCCCTAAACCACCACTTATGCTTGACTACAATATTGAAAATGATTTCTTACATTTACTACTCAATACAGGGTTATCAAACCTATGAATTTATTCTCTTCGCTCTTCTCTCTGTAGGTTTCCCAACAGTTATCTCTTTTCTATGCTATTCCGGGTGTATGTGTGTGTGTGTGCGTGTGTGTGCGTGTGTGCGCGCGCGCACTGAATTGTGAAATGTGAAAGAGTTTATGGCATGGTGGAATAGAGAAAGAGTGTCAAAGAGAGAAAAGATGAAAGATCATTTCAATATCTTTTTATTCTGCACTTACAAGTTTTCTATTGCTGCATTACAAATCACCCCAACAGTTAATGGTTTAAAATAATACCGATCATTTATTTTGCTCACAAATCTGAAATTTAGGCAGGCCTTGGCAGGGGCCTTTGTATCTGCCCTGCATGGCATCAGCTGGGGCAGCTTGAGGAAGGGCTGGAGGATCCACTTCCAAGATGGCTCATTCACACATGACAAGTCAGTGCTGGCTGCCAGCTGGGAGCTCAGCTAGGGCTGAGGGTTGTAGGGAGGTAGGGCTGTTGGATTCCTCATAGCGCAGTGGCTAAGTTCCAAGAGTGAGCGTCCCAAACCTAAATGGATTATGTTTGGTTATTATTAAAGAATTCAGCTGAAAATCCCAAGTATTGCCTGATCCTTTCTCTGATTTTCATTTACAACCACCTTATTTCAATAAAATATTTGAGGCAGAAGCTCCCTTTATTTAAGATAGATACCGTAACCTGGGGATCCCTGGGTGGCGCAGCAGTTTGGCGCCTGCCTTTGGCCCAGGGCGCGATCCTGGAGACCCGGGATCGAATCCCACATCGGGCTCCCGGTGCATGGAGCCTGCTTCTCCCTCTGCCTGTGTCTCTGCCTCTCTCTCTCTCTCTGTAACTATCATAAATAAATAAAAATTTAAAAAAAAAAAAAAAAAAAGATAGATACCGTAACCTTAAAACACAATTCTCTACACTCCGGGTTCTGAGAGATGGTCTACATTTTTGAGGGGGAAAAAAGTATGTGCACAGTTGGTGTGCTTGTGCATTAGCATGCTGTGTGTGAAGACATACGTACACGCCTGTGTGTTTTTACATGTGTATATGTTATGTTTATGCATATGTGTCTATGTGTGTCTGCATATGGGAGTGTGTGTATATATATGTGTGTCTACCTATGTTGGTGAGACTATGTGTGGCATGTAGCTTCTGTGAGGATATCAACCATTATTGGGAGATCTCCAGTGACTTGAAGAATTGCTGCAAGACCAAATGATGACATGATACTTTTGAAAAGAAAATTTCGCGTTATGTGCACATTCAACAGACCTCAAATATAATTCTTTTTAAGCTACACATATGTTAGCACAAGTCATAGCATTTTCTCCAAGTGGCCTCTTGGTTTACAAAACTGAATAGAAGGGCTTACCTGAACCATTATCTTTTAAATGCTGTAGCTTCAGAAGTCCTGATAAAATACAAGAGATACTGTAGAGGAATCCATTGAATTTCCCTCACCAGTTATGATTCATGTCATAATACTTGTACCTAGGACAATCTGAGGAATACTTCTGAAATGATTCATTTGTTCCTAGTTCAAATGAACAAAGAATGCAAAGAATTTTTACCTTTTTTTTTTAAAGGAAAGATTTAGGGGATTCCTGGGTGGCTCAGCGGTTTTGTGCCTGCCTTTGGCCTGGGGCGTAATCCTGGGGTCCCGGGTCCTGCTTCAGGCTCCCTGCGTGGAGCCTGCTTCTCCCTCTGCCTGTGTCTCTGCCTCTCTCTCTCTCTCTCTCTCTCATGAATAAATAAATAAAGTCTTTAAAAATGAATGAATGAATGACTTAATGTTTTGAAAGAATGGATGAAAACACCGCTCCAACCCTGGTATCTAATCATGCTAAACCTTATTTCTATGGTGGTGGGGCATTTACAAGCATTATCTTTGCTTATTTTTGTTATGTATATACAGTCACATTCACCTTTCTTGGTGTATAATTCTATAATTTTTGACAAAATGCATAGAGCTGTGTAATTGCCCTCAAAATCAGCATAAGAAAAGCTCCCGTACCCCCAATACTACTTTGACTTGCCTCTTTATAGTCAAACATTCCTGTTCCCCTAACTCCTAGTAACCACTTACCTGTTTTCCTTTCCTATAGTTTTGCCTTTTCCAGAATGTCATAGAGATGAGATTTTACCATGTGAGACCTTTTGGGTCTGGCCTCCTTCACTTCGAAAAATGCATTTGAGATATGTATGTATCTCTAGTTTGCTCATCTTCATTCTGGAGTAAGATTTCATTTTATGAATGTACCACTGTTGGTTTATCCATTTGCCTGTTGAACAATGTTTGGGATTATTTCTAGTTTGGTGTTATTGTGAATAAATCTGCTATAAACGTCCATGTGCAGGTTTTGTGTGGGAACCTAAGTTTATATTTCTCTAGAGTAAATAGTAAATATTTAGGAGTGGGATTACTGGGTCATATAGTTAACTGGTTAACTGTATGTTTGACTTTATAAGAAAATGCTAAGCTGTTTTCTGGAGTGACTGTACCACTTTGCATTTCCATCAAGAATGTATATTCTAGTTGTTCTATATCTACACTAATACTTTGTATTGTCAGTATTTTTTACTTTAGCCATTTTAATAGGTGTATAGTAGTATCTCATTGTAACTAAGGATGATCATTGTGTGCTTTATCCAGTTTCTTTGGTGAAGAACTATTTAACTTTTTGCCTACTTGTGAGGAGTTGTATGCTTTCTTATTATTGAATTTTGTGAGTTCATTGCTTATTATTCGTCAGATATCTGATTTGCAAATATTTTCTTCAGTCTATAACTTGTCTTATTCTCAATGGTGTCTTACAAAGCAAAAGTTACAATTTTCACAAAATCTGATTTATAAATTTCTATTTTATGTATCAATGCCTTTGGTTCATATCTAAGAACTCATTTCCTAATATAAGGTCACAAAGATTTTCTATGTTTCATCTAAAAGTTTTATAGTTTAATATTCATATTTATGACTAATGTTTAGTTAATTTTTGTATTAGGTATGAGGTGTAAGATAAAGTTCATTTTTTTAAAGATTTTATTTATTTATTCATGAGAGAGAGAGAGGCACAGAGAAGCAGGCTCCACGCAGGGAGCTCGACTCAATCCCGGGTCTCGATCCCGGGACTCGATCCCGGGTCTCCAGGATCAGGCGCTGGGCTGACGGCGCACTAAACTGCTGAGCCAACCGGGCTGCCCGATAAAGTTCATTTATATGTCTAGGATGTCCAATTATTCTAGTAACATTTGCTAGTAAATTATCTTTGTATCAATTAACCGTTTTGAGTGGGTCTATTTCTGGAATGTTTACTCTGTCCCATTAATCCATGCATCTATCTTTTTTATAATACCACACTGACTTGATAACTGTAGCTTTATAGTAAGTCTTGAAATCAAGAGTGTGAGTCCCTCAACTTTCTCTTTCTTTTTCTTTTTAAAATATTTTATTTATTTATTTGAGAGAGAGAGCACAAGTGGAAGGAGGGGCGAAGGGAGAGAGAGAAGCAGATCCCAGTATCATGACCTGAGCTGAAAGCAGATGCTCAACTAACTGAGCCACCCAGATGCCCCATCAACTTTATCTATCTTTTTCAAAATTGTTTCACTTATTCATGTTTCCTTATCATTCGATTAAACCTTAGAATTAGTTTCAGATATACTCATGACTGTGGTGTATTTTTCCATGAATTTAGGTCTTATTCGATTTTTTCATCATTGTTTTGTAGTTTTCAATGTCATATACTATTCATATCTTCTAGGTTTATCAGTAAATATTTTATTTTTATTGTAGCTATTTTAAATGGTATGCCTTTTAAAAATTGGAGTTTTGTTTTGTTTTTTAAGATTCAGACAGTTTTTATTGGGGGCTTTTACTCAAACACCAGGGAGGCACCAGGAGCAGACATCCCAGCTGGCTCCCTGAACAAAGTCCTGCAGTTTGTAAAGGGGTTGAGGAAAAAAAAAAAAAAAAGGAGTTTTAGTAATTCATTATTAATATATGGGAATACATTATATTTTTATATATTATACTTGTCTCCTGAAATCTTGTAAATTCATTAACTACTTCCAGGAGCTTTGATTTATATGATGTATTTTATTTTTTTAAAGATTTTATTTATTTATTCATGAGAGACACACAGAGAGAGGCAGAGACATAGTCAGAGGGAGAAGCAGGTTCCTTGTGGGGAGCCTGATGCGGGACTCGATCCCAGGAGCCTGGGATCATGGCCTGAGCCAAAGGCAGATGCTCAACCACTGAGCCACCCAGGCATCCCTATATGATGCATTTTAATTGTTTTTTTTATAACCTTGAAAACATTTTTATACATTCAAATTTCCTTTAGATTTACCCATATTTTTGCCATTTTTTTGCTCTTCTCTCCTTTTAGCATCTCATATTTTTCCATCTGAGATCACTTTCCTTCAGCCTGAAGTATATACTTCATACTTTATCCTTTATACTTTTTCCTAATGGAAAGCTTTCTCAGTTTCTTTTTTTTTAAGATTTTATTTATTTATTTATTCATGAGAGACACACAGAGAGAGGCAGAGATACAGGCAGAGGGAGAAGCAGGCTCCATGCAAGGAGCCCAACGTGGGACTCGATTCCTGGTCTCCAGGGTCACGTCCTGGGCTGAAGGCGGCGCTAAACCGCTGAGCCACTCAGGCTTCCCACTTTCTTAGTTTCTTAATATAAAAGTGTATCCACGGGAAGGGAAAAATAAAAGTGCATTTTTTACAGAGGACATTATGGTCCATGTAGAAAAACCAAAAGAATGACAAAACAACTCCTGGAATTAATAAGTGAATGTAGCAAAGTTGTAGGATTTAAGGGTAATACACAGAAGTCAATCCCTCTCCTATATGCCAGCAATGAAGTAGAATTTGAAATTAATATGATTTCATTTACATTAGCAACCCCAAAATTAAATACTTAGGTATAAATCTAACAAAATATGTACAAGATCTATATGAGAAAAATTACAAAGATCTAATGAATGAAATTAAAGAAGAACTAAATAAATGGAGAGACAGTCTGTATTCATAGATAAGAAGACTCACTATTGTCAAGATGTCATTTCCTTTCAACTTGGTCTATAGATTTAGTTCAATCCCAATCAAAATCCCAGCAAGTTATTTTGTAGACATTGAGAAACTAATTCTGAAGTTTGTATAGACAGACAATAAATCCAGAATAACCAATACAATATTGAGGGAGCAGAACAAAGTTGGAAGACTGACACTATGTGACTTTAAGACTTACTATGAAATTACAATAATCAAGACAATGTGATACTGGCAAAAGACAAACAAATAAACCCATGGAACAGAATAGAGAGTCCAGAAATAAACCCACATAAGTCTAGTCAACAAATCTTTGACAGAGGAGAAAAGGCAATACAACACCTGGATATTCACATGCAGAAAAATGAATCTAGACAGACTTTACATCCTTCACAAAAATTAACTCAAAATGAATCACAGACTTAAATGTAAAATGCAAAACTATAAAATTCCTAAAGGAGAGCTGTGATACTGTGACTTATAAGAAATACATATTTGGTGATTCAGATGACCAAACTATATTTCTCATACATATTTGGTCTTTGTTCACAGTTCCTGGTTCATAGGTCCCAAAACCCTTGGAGTTTCTCATGAGAAGAGCAATAAAGGTGCCTTTTGTTATGTTAATGAGGCGACTCTCAGGAAGCCCTTAGGTCACCTAAGAATGGGAGAACCAATCACAGGATTAGAGGGTTGGTACTTTCAGTCTCACCCCACCTAACTCCCACCTCCACAGAGAGGAGAGGAATGGCAAATTGGGTTTAATTGCTGAGATATTAATTTATTTTTTATTTATTTTTATTTATTAGAGAAAGAACATGAGCAGAGGGAGAGGCAGAGGGAAAAGCAGGCTTCCCGCTCAGCAGGGAGCCTGATACCAGACTCAATCCCAGGATCCTGAGATCATGACCCTAGCCAAAGGCAGATGCTTAATTGAGCCACGCAGGCACCCCAAGATATTAATTTTTTAATAAATTTAAGAACAGCTTTATTTTCTCTCCTCTCCCTAGAGCAACTAAAGCCATCTAAAAGGGGTGTGGTCTGGGAAACAGTGGGCACCAGGAGTCCTAGTTCCCTTCATTGTCTGCATCAGGTGCTAAGAGGCCTGGGAGTGCTGGGGGCAGAGGCAGAGTCAAGGTAAAGGGTGTGAAAGGTGTGAGGGGACTCTAAGAGTGGGCACGGGGTGGCCAGCCTGAGATGGAGCCTGTGGTGTCTTCTCTGCCCCATCAGTGTCTATGTCCATAGACTCATCCTGCTGCTCCAAGTCCATCCCTGACAGCTTCTTGTCCTTGACTTTGCTTCCCATCCTACCATTCTTCCAGCCACTGCTGCCTGACTTCTGGCCCCTGTGGGGACCCTTGTTCCTTTGCATGTCGCTATCTTCCCTGTGTGCCTGCATGTCAGGCACAGAGGCCACCAGGTCCTTCAAGAAGTCAAACTGCTGGGGTGCTTGGATGGCTCGGCTCAGTCAGGTAAGCATCTTTCAGCTCAGATCATGATCTCAGGGTTGTGGGATTGAGCCCCGTGTTGGGCTCCACACTCAGCTCCAGGTCTGCTTGTCCTTTTCTATCCCTCTCTGCACCTTCCGCCATGTTGGTGCTTCCTCTCTCTCTCTCTCTCTCAAATAAATATATAAATAAAATATTTTTTTTTAAAAAAGAAGTCAAACTGCTGCTCCAGCTCACTGTGATGCTTCAGGTGGGATGTAGTCATAGTTTGGTGCTTCAGGACTGGGTCACCTGGCAGGCCTTCTTCAATAGCAACTCCAGGAAGAGCTCAAGCAGGAACTTGAGCACCAGGAGATGATGATAGGTACAGCTGCTGTCACTTTCCCAATTTCTTCATCAGTTTGCATGATCTTTTTGATCCACCCCAGCAGGAACCACATGCTATACTTCTTGCTCAGCATCAATTTAATCAGTCATGACTATATAATGAAGCCTCCACAAAACCCCAAAAGGACAGGGTTCAGAGAGTTTTCAGGTTGGTAAACATGTAGAAGTTCTGGGAGAGTAGCACACCTGGAGAAGGCATGGAAGCTCTGTGCCCCTTCCTCACACTTTGCCTATGTATCTCTTCCATCTGGCTATTTCTGACTTCTATCCTTTTAGGAGAAATCAGTGATCTAGTAAGTGAAATGTTGCTTTGAGTTCTGTGAACTGGTTGAACAAATTAATTGAACCCAAGGAGGAGGTCATGGAAACCTCCAATCTGTAGTCTGTCTGTCAGAAGCACAGGTAACAACCTGGGCTTGCAACTGGCATCTGAAAGGTGTGTGGGGGGGAGACAGTCTTATAAGACTAAAATGTTAACCTGTGGAATCTGGTGCGATCTCCAGGAAAATGGTGTCAAAATTGAGTTGAATTGTTAAGATACCTAATTGGCGTCCGGAGCATTGCTTGGTGGTGTGGGAAACCACCCCCACCTCCCCACATTAAAATTGGGTGCTCAAACCACAAAATAGCATAGGAAAAAGATACAACACCAAAGGCACAATATGTATGAAAGAAAAAATTGATAAGCTGGAATTCACTAAAATTAAAAACTTCTGCTGAAAGATAGTGTCAAGAGATTGAGAAGACAAGCCACAGACTGGGAGAAAATATTTGCAGAAGACACATCTGGTAAAGGACAGCTATCCAAAATACATAAATCACTCTGAAAATGCAACAAGTAGAAAACAAACAACTCAATTAAAATGGACCAAAAATCCTTAACAGAACCTTCACCAAAGATGATACACGGATGGCAAATAAGCATATGAAAGGATGCCACACTTCACATGTCATCAAATAAATGCAGATTAAAACAAAAGTGAATTACTACTGCACATCATTTTAGAATGACCAATACCCAGAATATGACAACACCAAATGTTGGTGAGGTCGTGGAGCAACAGGAACTCACATTCATTGCTGGTGGGGGCACAAAGTGGTATAGCCACTTTGAAAAACAGTTTAGTAGTTTCTTACAAAACTAAACATACTCTCACCATATATCCATCAACCTTGGTATTTATGCAAAGGAGCTGAAAATTTATGTCCACATAAAACCCTGCACATGGATGTTTATAGCAGCTCTATTTATAATGCAGGAGCTTGGATGGAAGCAACCAAGATGTCCTTCAGTAGGTGAATGAATAAATAAATTGCGGTACATCCAGGCAATGGACTATCATTCAGCACTAAAAAGAAGTAAGCTACTAAGCCATGAAAAGATATGGAAGAAATGTATATTAAATGCATATTACTAAGCGAAAGAAGCCAATCTGAAAAGGCTACATACTATATGATTCCAACTCTGTGTATTCTGGAAAAGGCAAAAATATGGATAGTAAAAGATCATTAGTTGTCAGAGGTTTGAGGTTGGGTGGGTTGTGGGCCAGAGAGGGTAAGGATGAATAGGTGGGGCACAGAAAAATGTTAGGGCAGCGAGAATATTCTATATGATATTATAATGATGGATACATGTCATTACATATTTGTTTAAGCCCATAGAATGTACAACACCAAGAATGAACTCTAATATAAACTATGAACTCATGATGATGATGATGTGTCATTGTAGATTCATCAATTTTAAAAAATATGCCACTTTGGTGTGGGGTGTTAATAATAAGGGATGCTATGTATGTAGGGGGCAAAGAATATATGAGAAATCTCTGTAGCTTCTCTCCAATTTTCCTATGAATCTTACACTGCTCTAAAGAAACAAAGTCTTAACTTTAAAAGTGTATCCATTTTTCCCTCAGTCTTCAAAGATACTTTCTCTGTGTACAGTTCTTATGAGTAGTTATGGAAGTAACTAGTTTCTTTCAATATGGTGAAGATATTATTCACTCCTCTACCTTCCATTGCTGCTGTTGAAGCGTCAACTCTTGGTCTAAATGCCATTCCTTTGAACAGCATCTGTCTTTTATCCTGGTCATTTTTTTTGGTTTTCCTTTTGTCTTTGCTGTTCTACATTTTCATTCTGATGAATATAGGTGGGATTTTCTTTTACTTCTCTCATTTGAAGTTGGGGGACTTCTAGAATTGTGGATTATGTATTTCATCACTTCCAAAAATTAATAGCAGTTATATATTTATTCCCTTTCTACTATCTTTTTGGAATTCTAATTAAATTATTGTTAGACTCTTTCATTCTATCCCCCATGTCTCTTAATCTGTCTTTTGTATTTTCCATCCTTTATTTTCTCTGTGACACCTTCGGGATAACTTTCTGACTTATCTTCAAATACACCCAATTATCTTCTTATTCATGAGTAAGCTATTGGTTTTATGGATTAATCCATAATATATCTGTCTATATCTATACATGCATGCATATATATCCATCCAAATTCATATTCATATCTATATCTATTTGTTTATGTACATGTATTCATTTCTATAAGTTTTAACTGGTTCTTTTCCAAATCTGATGTCACTTTATAAGGTTTTCTGTTTGCAAAAATATTTTAAGTTCACTATTTATTTATTTATTTATTTATTTTTAAGGTTTTATTTATTTATTCATGAGAGACACAGAGAGAGAGAGAGATAGAGAGAGAAGCAGAGACACAGGCAGAGGGAGAAGCAGGCTCCATGCCTGGAGCCCGATGCAGAACTTGATCCCGGGACTCCAGGATCGCACCCTGGGCCAAATGCAGGTGCTAAACCGCTGAGCCACCCAGGGATCCCCTTACCCAATAATTCTATATGTGGAGTCTTAGTGGATCTCTCTGTTGTCTATTCTCTCTGCTTGTTCTCATGCACAGTATTTTTTTCTTGTGTGAATGATACTGTTTGCTGTTAAATATCTTTGAAAATGTAGTTATACAGGGGCACCTGGCTGGCTCAGTTGGTTGAGCATCCAACTTTTGATTTTGGCTCAGGTCATGATCTCAGAGTTGTGGGACTGAGCCCCACATTGGGCTCCATGCCCAGCAGAAACCTGTTAAGATTCTCTTTCTCTTTCTGCCCCTCCCCCTTTCCCCCTCTAAAATAAATAAGCAAACAATAAAATTAAATTTAAAAATGTATTTATAGGAATAATTTGAGTATTATGAACGATGCAAAAATATACAAAAGAAAATACATATCTGCTTAAACCAAATATATAAGGACACTATCTGTTCAAGATCACTTCAAACTAAATTCAATGCTTGAGGGTTTTGACCTTGTATTTTTTTCCCCTTTGGCATTCCATAAGATGTCAATTTCAGCTAAAAATACACCCAAAGGCCAATTCACTTGTACTTCACCCTGACCCTAATAGTATAGCCCTTCGGGATTTCTGCTTATAATAGTGATGGTCTCCTTTTAGACTCTCCACCTTAGACAGGCCATGTCACCCTAGCTGTTAAAACTAAAGTTCTAATTTTTTCAGGTTGACAAAGGTCTTCAGTGGCCTCTGGGCTCCCTTTACCAATCTGGGTTCCTACTTTCCTTTCAAGTTTGCCCTAGAAATTCCTCACTATCTTGTCAGCTTTTCAGTGCTTTAAAAAAAAAACACTTTATTTTTGCATTTTATCCATAACTTGTAGTTGCTTTTCTGCAAATGGTTGGTCCAAATAACTTACCCTGCCATTACTAGAAATGGAAATCAATTAATAATGTTTACAAGAAAAGTCCCATTCCAGATTGGAACTGTATAATTCCTGATGTGACATGGCTGTAATAGATATTTTTATTTATTTTCACTTTATTATTGTGGGGAGGGGTTACCCATTCCAGTTTCTGCACACAACTATTTTATTTTAGGGGAAGAAAATGAAATATTCAGTAGGAGTCTGTCTTTTGGCGTCAGCAATGAACAGATTCTCTTCCCCATCTGTTAGTGGGGGAGGGTCAAAACATTTTCTTTTTCTCTATCATTTTCTCTTTTCAGATGTATTTATACAATTTTACAATTTCCTTTATGTTGCAGAATATTTGTTAGCAATTCTCAAAGTGACCTTTATTATTTTGTGCTTTATTATTTTTCCTGCTTTTCTCTTATTTGTATGAGGATAAGAATCCGGGTTTGTAAGTCACTTATTTTGGGTTTTTCTGGGTGGGAGGAGAGAGTGAGTGAGGGGAAACTATCTTTCATCCTTTCTTACTTGAACTCTTGTCCTATTATTCTATTTTCCTATATTTAACATTTAAAAATTCACTTTATTTTTTCTGGGCAATGTATAAAGTGCTGATACAGAAATTTCTCTGTTTTATGGTAATGGGATTGGATTCAGAAAAATTTTCTAAATAAATAAGAGAGGATTATAAGAAGTTTCGAAGAAACTACAAGTCAGACTTTTTGCAACAACTGGATTATCTCATCTATTAATAAATCCAACTTCATCAAGCAATAACTTGCTGTTCTCTCATTATAATCAATGTTTAAAGTGTTCCTAGTCTTGTCATTCATGAGTCACCACTATTGGAAGCTGCACCCTACCTAAGGGTTTTGTGAAGAAGGGAGACTCCACCCTTATATACTTACACTGAGTGAGCCAGAAGTTGATGTTTGAGAAGAAAAAATAAAAGATAAGTAACAAGCCAAAATACAATAACAGAAGCTGATAAAAACTGAGAGATACCAAACAGAACAGAAAAGATAAATTTAAAGAAATTAAAATTAATAACTATTTGAGATTATTAAAAACCATCACTTCATTACAAGATATATATGTCTATAAATAACCTAGGACCTCCAGTTTTCCAAATGAGATATTGTAGCTTCAATGTAGATGCTGTTGACTTCCGCTAAATTCAGTGATCCTTTGTTCTGAAACACATTCTCATCATCTCATTCCATCACAGGGTCATTGAGAAATCTGCTATAAGAGGTGTCATGAGAAAAAAAACAATCTGGTCAAATAAGACTGGAAAACACCAAATTAAACAAAATCAATCAGTTTTCTCTACTGTATAATTCCTGAGGCTTCAGCATGGTAATACGCATGATGAATCTCTAAGAAGGAAGCTGGTATGTAGTGGTTCCTATTTACTGAGCATGTCTTGGAACAGGTATTATGTGGAATACACTTTGAGAAATGTGGATTTTACGTATAGACTGAGAAATTTTAAAAAGAGGAAGAGGGAGAGCAAATCTATTTATTCTTCCTGTTGGAAGTTGCATTACAAGTGAAGCCCTTAGAATCTTTATCTTATTTCCTAATATTGGTGAAATATTTATCATCCTTAGACAACAGACACTGAGAAGTCAAGTAACTTGTTGAAGATCATACATCTGTAAATGGCAGAACTAGGATTTGAGTCAAGAGGTTCTTGACTCATACCCTTGACAGTATTTTTTTTTTTATGTAAGAAGAAAAAAAAATCTTGGTGTTTCCATTCCTTTTCAAATAATAACAATTCTTTTAAGAAAATGTGCACAAACACATAAATCCACACAGGTCACTGACACTCTGATGGATGAAACATCTGTGCAGCCAGGGTTGGGTTGAATTTTACAAAATGTGTTTGGGTGTTTGTCCTGTAAAGACACTTTGATTAATTGGCCTAGCACACAGGTACAATTTAAAAGGCTCTAACCTTCCACCTTGCCCGACAGGAATGAGAAAAATGCCTGTGGCATTCATTAAGTACACTAGTCTGCATGGTTTCCCCTATCATCCAGAGGGAGGGGGGCCCAGTATCACTAGCAGCATCTCCCTCCTTCCTGCCTGTTGCTCATGCATTCACTATCCTTCACGTCCCTTCCTTGGATTCTAATCCAAGTTTCTGTTTTTTGAAGTGATTATCAAGGCAAAAATTTATTGGTGGAATTCTTATGTGGTTCATGTAGGACGTGAGATTTACAGAGAATTTGACATGTACCGAGTCTCATTCCTTTTGAATGATACACTAGACATGCCCAGAGATGTTTCAGATTGTTCCAGGTGCATACATACCAGGATTCGTTAGGGCATGATGTGTATCTGTGCATCCAGGTTAAAATGGTGTGTGTCTTCTCAAGTCTGATGTCTTTCCCAGGAAGATGGTGCTCCTTGGATGCTCTGCATGGTGACATGCACAGGACTCCTTCCAGGGCTTTAACAATTCACTACTAAGTAGACCAGAAAGCAGATTTTAAATAAAGTACCAAAAAACACCCCACACGTAAGAGGATCAAGTAAACAAAAACATAGAGCCTCAATATGACAAACAAAAGTCTTTTTAAATGTTCATGAATTTGTAATGACATGGAGAAACATTCATGACATAACTTACTCATTTAGCAAAACTTATTTAGCTTATATATATCAGGTTCTGCTTTAAGGATCATGGTGGAGCTTACATTCTGGTGGAGGGACAGATGTCAACAGGTGTCAGGTGATGACAGATGTGTCTCATCTATTGAGGTTCCACAGAGGCTGGAATCTCTCTCCACTTCAACGTTACTGACACCAAACACAATTGGCCTCTTCCATTTTCCCTAGCCTGCTGTTCAAACACTATCATTTTCTCAGTGTGTCATAATGAAGAAAATGTTAGGAAGTCCTGCCAAAGGAAACTAAACAGGTAATATGACAAATTACTGATATGATGAAAACTAAATCAGGGTCATGAGAAGAATAATAGCAATGTGATTTTATGTGTCTGGTAAAGAATATTCTTTCCATAGAGGTAATTTTTAAGCAAAGATCAGAATGAATGTGAGGAAGTAAGCCACTTAGGATATTTATTTTTTAAATATTTTATTTATTTATTTGAGAGAGAGAGTGATGGATAAAGAGAGAGAGAGAGAGAGAGAGCACAAGTGGGGACGGGCAGAGGGAGAAGCAGACTCCCTGCTGAGCAGAGAGCCCAATGCGGGTCTTGATCCCAGGACTCTGGGATCATGGCCTGAACCCAAGGCAGACACTTAACCGACTGAACCACCCAGGCACCCCACCATTTGGATATTTACAGGTAGAGCCTTCCAGGAGAGGGAAGAACAAGTGCAAGTGCCCCGAGGAACAAGCGTGTTTGGCATGCTAGAGGAACACTAAGGAAGCCAGAATGTTTAAAGCGGAGTAAATGAGGGAGAGTGAAAGAAAAATGATATAGATGGAGACAGGATATGGCTCTAATATCCTTTGGACAGAGGGACCATAAACTAGAAGGAGGTTATGCACACTTAGCAAGCTAGGGTTGAAAGATGCTAAGCCTTCAGATAAAGCATGAGCTCCCCAGATCACTATAATATTCACCTAGATCAGTATCTTTGTGTTATATACTTGCTTCAATAACAGGTATTCAAGTTTGTAATCCATGCTGTGTGATATGTATATGCACCAACAGTGGTTACTACCGGGTAATTTTTAATTTCTTTTAAAAATTTTTATTTATTTATTTATGAGACACACAGAGAGAGGCAGAGGGAGAAACACACTCCTTGCAGGGAGCCCGATGTGGGACTCGATCCCAGGACCCCAGGATCATGACCTGAGCCAAAGGCAGATGCTCAACCAGTGAGTCACCCAGGTGCCCCGGTAATATTTCATTTCTTTTTGAAAGGTTTATTTCTCAAATTCTCTCTCTACAAAGAGCATGTGACTTTTTTACAATAAAAAAATTAACTTGGTTTTGAAAGAATTGAGTAGAAGTCTACTCCAAGAGGAAAAGGCAATTCAGGATTCCATGCCAAAACTCTGTATCCAGTAGAAGTCCTTGTAATAAAGGTGGTCACAGATGTAGTTCTATTCAGGCCAAGGCAGCTTGAGAGGGAGAAGAAGTGAGGCCAACAGGAGTGAGGTATTTCTAGGCTCAAGTCCAGCCAGAACTGGTGGCCTCTCCCTGTGGTCTCAACATAGGCCCCTCTGAGTCAAACAACTGCCTTGTCTCAAGGGAAGCACCACATTTCACAGGGCAGTTGACAGACTCAGAGGCCAGGAAGACGAACAGCAGCCAGGCTCATCTTGTGAAAATGCAAACCAATCCTCACTGCCTGCTCAAAATTATCCTATGGCTTCCCATCTATTGTGTCTATGATAAAATCCAAACTTTTCCGCAGTTTACAAAATCACGCATGATCTGGCCCTTGCTTAACCTCTGTGGTATAATCTTCCATTCTCCCTCTTGCATCTTTACACCCTAAGGACATTTGCTTCTTCTTTTCACCTTTTGCAGGTTAGGTTCTCCCGGGAATAAACCCTGAGGCAGAATTTAGCAGGCAGGATGCTAAGGAGGGATCAACATCTGTGGGAGGTTGGGAGGTTGAGGGCTCAAGCAGACATGGGCAGAGGGAGAAAAGTCCAGGCCACCACGCCAGCCCAGCAGAAGCCTCAGGCAACCCCAGGGGGTGATCTGAAGGTAGAATGGCCCTTCAGATTTGTTCCGACTTGAGACAAAAAAGCTAGACCTTTATACCACTGCCTTTGTTAGATACTGTGTATGGGCCACCCTATCAGGAGCATGGCCTTGAGTGACATGGTTCTCTACAGTGAAGGCTGCCCTGTAGGTGTTGGCTGACACCTGAAGGCTGTTTGCAGACAGCACTCCCAGCAGCTAAGGCAACAAGATCTTCCTTAAAGGGGGATCTTATGGGTTGAATTGTGTCCACCAAAAAAGATTTGTTGTAGTCCCAGCCCCTAGTACCTCACAATGTGACTTGACGTGGAGGTAATCAAGTTAAAGTGAGGTCATGATACTGGGCTCTAATCCAAATAACTTTTGTCTTTATAAAAAGGGGAGATAATGGACACAGAGACAAACACACACAGAGAGAAGACAATGTAAAGAAACACATGAAAAACACTATGTGAAAATGAAGGATTGGGGTGATGCACGTACAAGCCAGGGAACCCCAGATTATCAGCAAAGCACCAGAAGCTAGCAAAGATGCTTGGGACAGATTCTCCTTCACAGCCTCAGAAGGAAGCAACCCTGCCAACACCTTGATCTTGGACTGCCAGCCTCTAGAACTGTGAGACAATACATTTCTAATATCTCAAGCCACCCAATTTGTGGTACTTTGTTACCACACCCTGAGAAACTAATACAGGGAGCTTTGGGCAGCAAGTAACTATGCATACCCCATCCTGCACACTCCCACACGCTATGCTGAAGTGATATGCTGGTGATTTTTCTTTAACCACTTTATTTCCTTTCATCTCTCTTGGGTCATACTAGTCATCTCTTTCTGCTGGAGTGGTACAAAAGGATTGGCTCTGCCTAGATGTTTGTCAGTCTTGATAACAGAACTCCATGCTCCCTGGGCCAGATGTTCCACCTATTTTAGTGCGTTATTATATCTCTAGAGTTTGTCATACAATAGGTGCTCAATGAAACTGTGAACCCCAAAAAATTAATGAATGAATATTGAATATTCATGTGCATAGCGGCATTCAATTACATCTGAAAGTCAGCCAAGGGGATGCATTGAAGAACTGGGCTGGAATCAGACCTGGAAAAAAGAAACACATCAAATTTAGCAGCTTAGGATAGAAAGCTGTCTGTCTTATAGTAGTAATGCCAGAGAATGAGCTGAAGAATCTGGAAACAAGACCACATAAAAGGCAAAAAAAAAAAAAAAAGAAAGAAAGAGTCGGATTAAAGCAATGACTAAGAACCAGGTGTGACAAAGAACATGGGAATCTGGAAATATACAAATACTGGAGAGCAAGCACCAGAGTCACACCCAATCAAGTAACAAGAGAATTGTATTTTCTAATATAAGGAAGTTAACCAGAAACCAAGAGGTCAGGAAATTCCGTCTGTCAGAAATACAGTCAGCAAATGGAGGACATGAGTAGTAAGGGAGACTTCTGTACTCTTGAAACTGAGACAGTCACGCTGGAGCCAGAAAATAAGATCATGGGTTTTAGAGTCAGACTTTGATCCCTACACCAACTCTGCCATTTGCTAGTTGGGAAACCTAGGAAAGATAAGTCTATTTTCCGTTGGACAATATGCATATAAAAATGGCTGAGCGACAGCAGAGTGCTTACTAAATGTCATCCGCTTTCCTTTATATGTTTCCTGCAAGGTTCAGAGCTGTTTGTCGGGGGTAATCTACATAGTGAACCAAAACAAGCATCTTAGGAACATAGTGAGAGAAAGAAATGACAGGTCCTAAGGTTTATCAAGGCAGGGTCATGACAGCTCCTTCCAAATGGAGAAGCTACCAGCTTGGGGACATTCTTGGCTGAGGGAAACAAATTAAACCAGCCAACCCAAGTGGTTCTAGCCTAGGCCCCATTGTAAGAGCTGTTCTGGAAGAAACATAGCTGTCTAATGCAGAGTGATATAAATTTCTTCCTCCTTTCCTTCCTGATGCCTCCAAAAGAAAACCCATATGGATTCACGTGATCCTTCTCTCAAGACCAGGGAGCATATTTGTGTTCTTGACAATGTTTATCTCACTGCCTTGTACTTAAAAGTTGCTCAGTCAATATTGAATTGTGAAGTGTTGGTCCTCTTGTAGAGACCCCTGTTTCATAAACTTCTGCAACCACCATAGTCATAATATCAAGTGTATTTTAAAAATAGTACCTCTACTTTCACTTCTGGGTTAGGGTCAGGACTAACAGGAACCAGATTTACTTGCCTTCCCGGAACAACTAAAAAACTGGAAAACTATATGAAACAATGGGTCTCAAGATATTAGACATGAGAAGAATGATTCGACTCCTAAGACATGGGAAACAAAATGAATCTGTGATTACCACAGGTTACTGCTTAGGGAGATTGCAGGCTGCAGGGCAGTCACCCTGAGTTTAAGAAGAAAGAATGAGGGTTCCAGGGAGGGAGGCCCAAGGCTGCTAGAGTTCACGGGACAAAATAAGAGATGAGTGAAAACTGAACACAGAGAGAGCTCCAGAGATTTGCAGAGGGTTCCCCTCAAGTATTTAGGTGAGCACAGATCAAAACATGCCTATAAGGAGACTAGCCAAGGCGGGAGAAAGAACCACTTAAAGGATCGGAGAAAGCAATCTTCAAAACTCACATAGGACAAAGAATAGTTTTTATTCCCAACAAAGTAGAAAACTTCAGACATGGCATGGTAGGCTAAATGATGACCCTCCAAAGATGTCCATGCCCTAATCCCCAGCAGCTGTGAATATGTTGTATCCCAGTGACAAAAGGGACTTTGCAGAAGTGATTATGTGAAGGGTCTTGAGATGGGTCGATTACCTGGATTATCTAGGTGGGTTCAATGTAAGCACAAGAGTCCTTATAAGAGGAGGCAGGGGAGTCAGAATCACATCTTTCACAACATATGCTACAAAGACTATTATCCTTTTTATTTTTATTTATTTATTTATTTAAATTCAATTAATTAACATAGAGTGTATTATAAATTTCAGAGGTAGAGATAGGTTTTTCATCAGTTGCATACAACGCCCAGGGCTCATTCCATCATGTGCCCTTCTTAGTGCCTATCATCCTGTTATCCCATCCCCCTGCCCCCCATCCTGTTATCCCATCCTGTTATCCCATCCCATCCCCACCTCCCCTCCAGTGACCCTCAGTTTGTTTCCAGTGCTTGAGAGTCTCTTAATGGTTTGTCTCCCTCTCTGATTATGTCTTGTTTTATTTTTCCCTACTATCCTTTT
Organism: Canis lupus familiaris; assembly: GCF_011100685.1. Lineage (NCBI taxonomy): Eukaryota > Metazoa > Chordata > Mammalia > Carnivora > Canidae > Canis > Canis lupus. The sequence goes on from NC_049260.1 coordinate 40,124,607, forward strand.
TCAATTGAGATATAATTGCCATATAAAGTGTACGATGTGTTTATTTGATACATTTATATATTGCAATATGATCTCACCACCGTAATATTAGCTGATACCTCTATTCTATCACACAATTATCATTCCTTTTTTCGTAGTAAAAAGACTTAAGATCTAGTTTCTTAGCAATTTGAAGTATATAATACAGTATTGTTGACTATAATCACTATGCTATGTGTTAGATCTCCAGAACTTATTTATATTCTAAATGCGACTTTGTACCCATTGACCAACTTCTCCCCAATTCCCTCACCCCTGAGCTATGAGTTCAGCTTTTTAGATTCTACATATTTTTGTTTTTAATTTTTAAAAATATTTGATTCATTTATTTGAGAGAGAGAGCAAGCAAGAGAGCACAAGCAGGGAGAGTGGCAGAAGGAGAGGGAGAAGCATATTCCCCACTGAGCAAAGAGGCCAGCAAAGCTGGGCTCCATCCCATGACTCTGGGATCATGACCTACTGAGCCACCCAGGTGCCCCTTTACATATTTTTTAGATTCTACAAATAGTGATATCATACAGTATCTGTCTTTGTCTGACTTATCTCACTTAGCATTATGTCCTCAAGGTTTTTAATATAAAACATTTTTAAATTGAGGGACAAAAAATTAAATAACTGATAGTAAAATGCAAAAAAAAGACACGATTTTATATATATATATATATATCCCTCAAATATAACGAATCTTCAAACACACTCATAATTAGAGAAATGCAAATTAAAACAGCACTGAGATACCATCTCTCATCTATCAGACAGGCAAAATTTAAAAAGTATGGCAACACATTTTGTTCGTGAGGCTATGGGAAAGCAGACACTCTCATACATTGCTGGTGGAAATGCTAATTAGTATAATCCGTTCTGGAAGGAAATTTGACAATATTTAACAAAACTACTTATGCGCTTACCTTTCGAATCAGCAATTCCAATACTAGGAATCTACCTCAAACAATAGAAAAATACATACGCACAAGGTTATTCATTTCAGAATTGTGTATAATTGCATAGTATTGGAAACAATCTAAATGCCCATGCAGAGGAGAGTGGTTGAATTAACTATGGTATATCGGCACAAAGGAGTGCTATGCAGCTGTTTCAAAACAGAAAAGAAATCAGGAAGATCTCTATGAATTGATTTAGAGTGAGAATATCCATGTGAAAGAGAGTATCTATAATATGCTACACTTCTTGTGAGAAAAAGGATATAAGAAAATACATGCCTATCTGCTCCTTTGTGCAAGAAAATATAAAAAGAATAAACCAGAAACTAAAGATGCTTGTCTCCTAGGGGGAATGGTCAGCAAAAGAGGGGAAAGAAAAGAAGAATGGGAATGGGTTAATAGGGATGAGGACAGAGGTACACTTCTCTGATGATACTTTTCTGTGTAGCTTTGACTCTTAGAAATATAATGTTTAAAGTCAGTGAATATAAGGAGATCTTTGGCATTAAAGTGTCATAAACAGTGCATCAAGTAGCCAGAATCCATCCAGAATGACTGTACCCAATTTTGACATTATGTTATGGGTAAATGTGCACTAGAAAATAAACCAAAGAGCCACAGTATGTTGTATACCTTATACTTTTGTAAGCTGTGTTTTGTGGATAACTTCAGTTTTCTCAAAAGGCTGATATATTTCACTAATTTGACTACTTCGGTGTTAATTCTGAGTTGGCCTAACGAGCTACCATTACGTTTTGTGGTACTAAGGGATATACCTTTCAATAAAGTTATTGTAATGCAAAAAATAAATAAATAAAAAAGTAATATAATGTTTAACATATCCTTCCCAATAAATAACTGAACTAAACCAAGATGTGAGCACAACCCAAAATGAAATACAAACAATAATAAATAAACCTAAGTATGTGACCTAGTGAATAACATAAGCACACTGAAGGAGATTGGGAAGAAAAGGCTTAATCTAAGTATCCTTGGAAAAGAATATTTTGATTGGCTATTGTAAGGCCAAAACAAAAAGAACTGCCCACTAATACCGTACTCTAGTAAGCACATCTGGTTCTAGCATAGGAATGTAGGTTAGCAATTCAGGAATTATTTTACAAAATCTAGAATTGCATAAATAAGTAAACATATTTTAGATTTATGAGAGTCAGGTTTCTCAGTCTCAGAGTTCCAAATAAGGAAAGTGTTATAATGAACCTTGTGGAGTTGTATTGGGATTGGAGGTATAGGAAGGAATTTAGGATTTTTAATATAGATAGATGATTAGATAAATAGGTATACATGGTTTAGTATACACATTTATATTTCCTAATTCTGTCTGCTGAGAGATCCTGGAAGCAGGGATACCCCAGGAGAAATGAGCACAGTGTCCAGATCTTGGTTTCTTAAACACCATTTGCCAATGAAAGGAACCAGAGCTCCTTGGAGAGTGGTTGATTCCAGGGCAGAGGCAAGAAAACTATAGGATGAGCCTGGAACATTTTGCTGTGCCAGAAAATAAGGGCGGATTCAGAAAAGGATGAGGGTACATTAGAATGACACAAGAGCCAAGCTGAAGAAAGTCCTAATGGCCAAAAATGGAACAATTTGAGAAATAAAATGAATAATGATGGTATTGGATTATAACCCACAGAAGAACATAAATGTCCATGAGCATATGTTTATAAAAATCAATAAATACATAAGTAACTGAGGTTAGATAGTTCTCCCTTATTGAAGAATTCAAATTTAAAAATGTAGAAAGAATGGGAGAAAAACCAAAATCACAATAGGGCAAACACTACACTAATACTTGTAGGCAAGATCCACCAATAGATTCTAAAATTAGTGAAAGTTTGAGAAGAAACAGGATATTAGCATAGTCTATAATTATCTCTCAAGGTATTTGTCAATTCCAAAAGGAAAAATAGAAAAGTAGCAGACACCATCACCATCCTAACCAAGTAATCAAGGTTAACATCATCAGTAGTAAAATATATTGGCATCATGTACTCCCTGATACAATGCACTGAGAAGGACACAACATAACTTCTTTACTATCCTTGTCAAAAATACATAACCTCAAACTAATCATAAGAAAACATCAGGAAAAAAAAGCCCCAAACTAAGAGTTTTACAAAAATAATGGATCAGTACTCTTCAAAAGTTTCATGGTCACAAAAGGCAAGAAAAGACTGAGGAACTGTCACAGATTTGAGGAGACAGAGACACAACAAAATGCAACATGGTGCCTGGAACAGAAAAGGTATTTTTAAGGGAAAATTGGTAAAAAGAACTCAACTGAGCTCTGCAGCTTACTTAATCATATTGTACTAGTGTTAAGTTCATAATCTGGATAATTGTACTGTGCTTATATAAGATATTAACAGTAGAGGAAGTTGGATGAAACATACACCTGAACTTTTTGTACTATTTTTGAAACTATTCCTGTAAGTGTACAATTATTTCAAAATGAAAAGCTAAAAATAATGCCCTGTGTGTGTAGGCAGTGAAGAGAAAGAGAGAGAAATGTCACAAGAGTCACCAGAGATGTATGGCAGTAATTAAATATGACATGAGCCCCACTAAAACCAACACGCTAAAAAGCATAACAGTGAATGCCCACCTTCTGGAAATAAGAGAAAGGCAAAGGTACGGGCATGAAACCTCCTTAAGTTACAGAAATACCACTGTATTTCTGATATCTGAGCCACTGGAAGACAAATCTAAATGAGATTAGTCTCGTCCAACATGACAAGCCTGCCCAGGTTAAGTGAAAGCAGACATGGGCAGACACTAGTGGAAGACCAAAACCAGATGACAACTCAAAAAGACAGGTGAGGGGCACCTGGGTGGCTCAGTGGTTGAGTGTCTGCCTTTGGCTCAGGTCGTGATCCCGGGGTCCTGAGAGGGGTTCTGCATCAGGCTCCCCACAGGGAGCCTGCTTCTCCCTCTGCCTATGTCTCTGTCTCTCTCATGAATAAATATAAATAATATTTTTTTTAAAAGACAGGTGAAAGCTCCCCTTTACCAAGAAGGAAATGACCATTTTCTCAGAACCTAAAGGTCCCCAGAATTCTGAAAACTTCTGTCTCTGATGTGTGAGGTTGCCCACCCAGGTGGTACTGACCAGCAAAAAGGGGTCTAATGGTTGAGTTCTTGTGCTATTATCGATTCACTGTGTTAGTTACATTTCTCAACCACTTCCTTTTGTTGATCTTGGAGTACTGCCTTCATGCTCAGAAGCTACTTCAAAAGACAGATTATTCAAATACCTTTGTTCTGCCTTTTACTTTTTTTTATTCTGGAGGATTTTCCTCTTATTATCTTATTGCTTCACTGGCTATCAGCCTCAATCCAGATGGAAAATATATGCTTTGCCCCTGATGCAATACCCTGCCAGTATTTTTAGCCTCTGAATATTTTTACCAAGAGCAGCCATTTTAATAGTGGAGTTTGATAATGTCCCTTTTGCTGATAAATTGCCTCCATGTTAGATAGGTGCATATTAAAAGCCTTAAATTAGGCAAAGTGACAAGACAGACAATAATTCAAGAGGATTAGAGAAATGAGCATTATTTTCATTTCAGGTAGGATAGTTCGTGTGTAATAGGAGATGAGGTGAGGTGGGCTTTCACTCAGACAACAGGAGCAATGATGTGAACTGCCACTGAGTTGCTCTAGCCAGGAAGTAAGGCAAGCAGCCAAAGCATTTGAACAGTTGCAAGGGTTTGTTCCCTGGGAATCAGATTTTGAGATGAAGTTCAGCCTGCGGGAGTTCTCTTGAGGGAGTGCTCTTGGGATTAACTCCCATGGGAGGGAAAGATAAAGGACTGGGAAGAGAGAAATCATGCTGTGATTTGATCCCAAACTCAGCCAATCCTGTAGGAAGTACTGAAGATAGGATGTTCCTCCAGCTGTTCTGAATTGAGGTAAAGAGGGCTAGATCTCAAGGCAGCAATCTGTTTTTGGGTGTGGTCACCCTGGGAAGGGTTGTGACCTTGAGCAAAGCAGCTATCTTCAGTTGAGGCAATCCCTAAAGGGGCAAACATTTGAGCCATGTCTACTGACATTACTCTTAAGACCAGGGGAATAGCCCTTGGGGGATCAGGGCAGCACTTCACAGCATTATTATGGTGGGATGAGGCAGAAAAGTATTCATTGCTTTTAAGCTTCAAGGCAGATGTGTTGGGAGCTTGATAAAGACCCTTATGGTTTGGGCTTTAAAGTGTTAGTGTGAGGTTTAGGTAGGTAGCACCAGAGCAGCTGCCCAAAACCCATCCTACAGATTCAGAGCCAAGGAGGAACTGTGGACAGGCCATGGGCTCAGGTGTCATGCCAACCCCATGGTTTCCATTACATTCTGGATTATATCATCACAAACTTTGGACCAGGAATCTAGGTTTCCAACATCCACATGCCTGGGTCTTTAGGAGGTTCTGGTCTTCATGAAGGCCATTGGGGCAAAGGTTCCAGAAATATCAACCACAGCTGCAGCTCAGAATCTGCTGAGGGCAAGTCTGCAGCTGACACAAATGGGGTTATGAAGACACCTTCCCCTGGAGGCAGGTTTCCTAGGCTTCCGTAATCCCACAGTGAGAGTCAGTGACCACAGTCATCGTGCCATGTGATTAAAAATGCCCACTCATGAGAAAGTGAAGCTTATCACCAGGAAGACAGCACTTGCCTACAGCACAGGGTGCTAGAACATACAAGGCCAGTGGGGAAAGGGAAATTATGAGATTCCAAATATATTGTTTGGGGAAAAAAGAGCAATTCACATAAGATCTAGGGTCTGTGACTGGCATCTTTTCAAACTCCCACACTTCTGAAGAAGGCATCAATGTCCAGAATGGCAATCTCAGAGTGTGACCCAGGGCTTTCCCACTAAAGTTGCAATAAATACCTAGTGTCAGTGTTCACCTCTGAGTGTGGGATTCCCCCAGAGGAGTTTAGGTCCACAGGTTACAGGCACTGGACAACTGATATAAAATTGCCTGGTGTTTTAGCAAAGCTGAAACCCAGAAGAATGTGTTTGCCCCCTTCTTCCTCCAGATACCACCGAGTCTCTATTACATCTAGATGGCATCAGCATTAGATTATGGGATTTCATTTTGTTTGGGAAAATTGCTCGAGCACTGTAAAGTGCTAAATGTCATTGATGTTAGTCAATGTTGCCAAAATCTTGTGATTCCTGTTGACAACTTTGACTCTTATTTTTTATTCATTTTTTTTAAAGGAGACTCCACATCCAGAGCAGAGCCAACTTGGGGTGTGAACTCAAGACCTGAGCTGAGATCATAAGTCATACACTTAACCGACCGAGCCACCCGGGCGTCCTGACAACTTAGACTCTTTTAATAGAGAGACATAATAGAAGACTAATTTAACATCTAGGCCCCTAAAACAATGACACTCATTCTTAGGAAAGGCATCCTAGGCCACGGTGCTGAACGTATTGATAACTCTACCCAAACGTAAACCGTTCTGGTTGACAGCGGGCAGAACAAGAAATTGGCAAAGCCCTTAATCTCTGGATTTAAACTTGAAGTTATACTTTTGGACTCTTTAAAAGTGGGACACATAGGAAACATGAATTTCTCCCTGGGTAATTCATAGTAGGAGGAAATTTATATTCAAATATGGAATATCTCTATATATTTTTTTTGCATTTTGTTTTTGGTATCTTTATGATGTCATTTAGCCTCATTGCAGATACTCTAATAGGCTGGGTAGGACAATGGCTGGACTTAATCTGAGATGGGAGGTAAAACAGGGAGTGGATTTTCAGCCATGAAGCAACCTTGGAGTAAATATGATGTATAATTCTTTTTTTTTTAAAGATGTTATTTATTTATTTGACACAAAGAGTGAGAGAGAGAGAGAGAGCACAAGCAGGGGGAGCGGCAGGCAGAGGGAAAGGGAGAAGCAGACTCCCTGTTGAGCAGGGAGCCTGACAGGAGACTGGGATCATGACCTGAGCTGAAGGCAGATGCTTAACTGACTGAGCCACCCAGGCGCCCCAATCTAAAGTATAATTGTAATTCATTTCAGAACCTTCCTCTGGCAAAATTTGCCCTGCCCATCAGTGGTCTCTCCACAAAAGCAGAAGTTGGTATAGTGAGAGTAGTTTGGCAAACATGGGGTAGGACGACTGACCTTTTCCAATGGGGAACCGGCCACATCACAACACCTTAACAAAAAATTCAGATTTCTTCTGGGCTCACAGGTTCTCCTTTCTATGAATGCCAAGATGGAGAGACTAAAGGTCTCTGCTCTTAAAACTTCGGTTCTCCTTTGAGAACAGATGTTTAATAAGGAATAATAGAGATATCTGCACATCTTAGACAACCAACCCAGCCCAGTATGCATACTACAGCATGCAGTCTTTGTAGCTTGGAAACCACTTGATTCTCAGAATTGAGGGGTCCTTCTGTTATTCTGTCTCGGCAGACACGTCCTACTCAAGGCAGATCCCTAGTGCCTCACACAGAGCCAAGAACAGAAGAGGTACTTGGTGAATGCTTGTGAATGAATAAATGTATACCTGGAGATAACAATGGACCAGCCAATGCGGGCCCTCAGGGCAGTTCTTGCAAACCCAAGAACTGAAATGATCAAGCCAAGATGAGGCAATGGGAAGAGAGGAGAGAAGAATTAAGGGAATGGGAGGGCAATAGGAAGGTCCATAAAAGAGAGACAGAAGACTGAATAAAATCCCCCCAGTCTTCCAGTAAGGAAGTGAAAGTCATTTAAAAAAAAAAAAAGATTTTGGGGTAGCCCGGGTGGCTCAGCAGTTTAGTGCCACCTTCAGTCCAGGGCCTGATCCTGGACCCGGGATCGAGTCCCACGTCAGGCTCCCTGTGGGGAGCCTGCTTCTCCCTCTGCCTATGACTCTGCCTCTCTCTCTCTCTGAGTCTCTCATGAATAAATTTATTCAGAGACACAGAGAGAGAGGCAGAGACATAGGCAGAGGCAGGCTCCCTGCAGGGGGATGGGCAGGGAGAGCCTGATGCAGGACTTGATCCCAAGACCCCAGGATCATCTGAGCCAAAGGCAGATGCTCAACCACTGAGCCACCCAGGTGCCCCAGGAAGAGAGAGTTCTGCAAGCTCAATCACTTCTTGACCTTCTCTCATCTTAGTGGCTTTTTACCAGATGCTCACCTCCATTAAAATCTACTAAAATATAGGAGCATATTACAGGCCCGGCTTTATTGCTGAGTTATTTGAGGCATTGTGAGAATTTATCTGTAGCATCAGATTGGTGCTGGCTAACTCTAAATTCTTTTTTTTTTTTCTAAATTCTTTTTATAGTAAGTTTCTTCTGCAGGACTTGGAATTGAAATTGGAAATATGCAGGCCTGGAGTGCTAAGCTGGAGATGATGAGCAGGAAGTGGTAAAGGAGTGACTACCTTATTAGATCATATTCTCATTTTACCATTCTTTAGAACAAAGACATTTGCAGCCACAAAACTTGTTCTTTGTTGATATGATTGTGCTGAACTCAGTGATGATTGTGCCATGCTAAAAGCCTACTCGAATCCATCACTGGGAAATATAAAGAAACCTCAGACACTTTAGGATTGACTTTTTTTTATGGATAAACTGTGACTTAGGGAAGTTATTAAAGTGATTCAGAGCATCAAGTAACAAAAAATATTTTTTTAAGTGGCACAAGTGGATTAGAGTTCTCTTGATTATAAATAAAATCTATCCTTTAAAAAAAAATTCAGGCCTAAGACTTTAGGGGTCCTTTCAAACTCCCAACTGTTTGACAAGAGTTTTAAATAACTGGACCAGTAAAGGACTGTTCTCATCACCACCACCACCACCAGTACAGCACACTTATCCACACTAATTATTACACTAGGCAGAATGAACTAATTCTGAATGCTCAATGATATTATTAGTAGAAGTAGCTCTTTTTAAAAGCTTCAACTTCAGGAAATCTGGGTGGCTCAGTGGTAGAGCATCTGCCTTCAGCTCAGGTCATGATCCCAGAGTCCTGGGATCAAGTCCCACATCAGGCTCCCTGTGGGGAGCCTGCTTCTCCCTCTGCCTATGTCTCTGCCTCTGTGTCTCTCATGAATAAATAAGTAAAATCTTTAAAAAATAAAATAAAAGCTTCAACTTCACCATGAGTAATTACACTCAATTACAGGTGTAAAAAGTTTCCCATAGTGTGTCTTATAAAATCCACTGTGAATGTTAACCACATTTCGCCTCATGTGGAGTATTAGTCGTGTGCATAGGTAGGACAGAATTCAGCATAAAGCACTAATCCGGTGATTATATAGTCTGAGGCAGAACCCAGAGGTGGGCACTTTTTTTACTGACAGCACTTAAAATGCCCTATGAGATTACCCCAAGGAGTTCAAGTTCTAGTAAAATTATTTACGGTTAAGGGCTATAAAGCAATCCAAAGAATGTATAAACAATAAACCAACTCCAATTTTTCATGGATGCCATAATTTTTTTAGAGTTCTTGTTTTTAGTTAACTTCAAAAAACACAGGTCTATTTCAGAAATGGACTTTGAAGAACACATAAAAATTGCAATCTCTTAGAGAAAAAACACCTATTAGTCAAATGATCTACCAATGAACGGATGGTAGTTCAAATATAGTAAACTATAGTTGAAGAAACTCTATTGTTCGCAATTACTCCCAGAATAGTTTAATTCAACAATGTTCCAGGTTAACCCTGTGACCATACCTTGGCAGAGCCCTCAACTACCTGCATTCCTGCACCTGCGGTGTGGAAAGAAATTATGTAAAAAGTCAATAATGAAAGAGGTAAAGGCATTTTCAGAGCTTGACTCTCCCCATTCTTTACCTTAGTGTCAGAGCAATGGGAGGGGAGATAGAGAAAGAAAATACATACATTTCAAAGGAAACTATAAAAGTGTATCCACATTTAGATAACCCCAGAAGGTATAAATTTTACCAAGGTCATGGAACCACCCACTTCCATTCAGGAGGTAGTCACACCTACTTTGTGTCCAAAATAAACCTATACAATTGGAGGCATTGTAAAGGAGATGGAGTCAAAAGTTAATACATACTTGCAATCAGGCCAGAGGGAGAAAAAGAATACTGTTTGGAGAATGGGGCAATGAAAAAGAGTGTTCAAAGGAAAAATTCACAAATATGCTCTTGGGGAAAATACTAATACAAATGAACATGAATCAGAAAATGTATTCTTCAACAAATTGCTGGGAGAGAAATAAATCTCACAAAGTTCATCTTTATGCAGAATATATTTCTCTTTTTTTTTCTCCCAGGCAAACCAGAAGCATATGCCTCTTAGTAACATTATTGCCCTGTGAGATCTCACCAGAAGAACAGAGAAAAATGGGTCCATATGTACCTTTGGCAATAAAGATCGCTTAATGACAGCTGAAATTTGCTTGCATGCTTGTAATACAAAACTTAGCCAGGTTTATCATTTCACCTGATGTATATAAAACTGTTTGTATGGGTAGCCCAGGTGACTCAGCAGCTTAGCCTTCAGCCCAGGGCCTAAACCTGGAGACCCAGGATCAAGTCCCACATCAGGCTCCCTGCATGGAGCCTTCTTCTCTCTCTGCCTGTGTCTCTGCCCCTCTCTCTCTGTATGTCTCTCATTAATAAATAAATAAAATCTTTTTAAAAATTAAAAAAAATAAAACTGTCTGTACTATTTAAAAATCTCTGTCAGATCTATAAAATTAACTATAGCCCAGGAACTCCATGCTAACGTGATGAGTGAATGACTGAACATGTGAATTTTGGCCTACATTATTGCCAAACATTTCCCCTCATGTATTCTTTTTTTTTCCCCTCATGTATTCTTGAAGCTTGATCTCCAATTTTATCTTCCCAGGAAAAGTGCTGATATTAGAAAAGAATCTATGAAGTTCTTCCCCAAGAAAATACCCCCTTTTAAGTGGAGAGTAAAAAAGAAAAAAAAACCCTTCAGCTTTTTTCCTATTTTTGTAATGTAACAGCTTTTTTGAAGTATAATTATGTACTATAAAATTCTCCAGTTTTCAGAGTACACATTAATGACAGTACATTTAAAGAGTTGTGCAACTATCACTACAATCCAATTTTAGACTGTTTCCATCACCCCCAAAAAGATCCCTTGGACCCGTTCAAAGTCACTCTCCATCCTATCCCTAGACTCAGGCCATCAATAGTAATATTATTTCACTCTATAGATAAGGAAACTGAAATTCTATGTCAAGTCCTTTGCCTAAGAGGTCACAATTATTAGGTCCTGGATCTGGGATTTGAATCCAGAAATATTTGATTCCAACGCCATTTCTTTCCATACACTAGGCTACAGAACTAGGTACTACCAGATATATTTCTCCCCAAGACATAGCTACAGTTATTAGATAAGTCTTGGACAATAAATAGATTTAAATAACTAATAGAATTGTCATTTATCTACTTGGTGTGACATTAGACGGTGAAAAAAGTCACCTAAACTAAATCAACTTCTTGTGCCTGTAGTTTTTCTGTTTATTTATTAGTCAGGGTTTTTTCATCAATGAATTATGGCCTGCCTGGTTCAGAAGACTCGAAGTGACTTAGAAAGGTCTTTCAGGGGATCCCTGGGTGGCTCAGCGGTTTGGTGCCTGCCTTTGGCCCAGGGCGCGATCCTGGAGTCCCAGGATAGAGTCCCACGTAGGGCTCCCAGCATGGAGCCTACTTCTCCCTCCTCCTGTGTCTCTGCCTCTCTCTCTCTCTCTCTCTCTCTCTGTCTATCATAAATAAATAAATCTTTTTAAAAAAGGTCTTTCAATACAATGATTTTAAACATTTTGGGGTTCATACATCAATGAAGATCAGATAAAGGCTGTCCCAGAAAAATGAAAAAATACACACACCATGGTGAATAACATTTCTAGGAGTCCATGGGCTCCAAAAGCCATAAACTCCAGTTTGAGGGGGCACCTGAGTGGCTCAGTGGTTGAGTGTCTGCCTTTGGCTCAAGGCATGATCCTGGGGTCTTGGGATTGAGTCCCGCATCAGGTTCCCTGGAGGGAGCCCGCTTCTCCCTCTGCCTATATCTCTGCCTCTCTCTGTGTCTCTCATGAATAGATAAATATATAAATCTTGAAAGAAGAAACACCTCCAGTTTGAGAACTCTCACTAATGATGGGGATGAAGCCAAGAGCAGTTGCTTGCCTGTACAACACCTTTGTCAAGTATTACAAGATGTAGTCACCATAAACAAATGCCCTCTGTACGGTAAATACACTGCATAGAGGTACATGGTGGCCCTGACCAAAACAGTGGGCCTGTTAATCAAAGTGTTATGCCTGTTTTGTTTTGTATCCCAAGATCCCAGAGCAAGACTTGCTACAGAATAGGTGTTCAATTACGCTTGACTCATGAATATATGATAACTGAAATGTTTTATTCCACAATAAGATATCACTTAAAATGCAAATTACCTGAAAAAGGTTAACACTGAGGCTAAACTTTAGAGGAAGGTTTGAACCCCTAGGTCAGTTCCTTTGAGATGAGAGAGGAAGGTCACAATGTGTGATTTGAAAGCTTGAAAAGAAATCTTTCACCAAGACCCGAATCAGGCAGGACCTCAGTCATGTAGTGCCTTTCTGAAGGGACTGGTGATTAAGATGAAAGAATAGCTCACCTGTGAATTGCCACCAAATAAGTAGGCTTCCACAGCTAAAAACAACACACGCTCAGCAGTACTAGAACATCTTAGTGTTTTCCACATCTCTTCAGGTCCATTTTGCTTCCATGGAAACTACTGATTTACATCGACTCACAAAGAACTTCTATAGGAAAACACTTGGAGACAGTCAAATGCAGACATGTGAGTTTAATGTACTCAGAGGTCTCAGGTTTTCCTGTTCACAGAAGGTTGTCAGGGGCATCCAGCATACCTTCCAGCCCTCAGTTTATACTCAACACTCTTATAAGCATTGCTAAATATATCATACTGAATCCTCAAACTCCTGGTTTCTACAATTCAATTCAGCAAACATTTATTAAAGGGCTATTATGAGCCCTGTCTTGTCCTAGGCTCTAAAAATATAGAGATAACTTCTGTGATCAATGCAGCACTGACCCCAGGGAAAGGGCTAATGAAGCAACATCTGTTTGCTATAAAAATCCGGATGTTTATTGGGGCTTCTCAACCCCTAGGTGATAGGTTGTCTTGCTTATGTGCCACCACGGCATCTTGGGGATCTCCTTTGGTAGTACTGGCCACACTGGTTTAATGGCTAATTTTCTATTACACTAGGAGACTCAGACTCTGACTCACTACTTTGTCTCTTATACCTAGCATAAAGCCTGCAATTGAGTAGATACTTGGTAAATGCTTTTGAATACAATAAGGGTTAAAGCAGTTCAAGTAAATTTAAATAGTTTTCAATGGCAAGATTATTTTCTAAAGGTAAAGCACCACGATTCTGGAGAGAAGAGAACATGATTGTAGGTAAGGGTTGAAGCAGAACGGTTTCCTCTAAGGTAGGGGATCAGGGCAATTAGACCGTAAGCCTTCATTCCCAACAACATTTCCAAATGCTGTATCTCTAACCCTTTTGGTTTTTTAAAGCATTTTTAAAAGATATTTTTTAGGTCATCTCTATACCCAAAGTGGGGCTCAAACTCACAACCCCAAGATCAAGAGTTGCATGCTCTACCAGCTGAGCTGGCCAGGCACCCCTCTAGCCCTTTTGTTTTTAATTCAGTCGTTTGTTTTCTGCTGCTGGGACATGCTGAGCTTAAGAACCTATGTACATAAAACCTATATATGTTTTTTGTTTGTTTGTTTAAAGATTTTATTTATTTACTCATGAGAGACAGAGAGGGAGAGAGGCAGAGACATAGGCAGAGAGAGAAGCAGGCTGTACGCAGGGAGTCCGATGTGGGACTTGATCCTGGGACTCCAGGATCACTCCCTGGGCTGAAGGCAGGTGCTCAACCACTGAGCCACCCAGGTGTCCCAAAACCTATACATGCTTTTAAAGAAACTGACACTTTGTCCCTTTCTAGAAAAGGAATATGAGGAGCAGACTCTAAGATACCCTCAATAATCTTAGCCTTTTATTATTTATGCTCTTATTAAATCCTTGAGTACAGATGAAATCTACTTCTAACAAACAGCACAAGAGTGATGTGATATCACTTCTGTGATTATGTTACATAAGACCATAATTTCCATCTTGCTGACTCTCTGGCTCAATTTGGTAAAACTGCCATATTTTGAGCTACCCAGTAGAGAGGACTAAATGGCAGAAAGCTTTATTTTATTTTTATTTTTTTTAATTTTTTTTGGCAGAAAGCTTTAAAACAGCCTCTGACAAAGAACCAGCAAAGAATGGAAGCCCTCAGTCCATCAGTCTTTGAGGGAATAAATACTGTCAACAACCACATGAGCTTGGAAGCATATGTTTCTCCAGTCAAGCCTCCAGATGAGACCTACCTGACACCATGATGGCAGCCTTGTGAAAGAGTCTACGACAGAGAACCTAGCTAAGTTATGCCCAGATTCTTGACCCATAGAATTTGTGAGATAATAAATATGCATTGTTATAAAGTGCTAAGTTTGTGGTAAATTGTTATGCAGCAATAGATAATTAATACAGAAGGGAAGTTCATTCTTTTGTTTTCCTTTTGGCAAACAACATTTGAAACATTATCTTCCATCTGTCACTTTAGTTCTAGGATTTAATAGCAAGAAGAAAGAATAGTAACCAGATTGATAAATAAATTTTAAGGCTAATGGTAGCCAGTAACAGAACTGTTAGAATTTTAGTAAGAGAATGGAAATGTAAAGTCACTAAAAAGAAAAAAAAGAGAAGACTATAGATCATGAAAGGAACTGTCTGAAAACTTCAGTTTCAGGACAAGATGGTATAATGGGGCCAGCATTTTACCTGTGCACTGAAACAATTAAAAAACAGACAAGCTGTATGAAATAACAGTGTAAGACACTGTACATCAGAAAACAAAGGACAGATATGTGAGAGATGAGAAACAAAGGAGATGAGCTCTATAATTTTCCCAGCTTACTGCATTGAGGGATTTTGTAGGCCATGTTTCAGAGAGGGGAAATGCAGGCAGAGTCCATTGATTCCTGAGTTAAAGAGACAAGCCTGAGAGTCTGGGAGAGACTAAAGCAGTCAGAGCTCTCATAAAATAGTCCTGGAGAGAAAAGAACTATACACAAGGAATTCTGGAGATCTGCAGATGATCTCCCTGAAGTACTCAGCTGAGGAATGATCAGTGTTATGTGTGAGGAAATTATCTGAAGTCAGGGAAAGAACACCCAAAAGGATTAAAGGTAAGAGTGCCAGGCCCTCACACAGAGCTGGTATTAGTGTCTGTTCTCACCAAGGCTTGAGATTCAGAGTGTTGGCTTAAGTCTGGAAATGGGACTTGCCTTACTCATAGTGGATGACTAGCCCTAGAATAACCACATCTTTGGTTATGACTGTCAAATCTTTTTTTAAAAAAAGATTTTATTTATTTATTCATGAGAGAGACAGAGACATAGGCAAAGGGAAAAGCAGGTTCCTTGCAGGGAGCCTGATGCAGAACTCTATCCCTGGACCCCAGGATCACAACCTGAGCTAAAGGCAGATGCTCAACCGCTGAGCCACCCAGGTGTCCCCTAACTGTCAAATCTTAAAAGCAAGACCCGAAATAATCAAATAGTTTCCAAGTAACTTAACTGCATACATGAACAAAGAAAGCTCAAGAATAATCTTAGGATACAAAAATAAGTGGCACACAATGTCTGGCATCAAATATTAAATTGCCACAAACGACCAGGGAAATATGACCCCAAATGAGGAGAAATTCACTCTATCAAAACTGACACAGAATAGATACAGATGTCAAAATGGTGGAAAAATATATTAGAGCAGTTTGTACTATATTCCATATATTCAAAATTAAAAGTGGTTATGTGAAGGAATATTTTAAAAGCCTAAATAGGGACACCTGGGTGGCTCAAGGGTTGGGCACCTGCTTTCTGCCCAGGGTGTGATCCTGGATTCCGGGGATCAAGTCTGCATCGGGCTCCCTGCATGGGGCCTGCTTCTCTCTGCCTATGTCTCTGCCTCTCTCCCTCTTTGTCTCTCATGAATAAATAAATACAATCTTTTTTTAAAAAAAGCCTAAATAGGGATCCCTGGGTGGCTCAGCAGTTTAGTGCCTGCCTTCAGCCCAGGGCATGATCCTGGAGTCCTGGGATCAAGTCCCACATCAGGCTCCCTGCGTGGAGCCTGCTTCTCCCTCTGCCTGTGTCCCTACCCCTCTCTCTCTATGTCTCATGAATAAATAAATAAATCTTTTAAAAAAATAAATAAAAATTAAAAAAATTAAAAAGCCTAAATAAAACTTCTAGCAATGAAAATTGCAATGTGTGAGATGAAAATATATACTGGGTGGGATTAATGTCAGATAGATGTTGCAGAAGAAAAAATTAGTGAACTTGAAAACATAGCAATAAAATTATACAAACTGCAACACAGAGAGAAAAATATTTAAAAGAAAAGAAAAAAGAAGAAAAGAAAAGAAAAAAAGAACTAAAGAAAGAATACAGCATGACTTAATTGTGACTCCAAGCAGCCTGATGTATGTGTAAGTGGAGTCCCTGAAATGGGAAGTTAGTTGGGAAGAGAAATGCATTTGAAGAAATGATGGCTAAAATTTTTCCAAACAAGCCCAATCACAATAAACATAAATAAAACATCACCAAGGCACATCATAAACAAATTTCTGAAAAACAGTAATAAAGATAAAAGCTTAAAAGAAGCAAAAGAAAAAAGACACATTCTGTATAGAAGAAAAATGATAAGGATGATAGCAAATTTCTCATCAAAAACAATGCAAGTGAGAAGACGGTGAAGCAATATTTTTAAGTATTAAAAGAAAAGAAGCCTGTTAACCTAGAAATCTAGACCTGAGAAAATGTCTCTCAAAACCAAAGGAAAAATAGACTTCTCAGGCATACAAAAGATAAAACAATTCATCAGCAGCAAACTTATACTGTAAGAAATGTTAAAGAATGTCCTTCAGACAGAAGGAAAATTTTACCAGATGCAAATATGAATCTACAGAAAGGAATGGTAAATACATGGGTAAACATATACAGTGTTTTCTTATTTAAATCTCTTTAAAATATAGCTATTTACACACGAATAATAAAAATGGAGATGTGATTTGCAACATATATAAAAGAAAACTGTATGACAATAATAGCACAAAAGTTGGGAGGGGAAAAATAAAAGCATAATGTTGTAAGGTTCTTACACTCTAGGAGAACTGGTACAATATCACTAGAAAGCAGGGTGTGACAAATTAGAAATATATAATATAACCCTAAAGCAACCACTAAAATATAACAAAAAAGGTTATACCTACTAAGCTATCAAAGGAAATAAAATAGAACAATAAAAAAACCTCAACCCCCCCTCCCCCAAAGAAGGTAGAAAATAAGGAATAGGGAACAAAGAGAAGATGACACAAATAGAGGGGAAATGCAAGTTGGTTGCATTAAACCAGACTGTATCAATAATTGCATTGACTGGTATAAGTTTGAAACACCCCAATTAAAAAACGGAATAAAAATAATCTAAAAAGAGAATAAAAAACAGATTGAATAAAAAGGGAAGACCCAATTATATGTTACCTATAAGAAATGAACATTAAATAAGAAGGCTTAAATAGCAAAAGAATTGAAAAATATATGCTATTGTAACAAACAAGCAAAAGAAAGCTAGAATGGCTATATTATTACCAAGGTAGATTTCAGAACAAAGAATATTATCAGAGATTAGAAGTGTCATTTTGAAATGATAAAATGGTCAGTTCGTCAAGAGGACATAGCAGTTCTAAATATATACCTAATAACCAAGCTTTAACATACATGAAGAAAAAACTGACAGAACCACAAAGAGACAAATCAACAACTATAGTCTAATATTTTAATATTCCTCTTTCAATAATTGATAGAAGTAATAAACAGAAAATCAGGGAGAATATAGTATACTTCATCAACACTATCAGCCAACATGACATGATTGACATTTATAGAACATTCCATCCAACAATATAAAAATGCACATTCTTTCCAACGGCACTTAAAATATTTACCAAAATAAGCTGTATTCAGAGAAAAATATGTCATAATAAACAAAGGAATAAAGTTATACAAAGTATATTCCCTGATCATAATAGAATTAAATTAGACCTCACTTACAGAATATCTGGAAATTGGCCAAATATTTGGAAATCAAATAATACACTTTTAAATAATCCATGAGTCAAAGATAAAATTAACAGTGAAATTAGAAAATATTTTGAACTAAATTAAAATGAAGACACAACATATCAGAATTTGTGAGATGTTGCTTATGCAACACTTTAGGAAAATTCTGGCGTTAAGTCTTATATTTGAGAAAGAAGAATGGTCTCAAATCAATGACCTCAGCTTCCACCTTGAGAAACTAGGAAAAGAAGAAATTAAGCTCAAAGTAAGTAGAAGAAAGGAAATAAATCAATAAAAACAATAATGGAGAAGATCCATAAAATTGATAAACCTCAATTAGCCAGACTAATCAGGTAAGAGTTTCAGCTTTATTGAGGTATTAATTGACAATAAAATTGTAAGACATTTAAAGTATACAAAGTGATGATTTGATATACATTATGAAGATTCCTCCCATCAGAGTACTTCAAGAGCTCTGAAACCCAATTATAGGGGAAAAAATCCTAATACATTTCAGCAAAGGATTTAAACAGACCAAAGAAGGGGCACCTGGGTGGCTCAGTTGGTTAAGTGTCTGCTTTCGGATCAGGTCATGATCCTGGGGTTCAAGGATCAAGCCCTACATGAGGTTCCCTGCTCAGCAGGGAGTCTGCTTCTCTCCCTTCCTCAGCCTCTCCCTCTGCTTGTGTGCTCGCTCTCAAATAAATAAATAAATAAATAAATAAATAAATAAATAAATAAAATCTTTAAAAAAAGACTAAAGAAGATATATGCAAAGCAACAAAAGAAAAAGTCATTAGAAAAATATAAGTTAAAACCATAATGATGGGCAGCCCTGGTGGCTCAGTGGTTTAGCGTCGCCTTCAGTCCAGGGTGTGATCCCAGAGATCCTAGATTGAGTCCCACGTTAGGCTCCCTGCATGGAGCCTGCTTCTCCCTCTGCCTGTGTCTCTGCCTCTCTCTCTCTCTCTCTCTGTCTCTATGAATAAATAAATAAAATGTTAAAAAAAACCATAATGAGATATCAGTATATACTTATTAAAATAGCTAAAATAAAAATGACTGACCATATTAAGTATTGATGAAGATGTGAAGTAACTGGAGCTCTCATACAGTGGTGGTCAGAATGTGAAATTGTACAAACACTTTGGAAAGCCATTTGACAGTTTCTTCAAAAGTTAAGCATATACCCACCATATGATTCAGCCATTCCATTCCTAGGTATTTACCCAAGAGAAATGAAGGAATAAATCCATATGAAAATTTGCAGAAGAGTGTTCAAAGCAGCTTTATTTATAATAACCAGAAGACAACCCATGTCTCCATCAACCAGTGGATGGATAAACTGTACATTTAACAGAATACTATTCAGCCATATAAAAGAATGAACTACTAATACAAGCAATAACATGAAGGAATCTCAAAATAACTATTCTGAGTGAAAGAAGCCAGAGAAAAAGGAGTACATGCTTTATGAGTCCATACTCATAAAACTAGAAAATGCAAACTAATCAAACTATTATACTTTGGGGAATTATAGATATGTTCCTTATCTTGATTGTGGTGATGGTTTCATGGGCATACATATATCAAACCTTATGAAATTGGACTCTTAAGTTATGTGCAGTTCATTGTACATCAAATACTCATCAACAAAGATAAATATCCATAATTCATTGCAAGGAAGGTAAATCTTGCAACATTTATAGCCATCAAAAGAGGAAAAATGTAAATTCTATGTATAACATCGATTTGTACTAATGTAACTTATGTCAAATACCACAAATATTTTTCTTATTAAAGAAAGAAGCTGGGCAGCCCGGGTGGCTCAGGGGTCTAGCGCCGCCTTCAGCCCAGGGCCTGATCCTGGAGACCTGGAATCGAGTCCCATGTCGGGCTCCCTGCATGGAGCCTGCTTCTCCTTCTGCCTGAGTCTCTGCCTCTCTCTCTCTGTGCATCTCTCATGAATAAGTAAATAAAAATCTTTAAAAATAAAGAAAGAAAAAGAAAGAAACAAAGAAAGAAGCCTCAGAGGCTGTGCATCCCTATAAATCTTGTATGATGAACTCTACGTGGGAAAGCATGCCCTGTCTGCTTCATATACAACTTAAGTTTACAAATGTGTCTTGTTTTGTTTCTTAATCATCTGGAGCTCTGTCTTCACTGCATGATTAGTTAAGAAGGGACGATTTGAAGGTACCTTCCTGAAGGACCAGCCACATCTTTGAAACTGGGCCAGATCAAACTCAGACAGGACTCTGTTTCCCACTGGTGAGAAGTGCTTTCCTCACAGTATCCTTCTAAAATAATTATTATTGTCTTCATTTTACAGATGAGAAAACCAAGGCTGAGGAATACTAATTTCCTCTGGCTCACTCAGTTGTACCAGAGGGCATTATCAAGCTCTGTATTATTGATTATAAAGTCTAGGATATTCACACAATGAGCAAAGGAGTTAATGCTGCTTAAGGACCAGGCCCCCTTGTCAGCTCTCTACTCATGTTGTCTTATTTAGATTTTTAATTTTCAATTTTTTTTAGGTAGGCTCCATGCCCAGCATGGAGCCCAACATGGGCCTTGAGCTCAGGATCCTGAGATCAAGACCTGAGCAGAAATCAAGGGTTGGATGCTTAACCAACTGAGTCACCCAGGCGCCACTCTTGTTATCATGTTTAATGATTAAAACTCTGAGGATTGATTTTGTCATTCCTGATTTACAGATGGGGAAACCGAGCCAGAAATAGGTCAGTGCTGATGAGTCACTGAAGAGCTGGGGGTGGACTACAAATATGGTAACAACATAAACAAAGCCCAGACAGAGGAGTTTCAGAGGCAGAAGAGACGTGAAGCAGGGAGATGGCAGGAGTGCACAGCCTACCTTCTGGAGCCTGGATACAATTTGCCAAAAAAGATGGTTTGGCTCTATTTGCCTTGTATTTCCATTTAAAACTCTTGAAGGCATCACCCTCTATTTCTTAAGGGGACAGTGGCAATTTCTAACAATGTTCTAATGTGCTCATGGAGATATATCTATGATTAAGCACCAACCAGTCTTCATGTCCTTCTCTGAGTCCTTTACCACAGAACTATTCTAAACCCCACAATAGATATACCTCTGTTTGGTATGCACATCAACCATGCTATCCCACCATAGATTATCTGCATGCAGGAATTCCAGCATCTTGGCTTCATTTAATTTTTTGCTCAAAGACAAGAAAAGATACAAAATTTTTGAAAGGACTATCCCAAGAGAATTTTACCTTAGTACTTCTTTTTTAAAAATATTTTATTTATTTATTCTTGAGAGACACACACACAGAGAGAGAGAGGCAGAGACATAGGCAGAGGGAGAAGCAGGTTCCTTGCAGGGAGCCCCCATGTGCTACTGGATACCAGGACCCCAGGATCACAACCTGAGCCAAAGGCAGATGCCCAACTGCTGAGCCACCCAGGCATCCCATCTTAGTACTTCTTAAGTTGGAGGATCAAAAGTTTTATCTCCAAAGTGATAGTGTGGTTAACAATGGGATTTGATAACATATTAAATTCTCTTCACCCAAGAGGGATTTAATGCAAAAAATAAAGTTCTTTAGGTCCACTTAAAAAATGCACACATTGGGCAGCTTGGGTGGCTCAGCGGTTTAGTGCCACCTTCAGCCCAGGACCTGGTCCTGGACACCCAGGATCAAGTCCCACATCAGGCTCCCTTCATGGAGCCTGCTTCTCCTCTGCCTGTCTCTCTCTCTCTCTCTCTCTCTCTCTCTCTCATGAATAAATAAATAAAATCTTTAAAAAAATGCACACAAATGTTGTATAAATTCCAAAAGATAAGAAAACCACCTTAAAAAGCTGGAAATTATAATGATGGTAATTTTTTGAATGTCACTAAATGCCAGAAAGTCACAAACATGCTCTGGATTTTTTTTGAAGATTTTATTTATTTATTCATGAAAGACACAAAGAGACAGAGAGGCAGAGACATAGGCAGAGGGAGAAGCAGACTCCTCACAGAGAGCCGGATGAGGGACTCAATCCCAGGACCCCAGGATCATGCCCTGAGCCGAAGGCAGACTCTCAACCACTGAACCACCCTGGTGTCCCGCTCTGGATTAATTCTTATAATAATTGGGTAGAATATTTGACAGTATCTTCATTTGTAGAGAAGGACATGAGATTTGAAGGTCATGTGACTGGGGCACCTTGGTGGCTCAGTTGGTTAAGTGTCTGACTCTCCATCTCAGCTCAGGTCTTGATCTCAGGGTCATGAGTTCAAGCCCTATACTGGGCTCCACACCCAGTGTGGAGCCCACTTTAAAACTAACTAAATAAATGAATAATAAAAAGGTTCAAAAGAAGGTCATGTGACATCTTCATGTTCATACAACAAATACATATCAGAATAAGGATTCCAACCCAGCTTTGTTTGGCTCCAATTCCCATATCACACTACCACTCTGGTACTGGAAGAAAGCCACTTCTGCTCCATTTCCCTTATGTGTTTCAGGGGACATGAACTGACTAGTGCATGGTGGAAACCATAAGAAATTCTCTTTAGGAAAGGATCAAAGACTGCCTCAAATCTAAATTAGCAGCATGGTTCTGGGGGAAAAAAAACCACTTGACTTTGGGGCTCATTCTTACCTTGTTTCCAAATTAGGCCTAATAGTGAATATTGTGGACATGTGGACATTGAAGCTATTTCATGTGATTTCAGGAAGCTTATATGTTATACTGATCCACTCATGCCAAAATTGGAATCATACTTTGTTCTAGCCCTGAGGGAAAAGCTGACCAACTGAACTGAATGGGATTCAGGAAGGGCTGCATCCAGGAACTGAGGGGTAATGCTTGGTTGCAGCCTTCAAGACCTTTCCTTCTTCACACAAGTGTCAAAGGCCCACCCCAGAACCCTGGTGAAGTGCTTGGGGTTTTGCCATCTGTTCACAGACTTAGCATCGATATTTATTAAATTCTTTATATAGATTATCTCATGTCAACCTCATGTAATTTGGCAAGATGGGCAATGTCTTAGATGACCAGCGGGGCAGAGAGAGTTTGAGTGATTTGCCTAAGGGCACATAGCCACAAATGACAAAACTAAGATTCAAACTAGGCCAATCTGACTTCATCATCTATCCTCCACCCCAGACATCATGTCAATATTCCTGAAAGTGTGGTTGTTTTAGGAATTCCATGGCAGGGCCATCTGGGGAGGGGGCGCATAATCACACACATTCTTGGGCCCCACTCAGACTCACAGCAATGGGATTGCAACAGCTGCACTTGAAAGTGTAGAGACTGATGCTCTCCAGTGGAGGCCTTTTCCCTGCTTGAGCGTGTCCGAAGTGCCTGCTCCTACCTATCTTCCTCTGCTGCTGCTCATGCACACACCTGCTGGTCACTCTGCTGGCTCCATCTGTTGCTGTCAGCCCACAGAGCACACTCCTGTCTTTTTTTTTTTTAAGATTTTACTTATTTATTCATGAGAGACACAGAGAGGGGCAGAGACCTAGGCAGAGGGAGAAGGAGGCTTCCTGTGGGGACCCTGATGCACAGACTCGATCTCAGGACCCCGGGACCATGGCCTGAGCCAAAGGCAGATGCTCAACCACTGAGCCCCCCAGGTGCCCCCATGCTCCTGTTTTATATGAGTTCTCTCCCATCTGTCTCTAAGGCCTAGCTCCTTATTGTCAGTTCTGTGTCCCCAAGGCATAGCAAGCACAAGTCTATGAAACTAAGGACTACGCATCTCAGAGAGTAAGACTGACTGGGTGTCAGGCTGTTCTGAGCTGCTGGGACCACCAGGTTTGGGCACCAAAGTCTAGGAAAGAAGAAACACAAGGGAGCTCTGGTGCAAGGTGCTGTTCAATGGTATATAAAACACAATTCCATTTAATCCTCTCCAATCACCCCTCAAGGTACGTTTCTTTATATCCATTTAAAAGAGGAGGGTCATAAAGTAAAAGAAGTAAAATGATTTCCCAACATCACATGCAGTATCAGAGATTTTCCATTCTAGTCTCAGGATCCACTCCCCACTTGCTCTCTGTCCCGAAAGCTGACCTCTATGACCACATCAAAGGTTGCCTTGCCCAAATGGGTTCAGCCAATGGGTGCCCTGGCAGGATGTGGGAGGGCAGGAGGAGAATGAGACCAGGGTAGTTATTCCTTGGCTGTCTTCCTTTGGGGTCATTTCAGGCTGGCTGCATCCCTCAACTGAAGGTCGCGGTTCCCATCAGGTGCCCCTCTCTGGGTTATCATAACCACTTCCTTCTCTTATTCCTTAGGACCTGGGACTAGTAACAGCCACACCATTAGTGCACTACCCCATGTGGTTCCCCTTTACCGTTCCCACACATTCGTAAATGGTTCCTTTTTCAAGCCTTCCTGAAATTATCTTAATTTGAGCATACCATCTGTTTCCTGCTGGGTCCCTGACAGATATACATGGTTATTGAGTAATGGAAGTGGGATTGAAACCCAGACCTAGTCTGACTCTGAAGCCCATGTTCTTACCACTACCCTATTCTTATACTCTGACGTCCTAACCAGAGCAGATCCAAAGACAACACCCCACCTCTTGCTCATTCATTTCAATTCAACAGACATTAGCAGAGTATCTACTATGTGTTAGGAATCACCTGGAATCACAGACTAGTTCCTGGACCTTTCTGAGCCCCCTTTATCCATTTCTATGAAGATTGAATAGAATTATCTACATGAATTGTAAACTTGTTCTTAGGATAATATTCTCTATAAAATGTGACAGGAAAAGTATGTTACTTATTTTTTTTCTCAGAACCTTCTACAATGCCTGAGTTAAATTTTTTTTTAAATTTTTATTTATTTATGATAGTCACAGAGAGAGAGAGGCAGAGACACAGGCAGAGGGAGAAGCAGGCTCCATGCACCGGGAGCCCGACGTGGGATTTGATCCCGGGTCTCCAGGATCGCGCCCTGGGCCAAAGGCAGGCGCCAAACCGCTGTGCCACCCAGGGATCCCAATGCCTGAGTTATAGTAAGACTCCAGTGAATGTTATTTGAGTAACTGAATACATGGATGGATGGATAGACAGATGATAGATAGATAGATAGATAGATAGATAGATAGATAGATAGATAAATGGATGAATGGACAAAAACATGGTTGGGTTTGGGGCACTTAGACATGCTAGAGATGTGTAATGTATTCACTTCTTTCTCAACTGAACTTTGAACATCCAAAGTGCAAATGGCTTTCCCACTCCTGTGTGGGGCATTCCTCCCTCCACTCTAAGATTGAGAAGGCTGGGAAACAGGATGAAGTCCAAATCTGCTGCATTCACCCAAGGGTCACCTTCCTGAAAATGAATGGACTGAGTCTGTTCTTATGCAAAAGACTTTACATTGATTTTTAAGACCATCAGTAGAAGTTTTTGCAGATACTTGGAACAAGACGGAAAACGTGCTCAAGCACTCGATAACTTCCAAAGCAGCATTTTAATGAATTACAGTAAATGCAAATTGATCAGGAGCATATGGATTTAATTTATCCTTAAGGACATGCATTTAAACATTTAAGGGGAAAATGTGTCTTTGGAAACATTCTGGATTATGTCCAGTGCAGAACATTTAAAACAAATTTTCAAATTTTAGATGAATCCAGATCTCTGGTATACTTGCTCAGTCTTCATCGAGGGATGCAGATGGAAAGTTATTTTTATTTTAAAAATAGAATTCTCAAAAGGAGCTAGGAAGTGGAAGGCCAGCACTCAAGTCCCAGCCTGATCGTTCATTGTGTGACCTTGGCAAAGCCCTTAACTTCTGTGAGACTATTTCTCACTCGTGAAAACCAGACAATGCTTTGCAGCCTTCGCCTGGTTTCTGTGACAGTCAGATGCAATTATTTATGTCAAAACTTGGTGGCTGGTAAAGTGCTACCCACATTAATTATTTGGTGTCATGCACACAGCAGACACTTTATAAATATTTGTTCTTCACATAAATATCGATTTTAATTATGAAATAAATGACTTACTTCCTTTTTCTTTGTATTTCCCTTCACCATCACACATTCAGTGTGAGTTCACTGAACTCTCCTCTATTTGGCTGACCTGCACATGGATGCTTGTTGCTGGTTTTTGACATTAGTCAAAAATAGTTTTCCACAGACTCCCAGATTCCTTGGAAGGAGTACTAATCAAATGTATGCAATTAACACAAGTCAAATTTATCCAATTAACACAACACAAAGAACTTCCACTTTTATCCTTCTAGAAGAGCTTATTAAAATATATTCCACCAATAGTCTTGCTGATCAGCTCTGGCTGGGGGCAGGATTAACTGCCTGCCCCAAACTGTACCAACCTGTTCAAGGACATTTACATGGTGCAATGTTGATTTATCCATGCTGTTCCAATAGCAAAGTCCTTCAACCTAAAGTAACCTCAGGTGTGGAAGGCAGCCATTCAGGAATTCCAGAAGCCCTTCTCTCTAGCACACTTTGTTCCTCAACCCCAAAAACAACATTTGTGTTTTGTGGTTATTTTTTTTTCTTTCTTGTATCTCTGCCGCCTCTGGACTCTTTCAGAGAAACATTTTTTAACTTTTTAATTTTAAATTTAGATATAGAGAAATAATTTTAGGTTAAAGAGAAATGTTGCAAAAATAGCAAAAAGAATCCCCATATGCTCTTCACCCAGCTTCCACTAATGTTAACATCTTATATAACAATAGCACAATCACTGAAACCAAGATACTGATGTTGGCACAGTATTATCAACCCTTCTCCCTCTGCTCCCCACCTACTTTTCAAATAAATAAATAAATAAATAAATAAATAAATAAATAAATAAAATCTTTAAAAAGGGGGAGGAAGCGCCTGGGTAGCTCAGTTCATTAAACGACTCTTGATTTCGGCTTAAGTCATGATCTCAGGGGAAGCCCCGGTGATTCAGCGGTTTAGCGCTGCCTTCAGCCCAGGGCCTGATCCTGGAGACCAGGGATCGAGTCCCACATCGGGCTTTCTGCATGGAGCCTGCTTCTCCCTCTGTCTGTGTCTCTGCCTCTCTCTCTCTCTCTGTGTGTCTCTCATGAATAAATAAATAAAACCTTAAAAAAAAAGTCATGATCTCAGAGACATGGGATTGAGCCCTGTGTCGGGCTTTACATTCAGTGTGGAGTCTGCTTGTCCCTCTCCCTCTGCCCTCCCCCACACCTCACCATATGCTGTCTCTCCAATAAATAAATAAACTCTTTAAAACAAATAATATTAACTAAATTTCAATTCCACACTTAACTTTTATTTCACCAGTTCTTCCACTAATGAACATTCAGTTCCAGTATACCAATGTCCCAAATTCCATTTAGTCTCCTCTAGTCTGTGACATTTTTCCGTTCTCTCCTTGTCTTCCCTTGACACTTTTGAAAAGTACCAGTCAGTTATTTTGTAGGATGTCTCACAATTTGAGTTTCTTTGACGTTTTCTCACAATTACACTCAGAATATGCATTTTTGGCAAGAATACCACTGGAGTGATGCTGTGCCCTTCTCAGTAACATCATACCAGAGGATACATGATAGCTGTGTGTCTTATGACCGGTGACGTTAACCTCGATCGCTTGAATCACTTGATCACTCAGTGTTTGCTGAATTTCTCTACTGTACAATTATTGTTTTTCTCTTTGTAGTTAATAAATCTCTTCAAAGAGATACTCTTAAGATGCGGAAAATATCCTGTTACTCCTCAAACTGTTGTTGGCTAATTTTGGCATTTGTTAGTGGATATCTTGCCTGCAACGATTATTACTGTGGTGTTCTGAGGCCGAGTCAGTCACCACTGAGTCACTCAGTGTCCCAGGTTCGGCTGTTTCTGTTGGCTTTCCATTTTGTGTTCCCCCCACCCTAGTTGACTTTTTAAATTACTTACAACAAAATTCACTCTGTATGGAATATGAAAAGGGCATAGAATCATCTAACTGACAGTATATATATGATACAAAGCAGTTTCATCACAACAAAAACTCCCTCATGTCATCCCTTTGTAGTCTATCCTTCCTCACTCCCCAAAACCTAGAAAACACTAATCTGTTTCCCTTCCCTATAGCTTTTCCTATATGATATCATTATATAAATACAATCATACAATTTATAACCTTTGGTATGCTTCTTTCACTTAGCAAATGCATTTTTAAAAGATTTTATTTGCTTGTTTATTTTTTAAAAAGATTTTATTTATTTATTCATGAGAATACACACACACACACACACACACACACATAGAGGCAGAGACACCAGGCAGAGGGAGAAGCAGGCTCCATGCAGGGAGCTCGATGTGGGACTTGATCCCGCGTCTCCAGGATCATGCCCTGGGCCGAAGGCGGTGCCAAACTACTGAGCCACCCAGGCTGCCCTGTTTGTTTGTTTGTTTATTTATTTATTTATTTATTTTTTATAGAGAGAGTATGAGAGAAAGAGATTACAAGCAATGGGGAGGGGTAGATGGAGAAGTGGACTTCCCGATAAGCAGAGAGCCTGATGTGGAGCTTGATCCCAGGACCCTGGGATCATGACCTGAGCCAAAGGCAGATGCTTAACAGACTGAGCCACCCAGATGCCCCAGCAAATGCATTTAAAGTGTATCTGCATTGCTGTGTGAGTCAATAGTTTGTTCCTTTTTATTACTGGGGAATATTACACAGTATTGAAATATGAAAGTTTGTTTATATATCTGTCAGCTGAAGGACTTCTGGGTTGTTTTCAGTTGGAGGCAATTATGAATACAGTTTCCATAGTCATTGGTGCAAGGGGTTTTGTTTTGTTTTTTGGTGCAAAGGTTTTGATGCAAACATAAATTTTCATTTCTCTAGGATAAATACCTAGGAATGGGATTGCAAGATCATATGATTATCTTAGTCCATTTAGGCTATAATAACAAAATACATAAACTGGGTAGTTCATAAACAACAAAGATTTATTTCTCAATTCTGAAGGCTGGGAAGTCCAAGATCAAGGTGCTAGCAGATTTGGAGTCTGGTGAGAGCCCATTTCCTCACAGATAGCCATTTTCTCACTGTAATCTCACATAGTGAAAGGGACAAAAGATCTCTCTAGGATCTCTTTTATAAGGGTACTAATCTCATTCATGAGGGCTCCAAGCTCATGACCTAATCACCTCCCCAAAACCCTGGCTGCTAATACTATCAACTTGGGGGTAAGAATTTTAACATATGAATTTGGAGAGGACACAAGTATTTAGTTTATAGCGCTGGTGAACTCTAACAAACATTTAAATAATGAATATGAATTCTTCACAAGCTTGTTTAAAATATAGAAGAGAAGGGGCACCTGGGTGGCTCAGTCTGTTAAATGTCTACCTTTGGCTCAGGTCATGATCCTGGGGTCCTAGGATCAAGCCCTATAATGGACTCCCCGCTTATGGGGGAGTCTGCTTCTCCTTCTCCCTCTGCCCCTCCCCCCTGCCCATGCTCTCTCACACTCCCTCTCAAACAAATGAATACTTTTAGATGAGGAGGGGACTTCCATGAAATCCTTATTACCCTACTAAAGACAGATAAAGGTATAATAAGAAAAAAAGACCAATATCTCTTATGCATATGGACATAAAAATCCTCAACAAATGCTAGCAAACCAAATCCAGGAACGTAGTAAAAAGACTATACACCATGGCTAAGTGAGATTTAATCCAAAAATGCAAAGTTAGTTTAACATGGAAGTCAATTAATGTAATACAACATATTAGAAGAAATGATGAAAACAACGTGATCATTTTAATAAATGTAGAAAATTCTTTTGACAAAATCCAACAACCTTTGATAATAAAAACATCACTCAATAAACTGGAAATAAAAGGAAAACATCCTAAAGGTGATAGAAGGCATTATTAAAATCCCACAGCTAATATCACACTTAATGGCAAAAGCCTGAATGCTTTCACTCTAAAATCAGAAACAAGGGATCCCTGGGTGGCGTAGCGGTTTGGCGCCTGCCTTTGGCCCAGGGCGTGATCCTGGAGACCCAGGATCGAATCCCACGTCGGGCTCCTTGTGCATGGAGCCTGCTTCTCCCTCTGCCTGTGTCTCTGCCTCTCTCTCTCTCACTGTGTGCCTATCATAAGTAAATAAAAATTAAAAAAAATAAAATCTTTAAAAAAAAATAAATAAAATCAGAAACAAGACAATGTATGTGCTCCTTACCTCTATTCAACACTATAATGGAGGCAAGAAAATGAAATAAAAGGTATCCAATTTGGAAAGAAAAAAGCAAAGCCATCTCTTTTCTCAGATAATATGAACTTATATATAGGAAATCTTAAGGAATCAACTAAAAAAATTAACCTTATTAAAACTAATTAGTTCAAAGGTGCCTGGCTCAGTCAGTTGAACGTCTAACTCTTGATTTCAGCTCAGGTCGTGATTTCAGGGTCGTGATATTGAGCCCTGCATCCAACTCCATGCTGAGCATGGAGCCTGCTTGGGATTCTCTCATTCCCTCTCCCTCTGCCTCCCCTCTCCACAACTTGCATTCATGCACTTTCTCTGTCTAAAGAACAGCAACAAACAGCATTCATGCACTTTCTCTGTCTAAAGAACAACAACAACAAAAAGTAATTAGTTCAGTAAGGTTGCAAGATAAAAAAAATCAATAAACAAAAATAAATTGTATTTCTATACACTTGAAATAAATAATCCAAAAATGAAAGGGAAAAATTTCTATTTAAGATAGCATCAAAAGAATAAAATCCTTAGTGATAAAATTGACAAAAGAAGTGCAAAATGTGAGGAGGAGGGGCAAGATGTCTGAAGAGTAGGGTCCCCAAATCACCTGTCCCCACCAAATTCCCTAGATAACCTTCAAATCATCCTGAAAATCTACGAATTCGGCCTGAGATTTAAAGAAAGACCAGCTGGAACTCTACAGTGAGAAGAGTTCGCGCTTCTATCAAGGTAGGAAGACGGGGGAAAAAGAAGTAAAGAAACAAAAGGCCTCCAAGGGGGAGGGGCCCCGCGAGGAGCCGGGCTGAGGCCGGGGCGAGTGTCCCCAGGACAGGAGAGCCCCGTCCCGGAGACGCAGGAGCTGCACCAACCTTCCCGGGCGGAAAGGGGCTCGCAGGGAGTTGGAGCAGGACCCAGGAGGGCGGGGGTGCCCTCGGGCTCCCGGGGACAC
Source organism: Canis lupus familiaris (assembly GCF_011100685.1). Taxonomy (NCBI): domain Eukaryota; kingdom Metazoa; phylum Chordata; class Mammalia; order Carnivora; family Canidae; genus Canis; species Canis lupus. The sequence continues at coordinate 40,156,003 of NC_049260.1, forward strand.
TAACAGACACCTGCGCCCCGGGAGAGTGCGCCGAGCTCCCTAAGGGCTGCAGCGCGCACGGCGGGACCCGGAGCAGCTTGGGGGGGCTCGGGCGGCGGCTCCGCGGAGGGGGCTGCGGGGAGGGAGCAGCTCGGAGGGGCTCGGGCGGCAGCTCCGCGGAGGGGGCTGCGGGGCGGGAGCAGCTCGGGGGGCTCGGGGGCGGCTCCGCGGAGGGGGCTGCGTGGCCGGGAGCATGAATCCAACTGCGCAGGCCCCGGAGCACTGGGCGCCGGGACACAGCCCAGGATCCGGCCTCCCCCGGGCAGGCAGAGGCCGGGAGGGCCCAGGACAGCAAGGACGCTCCTGCCCCAGCTGAGCAGATCAGCGGCCCCGCCCCGGAGCCCCCAGGCCCTGCGGATGGAGAGCTCTGGAGTTCCTGCGGGGGCTGAATCCAGGGCTCCAGAGCTGGCCCCGCCACTAGGGCTGTTGCTCTTGGGGCCTCACGGGGTAAACAACCCCCACTGAGCCCTGCACCAGGCAGGGGGCAGAGCAGCTCCCCCAAGTGCTAACACCTGAAAATCAGCACAACAGGCCCCTCCCCCAGAAGACCAGCAGGACAAAGTTCCAGGGGAAGTCAAGGGACTTAAGGTACACAGAATCAGAAGATACTCCCCCGTGGTTTTTTTTTTTTCTTTTTAATTTCTGTTTGCTTCCCCCACGTTTTTTTTTCTTTCTTTCTTTTTCTTTCTCTTTTTCTTCTCTTTTTTCTTTTTCTTCCTTTTTTCTTTTTCTCTTTACTTTCCTTTTTTTCTCTCTCTCTTTTTCTCCTTTTCCCAATACAACTTATTTTTGGCCACTCTGCACTGAGAAAAATGACTAGAAAGAAAACCTCACCTCAAAAGAAAGAATCAGAAACAGTCCTCTCTCCCACAGAGTTACAAAATCTGGATTACAATTCAATGTCAGAAAGCCAATTCAGAAGCACTATTATACAGCTACCGGTGGCTCTAGAAAAAAGCATAAAGGACTCAAGAGACTTCATGACTGCAGAATTTACATCTAATCAGGCAGAAATTAAAAATCAATTGAATGAGATGCAATCCAAACTAGAAGTCCTAACGATGAGGGTTAACGAGGTGGAAGAACAAGTGAGTGACATAGAAGACAAGTTGATGGCAAAGAGGGAAACTGAGGAAAAAAGAGACAAACAATTAAAAGTCCATGAAGATTAAAGGAAATAAACGACAGCCTGAGGAAGAAAAACCTATGTTTAATTGGGGTTCCCCAGGGCACCGAAAGGGACAGAGGGCCAGAATATGTATTTGAACAAATCCTAGCTGAAAACTTTCCTAATCTGGGAAGGGAAACAGGCATTCAGATCAACGAAATAGAGAGATTCCCCCTCCCCCCCAAAATCAATAAAAACCGTTCAACACCTCGACATTTAATAGTGAAGCTTGCAAATTCCAAAGATAAAGAGAAGATCCTTAAAGCAGCAAGAGACAAGAAATCCCTGACTTTTATGGGGAGGAGTATTAGGGTAACAGCAGACCTCTCCACAGAGACCTGGCAGGCCAGAAAGGGCTGGCAGGATATATTCAGGGTCCTAAATGAGAAGAACATGCAACCAAGAATACTTTATCCAGCAAAGCTCTCATTCAGAATAGAAGGAGAGATAAAGAGCTTCCAAGACAGGCAGGAACTGAAAGAATATGTGACCTCCAAACCAGCTCTGCAAGAAATTTTAAGGGGGACTCTTAAAATTCCCCTTTAAGAAGAAGTTCAGTGGAACAATCCACAAAAACAAGGACTGAATAGATATCATGATGACACTAAACTCATACCTTTCAATAGTAACTCTTAACGTGAATGGGCTTAATGACCCCATCAAAAGGCGCAGGGTTTCAGACTGGATAAAAAAGCAGGACCCATCTATTTGCTGTCTACAAGAGACTCATTTTAGACAGAAGGACACCTACAGCCTGAAAATAAAAGGTTGGAGAACCATTTACCATTCAAATGGTCCTCAAAAGAAAGCAGGGGTAGCCATCCTTATATCAGATAAACTAAAATTTACCCCGAAGACTGTAGTGAGAGATGAAGAGGGACACTATCTCATACTTAAAGGATCTATCCAACAAGAGGATTTAACAATCCTCAATACATATGCCCCGAATGTGGGAACTGCCAAATATTTAAATCAATTAATAACCAAAGTGAAGAAATACTTAGATAATAATACACTTATACTTGGTGACTTCAATCTAGCTCTTTCTATACTCAATAAGTCTTCTAAGCACAACATCCCTAAAGAAACGAGAGCTTTAAATTATACACTGGACCAGATGGATTTCACAGATATCTACAGAACTTTACATCCAAACTCAACTGAATACACATTCTTCTCAAGTGCACATGGAACTTTCTCCAGAATAGACCACATACTGGGTCACAAATCGGGTCAACTGATACCAAAAGATTGGGATCATCCCCTGCATATTCTCAGAGCACAATGCCTTTAAATTAGAACTAAATCACAACAAGAAGTTTGGAAGGACCTCAAACAAGTGGAGGTTAAGGACCATCCTGCTAAAAGATGAAAGGGTCAACCAGGAAATTAAGGAAGAATTAAAAAGATTCATGGAAACTAATGAGAATGAAGATACAACCGTTCAAAATCTTTGGGATGCAGCAAAAGCAGTCCTAAGGGGGAAATACATCGCAATACAAGCATCCATTCAAAAACTGGAAAGAACTCAAATACAGAAGCTAACCTTACACATAAAGCAGCAAATATATCCTACACCCAGCAGAAGAAGAGAGTTAATTAAGATTCGAGCAGAACTCAACGAAATCGAGACCAGAAGAACTGTGGAACAGATCAACAGAACTAGGAGTTGGTTCTTTGAAAGAATTAATAAAATAGATAAACCATTAGCCAGCCTTATTAAAAAGAAGAGAGAGAGGACTCAAATTAATAAAATCATGAATAAGAAAGGAGAGATCACTGCCAACACCAAGGAAATACAAACGATTTTAAAAACATATTATGAACAGCTATACGCCAATAAATTAGGCAATCTGGAAGAAATGGACGCATTCCTGGAAAGCCACAAACTACCAAAACTGGAACAGGAAGAAATAGAAAACCTGAACAGGCCAATAACCAAGGAGGAAATTGAAGCAGTCATCCAAAACCTCCCAAGACACAAAAGTCCAGGGCCAGATGGCTTCCCAGGGGAATTCTATCAAACGTTTAAAGAAGAAACCATACCTATTCTCCTAAAGCTGTTTGGAAAGATAGAAAGAGATGGAGTACTTCCAAATTCGTTCTATGAGGCCAGTATCACCTTAATTCCAAAACCAGACAAAGACCCCACCAAAAAGGAGAATTACAGACCAATATCCCTGATGAACATGGATGCAAAAATTCTCAACAAGATACTGGCCAAAAGGATCCAACAATACATTAAGAAAATTATTCACCATGACCAAGTAGGATTTATCCCCAGGACACAAGGCTGGTTCAACACTCGTAAAACAATCAATGTGATTCATCATATCAGCAAGAGAAAAACCAAGAACCATATGATCCTCTCATTAGATGCAGAGAAAGCATTTGACAAAATACAGCATCCATTCCTGATCAAAACTCTTCAGAGTGTAGGGATAGAGGGAACATTCCTCAACATCTTAAAAGCCATCTACGAAAAGCCCACAGCAAATATCATTCTCAATGGGGAAGCACTGAGAGCCTTTCCCCTAAGATCAGGAATAAGACAGGGATGTCCACTCTCACCACTGCTATTCAATATAGTACTGGAAGTCCTAGCCTCAGCAATCAGACAACAAAAAGACATCAAAGGCATTCAAATTGGCAAAGAAGAAGTCAAACTTTCCCTCTTCGCTGATGACATGATACTCTACTTAGAAAACCCAAAAGCCTCCACCCCAAGATTGCTAAAACTCATGCAGCAATTTGGTAGCGTGGCAGGATACAAAATCAATGCCCAGAAATCAGTGGCATTTCTATACACTAACAATGAGACTGAAGAAAGAGAAATTAAGGAGTCAATCCCATTTACAATTGCACCCAAAAACATAAGATACCTAGGAATAAACCTAACCTAAGAGGTAAAGGATCTATACCCTAAAAACTATAGAACGCTTCTGAAAGAAATTGAGGAAGACACAAAGAGATGGAAAAAATATTCCATGCTCATGGATTGGCAGAATTAATATTGTGAAAATGTCAATGTTACCCAGGGCAATTTACACGTTTAATGCAATCCGTATCAAAATACCATGGACTTTCTTCAGAGAGTTAGAACAAATTATTTTAAGATTTGTGTGGAATCAGAAAAGACCCCGAATAGCCAGGGGAATTTTATTTTTTTATTTTTATTTTTTTTAATTTTTATTTATTTATGATAGTCATACAGAGAGAGAGAGAGAGGCAGACACATAGGCAGAGGGAGAAGCAGGCTCCATGCACCGGGAGCCCGACGTGGGACTCGATCCCGGGTCTCCCAGGATCGCGCCCTGGGCCAAAGGGAGGCAACAAACCGCTGCGCCACCCAGGGATCCCCGCCAGGGGAATTTTAAAAAAGAAAACCATATCTGGGGGCATCACAATGCCAGATTTCAGGTTGTACTACAAAGCTGTGGTCATCAAGACAGTGTGGTACTGGCACAAAAACAGACACATAGATCAATGGAACAGAATAGAGAACCCAGAAGTGGACCCTGAACTTTATGGTCAACTAATATTCGATAAAGGAGGAAAGACTATCCATTGGAAGAAAGAGACAAGATTCCATCAAAATCCTAGAGGAGAACACAGGCAACACCCTTTTTGAACTCAGCCACAGTAACTTCTTGTAAGATCCATCCACGAAGGCAAAAGAAACAAAAGCAAAAATGAACTATTGGGACTTCATCGAGATAAGAAGCTTTTGCACAGCAAAGGATACAGTCAACAAAACTCAAAGACAACCTACAGAATGGGAGAAGATATTTGCAAATGACGTATCAGATAAAGGGCTAGTTTCCAAGATCTATAAAGAACTTATTAAACTCAACACCAAAGAAACAAACAATCCAATCATGAAATGGGCAAAAGACATGAAGAGAAATCTCACAGAGGAAGACATAGACATGGCCAACATGCACATGAGAAAATGCTCTGCATCACCTGCCATCAGGGAAATACAAATCAAAACCACAATGAGATACCACCACACACCAGTGAGAATGGGGAAAATTAACAAGGCCTCAATGTGGCCTCAGGAAGCCACAAATGTTGGAGAGGATGCGGAGAAAAGGGAACCCTCTTACACTGTTGGTGGGAATGTGAACTGGTGCAGCCACTCTGGAAAGCTGAGTGGAGGTTCCTCAAAGAGTTAAAAATAGACCTGCCCTATGACCCAGCAATTGTACTGTTAGGGATTTACCCCAAAGATTCAGATGCAATGAAACGCCGGGACACCTGCACCCCGATGTTTATAGCAGCAATGTCCACAATAGCCAAACTGTGGAAGGAGCCTCGGTGTCCATCGACAGATGAATGGATAAAGAAGCTGTGGTTTATGTATACAATGGAATATTACTCAGCCATTAGAAATGACAAATACGGGATCCCTGGGTGGTGCAGCGGTTTAGCGCCTGCCTTTGGCCCAGGGCGCGATCCTGGAGACCCGGGATCGAATCCCACATCGGGCTCCCGGTGCATGGAGCCTGCTTCTCCCTCTGCCTGTGTCTCTGCCTCTCTCTCTCACTCTCTGTGACTATCATAAATAAATAAAAATTAAAAAAAAAAAGAAATGACAAATACCCACCATTTGCTTCAACGTGGATGGAACTGGAGGGTATTATGCTGAGTCAAGTAAGTCAATTGGAGAAGGACAAACAGTGTATGTTCTCATTCATTTGGGGAATATAAACAATAGTGAATGGGAATATAAGGGAAGGGAGAAGAAATGTGTGGGAAATATCAGAAAGGGAGACAGAACATAAAGACTCCTAAGTCTGGGAAACGAACTAGGGGTGGTGGAAGGGGAGGAGGGTGGGGGGTGGGGGTGAATGGGTGACGGGCACTGAGGGGGGCACTTGATGGGATGAGCACTGGGTGTTATTCTGTATGTTGGTAAATTGAACACCAATAAAAAATAAATTTATTAAAAAAAGAAGTGCAAAATGTACTCTTTGAAAACCAAAAATATGCTGAAAGAAATTAAACAAGACATAAATAAACGGAAACCCATTCCATGTTTATGGATCAGAAGACTAAATATTATTAAGATGTCAATACTCACCAAATTTATCTACAGATTCAATACAATTTCTTTTTTTAATTTTATTTTTATTTTTTATTTTTATTGTTTTAATTGGAGTTCAATTTGCCAACTTATATCATATCACCCAGTGCTCATCCCATCAAGTGCCCCCCTCAGTGCCTATACCCAGTCACCCCAACCCCCCATCTACCTCCCTTTCCACTACCCCTTGTTCATTTCCCAGAGTTAGGAATCTCTCATGTTCTGTCATCCTCACTGATATTTTCACTCTCAATACAATTTCAAACAAAATTCCAGCTGATTTTTTTCCTGTAAATTGACAAGCTGATCCTAAAATTCATATGGAAATTTAAGAAATTCAGGGTTGCTAAAACTATCTTGAAGAACATAGTTTGAAGACTCACACTTCCAGACTTCAAAACTCTGAAAACTACAGCAATTAAGACAATGTGGTTCTGGCATAGGATATATACATAGATGAATAAAATAGAATTAAGAGCCTGGAAATAAATCCTCACGTTTATAGTTAATTGATTTTCAACAAGGTACCAGAACAAGTCAATGAAAGAGAGAATAGTCTTTCCAAAAACTGGTACTAGGACACCAGATATCTACATACAAAAGAATAAAGTTGGACCCCTACCTCATACCATACAAAATCCACTCAAAATGGATTAAAGACCTACATGTGAGAGCTAAACCTATAAAACTCTTAGAGGAAAAGATAGGTATAAGTCTTCATTATCTTGAAGTAAGCAAAAAATTCTTAGATATGATACTAA